>NC_051846.1:45068235-45083235 GCF_002237135.1 Teleopsis dalmanni
TAAATTGCCGTAACCAATTTTGGTTGAAGATATTCTTTTAATATTGTTATTAAGTTATCGATTGTATCGAATTCGATTATATGACGTGTTTTATCAAATGTTTTGATAGATTCATGTACTGTGAATCTATTTTTGGATAATATTAATTGTTGTTTAAACATGTTTAGTGGCTTCTTAGTCTCCTCAATGTAGACGTTATCGCTACTAGGAGCTGAATGTTGACTGGCATTGTCGACATCTTCATCATCATCACTTATGGATTCATCCGTTAGATTGTGTAGTTCAATCCTTGATAAGGCGTCTGCCACTACATTGGTGTGTCCTTGCTTATAAATGATTTTCGGAGAAAACTCTTCGATGAAAGCATGCCACCTCTTCATTTTGGAATTTGGGTTGCGATTTGAAATTGCAAACGATAATGGTTGATGATCCGTATGGATCTCTAGATTTGTTACGCCATACAAATAATTTCGTAAATTCTTCAACGACCAAACGATTGCAAATAATTCCTTTTCGTTAGTCGCATAATTTCGTTCTGTTTTATTTAAAGTTTTAGAAACAAATGTTATTGGTTTTGAATCCTGAGATAAAACCGCTCCGATTGCTATATTAGAAGCATCGGTATTTAGAACAAACTTTTTAGAATAATCTGGCTGCGTGAGCTCAATTTGATTTAGTAAATATTCCCTTAAAAGGTTAAATGATTTAAGGGCTTCTTCATTCAATTCTATAAGAACCGTACTAGACATATGTTTGGAGATTTTACCATTTCCTCCAGAGAGTAGGATAGTTAAAGGTTTAGCAATTTTTGCATAATCCTTTATAAATTTCCTATAATAGCCGGTTAGTCCGAGAAAACTTCGCAATTCTTTGACATTGCGTGGAGCAGGATATTTTAGAATAGTTTCTACTTTATTTGGGTCGGTTTTAATTGTTTTATGAGCGACCATATATCCTAAAAATTCAATTTCGGTTTTAAAAAACTTTGATTTCTCAAGGGAAATCTTCATATTTGCTTCGTGCAGTATTTCTATAATAAGTTCTAAATCTCTACGATGTTGATCTAGATCTGCAGAAAAAACAATTATATCGTCCATGTAGACGTGACATATTTTGCCAATATATGAGCGCAGGATGTCGTCCATAGCTCTTTGAAATATGCGTGGAGCATTTTTTAAACCGAATGGCATTCTGAGGAATTCATACTTGCCATTATTTATTGAAAAAGCAGTTTTTTCAATATCTTTTTCATTCATCAGTATTTGATGAAAACCTGACTCTAAGTCTATTGTAGAAAAGTACTTGGCTTTCCCAAGATTTGATAAAATTATACTGGTATCAGGGATTGGATACCTATCAGGAATGGTTTGATCATTCAATTTTTTAAAGTCAATAACTAGTCTATGTTTTGGGGTACCATCAGGATTTTGTCCTTTTTTGGATACAACCCATATTGGAGAATTATATGGACTATTACTAGCTTGAATAATGTTGGATTCCAACATTCTTGAAATCTCTTCATTCACAAATGAATTGACAGAGAATGGGTAAGGGTACTGCTTGCTCCAGATAGGAGAATCAGATTCAGTTCTGATTTCAGCCCTTATATCGGTTCTGAATGGTAGTTCCATATTTATTTTGGAATGAAGTTTATTTATTTTATTTTTTAAGGTGGCTTCAAGCCTAACCTTTTTTCTTATTTCCCCTAAGTATCTCTCACTTTCGTTGTACGTGATATTATCTTTTATCCGTACATTTAAAGATCCTAATGTGGAAGTTTCTATTAAGGTATCTTGAGAATATGGTTCAGAAATGTCATCTTCTGAACTCTCTTTAATATTATTTGTTAAGGGTAAACGACACTGTTCCCCATTTATATTTTCATTTTTATTTTCATTTTTGCCGGTATTACCTTCGGCTGGCTTTTCAGGATTTATTTTTCCCGAAATATTATTCAATTTACTTGAATTTTTAATTTTATTTAATTTTTTACTTTTGCCGGTATTATCTTCGGCTGGCGCCTTAGGATATTCTTTATCCCAAGGGGGTATTTTTATATATTTTTCTATATAATTTTCTGTTTGAGTCGTTAATTTTTTATTCTTGCCGGTATTATCTTCGGCTGGCGCCTTAGGATATTCTTTATCCCAAGGGGGTATCTTTATATAGTTTTCTATATAATTTTTTGTTTGAGTCGTTGGTCCTTGTTGGCCTCTTTTTGTATTGCTGTCATATATTTTTTCTAGACCTCCTTCATATTTGAGCAAGCCTTGCTCAATGTCAATGGTTGCTTTAATTTTTTTTAAAAAATTATAACCTATTAAAAAATCAGATTCGAGATTTTTTATCTCGTAAAATAATTGTTTATGTCCAAATAGATGAACAATATGATAATGGCTTATAATTGTATAGCCATTAATGGTTTTTACTCTTTTTTTTATGCTTAGTTTTTGTTTATTTTTATAGATACCGGCTTTGATATAACAAGCCGTAGCACCTGTATCTATTAGTATTTGGAGGTTTCTATTTATTGCTTTGTCCCTTCTGTAAATGAAAGGGAGTCCGATATTGGACCTAAAAAATGGTTCTCATTTAAATTATTAACTCGCTGGGCCTTTGCCTGCGGTTGATTGCTATTTTCGCTATTTTCGCGACGATGCTTTAAATTGTTGAAGGGTCGTTGTATCCTTCCTTGATTTTGTGGTGATCCATTTGGATTCCAGAAATTGTTATTGTTTCCTCGAAACTGCGGTATCTGTCTGTTTTGAGGATGTGGCCTTTGTTGTATGGATGTATCAACATCCATTGGTTCAGGCTTAGGAAAATTATTTTGCCTGGGCTTGTTTACATTTGCGCGATTAAAGCGCAAGTTATTGGAGAAATTATTTTGATTAAGAGTTTTTCTCTGATCAGAGAATTGGAATGCGAATTTTGCACGCAAATTATTGGATTCTAACTCCTGAGCTTTGGCTAGAGCGTTAGGTAAATCTGTAGGTGAAAGGGAAAATAATATATCATTTAATGGAGCGTGTAGCCCAGTAATGAACACTCTCAAGGCGTTCTGACGATTTTTGTTATTTAATTCACGAGTAATGGACGAGTCATTACCGTGAGTCATTATTGTTTTGTTTATCAAAAGGGTTAATTTTTTATTAACCAGATTATAATAGTCAAGGACAGTGGATGAGCCTTGCCTAAGGATACTCATTTCCTGTTCAATGACGTGAATTGGACGCTTGTCAGCATAAGCAAAATCAAGTCTGCTTATAATGGCGTCATAATTAAGGACAGTTCCATGATTGGTTAGTACATCGTTTCCTTGATGAACTATTTTGTTCCTTAATATTGTTAGGGCAGCAAAATATTTTCGGCTACCTCTGGTGTAGAGGCTCATGCAATTGTGAGCTGCTTCTCTCCAACTAACGTAGGAATTTTGGTTTCCAGTAAATTCTGGAATAGATTTTATTACGTCAAGACTTTCGTCGCACGTTATTGTCTCGTCTATTGTCTGTGGTTCGTATTCCACCACGGTATTTGTACCAGTCAGTGTTTGAATTTGACTTTTCAAACTCCTAATTTCTTCCCTAAGGGATAACAAATTAACAGAGATCAATCTGCTGATCGTCTCTTGAGTTATTGTAGTAGATGGTGTAGTGTTTGTGGCCATTTTGGAGAAATTCTTTATTAAGTCCTCCAGGATTATTTATTATATTTATAAAAAATTTACAGACCTTTCTTGTCTGATAGAAAATATATTATTTGTATTTATTATTGTTAGTAAATACAGAAAAAATTTTATTTTTATTTATTTGTATATTTTTAATGCATTAATAAATATATATTTATGTACATTGATTTTTAATAAATAGCATAAGTAAAGAAATACCTCCTGTACCGATTGTAGAGAAGTTATTGATTGCTGTCGCGTTGACTTCTGTTTAAAATATTTTCTTCTTCAGCATCTGGTCGTCGTTCAGTACGTTCGGCCGCTGATTGTTGGATTCTTGACATGGTTTGTCCAAAGATTGCTAATATTTTTTGTAGTTGTTATTACAAGTGTTTTAAAGTAACACAATTTTTTTATTTATTAATTTTTTTTTTTTTAAAAAATTTCTTAATAAAATTCTTATTTACTTTCCAATATTTATTGTCTTGGAAATACTTTTTTTTCAAAATTAATTGGTTAATTTTAACTATTAACTGCTGTTCTTATTAATCACTATTGTTAATTAATATTTTCAGTTTTTAATATTAACTTTATGGATAATTACATTTATCCATTTAAAAAAATTTTGCACATTCAAAAATTTTCTGCTCGCGAAATCTCGTATTTTATTTTGAGATTTTTTATTATTTTTTTTTTTATTCGCGAGCCCAACAGTTGTTGAGTGCCAATTAATTTCCGAATATTTTTATATTATTTTTTTTTTTTTTAAAAAAAAATTTACACATTAAAAATTTTTGCTCGCAAAATCTCGTTTTCTAATATTAGGGATATTTTTATTAAAGCGAGCCACTCGTTTTTTCACATTTGCGTGAGTTCACTGTGTGTTTTTAAAACTCGCGAAATCTCGTATTTTATTATTAGAGATTTTTTTTATAATCGCGAGCCCCACGTTTTTTCACATTTGCGTGAGTTCACTGTATGTTTTAAAACTCGCGAAATCTCGTTTTTTGTTATTAGAGATTTTTTGATAATCGCGAGCCCCACGTTGGGCGCCAATTAATGTTCGGGTTCTTTGTTTAGTTTTTTAAAAAATATACTTTATTTATTATATTTAATTAATTTATTTAATTACAATTTTTGTGACATAGTTTAACTATTATATTTGTTGAATATCGGTTGTTTTTAAAATATAATTAACTTTTTGTTTCAAGACAGCAAGACCGACCAAAGACTTTGGATAACGACTATTTTAGTTTAACCTTTGCTAAGGCTTAACCGTTTTGTTTCATTTCTTTATAACGACTGACTATTCAAAGTTTTTCCTTTGATGCCTGAAGTCGTTATTGAAAATCAGAAATTGGATTTTATCCAATTGAATTCAAGCTTCTAAAATTCCTAAGAATTTTCTAGAAGCGTCTTTTCTCCATCCAATAGGATTGGAGCTTCTATTTGCTAAAGCACCTCGTCAGCGTCTTTAGCTTTGGCGTCAATAGCCAGATGACGATATCTTTGTCCAATAATGATTGAACAATTCATCGATCAAGTATTTCAAATGATACTTGATCTGTTTTGCACAACATAGTTGCGTCTTAAAGGAAAACAATTTTGTTTTCTTTTGCAACATTGTTGCCATAAGAAGTGCAGGCAGTAAGCCTGACTGAAATTAAATATACAAACGCGCGTAGGCGTTATGAAATATCTTAATGCGCAATTCTTGGATGCGCATACTTGAGATACAAAAATTATGTGTAACGGCAAAGTGCCGTTATAGTAATACAGGGTGTTAACTTACACGTCTTACGACTTATAAGTATATCCTAATGATTCACTTCTTTTGACGTCATATTTTATGAACGTCTTGTATAGACGTGATATTGATTAAAAAATATTCTATATTTTGACACAAAGTGAGAGAAGATAAACCATTGTGAGACTGTTAGCTATAATAAAATGGTATGTGTATTTAACCTTTTGTGTGTGTTCACCAAATTATTTACAAGTAAAAAAGTACATATTGAATTGTTTTGGTATTGAGAAGAAAATTAGATTATTTAAACTTAACTCTTTGCTGATCTGCGCTGCCACGGAGTGGCATTACCCAGAAGGTGCATATCTACTCTAAGGTCTATTTTACTCAAATGTCTGTCTGTAATCACTAGATGTTACTAAACATATTACTTGATTTATTAAAGGCGACTAAAGAAAATATTTACCTTAGTTTCTTAGAACAATTTCTGTCCTTTACAAAGTTTTGTGCCGCAATGGGTTAACTTTTAAGGCCTAAGTGAGCTGTACTTTTTAAAACACGCTGTTACTAGCTTTTACATATAAAAGTAAAATAAATTCAGATGTTTTTCTTAAATATATTTATAACCATAATAAAAAATAGACCAATTAGCCTGTGACATATTAATATATATATATAAACATATATATTAACGTATATTATTAACATATATATTAATATATACGTTAACGTTATATTAGGTATAAGTACAATAACGTTCAGAAACAATCGGTAACTCAATGAATAGATTTTCTGTTCAGACAACTTATCTTAAGCAAAGCTTTTTTATATTTAAATGCATATTTACAGTACTATATCTATGCAGATAAGATGCTTTTATTTTTACAACTATCTTGTACTTTGCATTTCCCATAATTCGTCTCCATATCAGGAATTAGTTCCATTGAATCTAGTAAAGTGTTCCGATTTATCGACCAGAAATTTTCTTGCCAATATTGCCATATATAACTAGATCCGACATATGCAGCTATTTGTTGGTTTAAAATTATATGATTGATTGTCCATCACATGAAAATGGATTTACTTAGGTCCAAGGAATTGGTTTAAAATTATATGATTGATTGTCGATCAATTGGAAATGGACTTATTTAGGTCCAAGGAATTGTTTTTGTTGTTATATCAAATATAAGTTTTAAAGTGGGCTTTCTAGCTGAATGAATTTTGCTAATATTGACAATGTCTGTAATATATAGATTATAAATGTAGAATAAACATTTGATGAAGTGGAAACGTATAGTGCATATAGATCTAATTAACTATTTTAATTTTTTCTTACAGTTATAAAATTATTCATTAATAGCCGGTAATATGTCAAAGAAGTTAATATAATTCTTAAATGCTTTACTTATTTATATACATGCATGTAAATTAAAAATAATACTAATTGTAATTCGCAAAGTAATTAAAACGATTATTCACAGTGAAAACTCTTCTTTAATATCCCTTATCTATAGACAATTTTTTAATAATTATTTAAAAGAACAACCTCTTCTGGCCATATATATACTGACCATTTGAAGCGAACAAATTTGCTGATAATGATTGTTTGGTTCAAAGAGCTTTCACTGTATGAACTATTTGTTTTATTTATTTATTTTTTTTTTTCAATAGATTATTCAAGTTTTTCTCTATTTACTATATTATATGTTTCTATCGATCGATTAAGATTTTGTAGTTTAGCATATTGAAGGCATTAGTCATCCAATTGTGTTCTTCAACAAATATGTTAATAGTAATTCAACAACGACAGTAGGTACAAAAGTTTTATATTAAATCCATAAAGATTAGATATTATAATATAATGTGAAAATTATTTTGCAATTGAGAAATTCGTTGATTCTGAAGGAAATATACTTTTGTTTCAATCAGACGTGTAATTTCGAACTGAGATCATTGACCAAACATTGTCTCAAGGCAAATTTTATCCAATTGCCTTTGTTGGTATGTGAAACGCATATATTTTACTCAAATGCCTCGGTGCTCTTCGTATCTTAATATATACAAATTTGTATGCAAACACTCTTTCTTTTGTTTTGTTGACTTTTTAAATGGATTATATTTTTTGTTTATTTTTTTGGCAATAAAGACTGAAACGAGAAGGTTGAATTGGGGGCAAAAACCGACCCAAACGAAGTCTGCTTGACAAGATTCAAGTTCATGTACGTCTTTCGTTAAGCTTTTCTGAATGTGTTTTGTATTCCGTTGCTTCGCCTAATTATTAAAAGCAGTTTTTTTTTATATAAAAATAAAATTTCATTGATGAAATTTTAATAATTTGGCTTATTTGAGCTATGGAAATTTTCATAACAGATTCTGTTAAAGTAATATAATATCTATATATTGAGTACGAGCTTCGAATATCTAACTTGCCTTGAATTTGCTCTCCTCCTGAAGTTTGCTTGAATTTTAAGTATTTGATACTTGTAGAAGTATTTGTTATTCTTTGTGCAATATATTAGCATGTTAATGTATAATTATTTAAATTATTTATAAAAAAAATATTAAATGTGTCATAAATTATATTCTACTTTATGTTAATTTCTTTAACCTTATTCACACAGACATTTCTGACGTGTTTGCTGTAAACAAAGTCATTTAACTTTATCAAATCATATCTGATTGTTGATAAAATTAATATAAAAGTAAGTGAGCTTTTAATTCGAGATAATACTTATCAGTAATTAATTTATATTGTATATTTGTGCTGTTTATTGTTTATAAAAACTTCAGAAATTGTCTGTATATGCGTCATATGAAAAACAAGTCATTTCTAGAAGTTGAGAATACCTTTTCTAGTATTTCTAGTAAAAGTTAATACTAATTATTATAATATATATGTATGTAGAGGATTACAATTTAAGACTAAAAAAGTAATTAACATTTCTTTGGTGAAATCACATTAATAATGGTGTTTTGGCTAAAAACTAGTTTATACTAGTTTGCTTTGAAGTAGGCATGAAGCTCTGCCTTTCAAATATTTACTAATTTAATTAGTATTATTTTGATTGAATCAGATTCCTATATTTTTTTCAAAGCAATAACGCTTTAATAACAATGTAATATAGTACTTTTATTTTTAATGTAGTAAATATAATTTATTTTAACAACTATAACCATTATAATATGTCAAGCTTGTATTAATATATTATAATAAATTGCAATATCATTATTTTTCGAAACACATGTTCCATTAATTATAATAAACGGAACATATGACTGCATATCTGTTTTTAATTTCATGGTATAAGATCTTAACATACTGAATCGCTTTTTAAAGATTAATTTTAATGAATTAAATTAACAATTTATATACATGAACCACCGATAACTTTTATGTAAATATTTTACGTTATACTAAATAAATGTTCATTAAAATTTTGAAATTTGTCCGTTCGATCGATTTTCAGTCCCCAACAACAACTATAAATCAGAGGGTTGTATATTAGTTGTGGTTAGAGGGCAAATAACGAACTAATATAAACTCATCAAAGCCATATTAAAGACATGGAGACATACCTTAAAGAGCGATAGTTTCCAATGTAATAAGATCTTCAAATATAATTTTGAATTTAATTTATGAATCTATACACGATGAATATGCATTTTGAATCTAAAAGCACATTTTTTGCCATTATACGAGTTTGTTTTTATAACTATAGCTTTCTTTAAGCGTATTACGATCATTCCAACGTTTCCCTTAACATTTCCATACCTCTTTTGGAGAAAAACTTGTCTTTAGCTTTAAAATAGGTGTTCGTGTTTCAGTGATAATTTTTTGATAGGACAAATATCATTTTCTTTGGAGCATTTTGTAAGGTCTACGAGCAGGAAGCGATTTGAAACAGCACTATTTTTTCTTCATTTGATACCGTTTTTTCACAATCTAGTAAAACTGGTCTCTATGTATTCTACAGTATATATCGTTGGTAGCCTTTTTTATTTTATTTTTATTTTCTTTTTACTAAACATAACTTTATTACATGATTGATCCAATTTTATGGTGTGATTTATTATTACTATTAAGAATAAATTACTATTAATATTCCTATATTGTAAATTAAGTAAATTTAGATAATTTAATTGACCTTGGATAATTCTGCTATTGAAGACGGATTAAAGACGTGGCTACCATCGAATTTTGATGACTTTTTCAAAAAAAATGATTCAATGTTTTGAGGGCTGGATGATCTATTATGTTTTGCACAATATTAACGTTCGCTTATAGAGTAGTTGCTTTTAGTTTTTTTCGGTTTCTTGTATTCATAGGAAACGTATATTTAGTTTAAGATGTTCGCGTCTATTCTATTGTAAATAGAATCTTACATTTTAATTCTATTTTGATAGTCTTCTAGGCAATGTCATCAAAGACGTTTGCTCTAATAGAGAAAAAAGGAACGAAGAAAACTTTTATGTTGTTATAACTTTTTCAATTTTTTGTAGAAGTTCAATGTTGATTGCTTTTTAAACCTTTGGAATACATTTTTTCTATAAATTCTGCTATATCCCATTGTAATATATAGTTCTTTTGCTGATATGTTATTGCGTTATTACTACTATATTTCGTTGTATATTTATTTAATTATTAAGTTTCTTTGTTCTTTACACCGGCGAGCTGCGGTTATTGCGTATTATTCCATTAATTGGTCTGAATAATATAGTATAAACATATCCTCCCATTTTTTTAAAGAAATGTGATTTCTTTGGAACTCTATAAATAAAAAAAATAATTGTTATTTACTCACATTTTTTGCAATTTTTTTTTTTTTTGGTTTTTCCAATTATTTTTTTCTATACAAATAAATCGATTTTAATTAGAACGTTTTTGGCTGACGAACTTTTAAAGTAAACACACGTGATTACTAATATGCGTGCATTGTATGAATACATTTTGTGGGTGGTGAATTGTAGTTATATTTTATTTACTCAGACATGCCACACATATTCAATTGATTAAATTAATTAAATTTAATGGATTTTTTTCTTTAGGTGTAATTTTGCACTAACAAAAGAGTGGTGAATGTTATACCAATAAATATCGAATGAATTTTATAAATATATTATCGGTTAACGCGTGTTGCCTGGGTTTAAATTCTGGACGTACGAAACATTCACTCAAGGTAGTTTTACGGTAGACGAATCTAACTAATGACGATATTTACAGTAGTAGTAGTGTCACTTGTCTAGACTACTAGTTAGCGTGTCGTCTAAAATAACCTAAAGTTGTCTTGATCTATACTTTCTCCTACTATTATCCCATAATTATATTATGGGATATTAATGATATTATAGATATCATATTATCCCATCTAACTCCAAAATTCAAGACTAATTCAAGACTAAATTCAAGACATATATATGGTGGGACGTTGGGACAGCGCACTGTCCAACAAGTGACCCCACTGAGTTGAGGGATTAGTCGAAGTATACCACGAAACTTCTTGGGTCCTTTTTCGTCCTTCGATTCTCGGATGTTGTTACTGAGTTGAAGCTGGAGTGGCTTCCGTTCGCATAACTACATCTTTTGTTAATGTAAGCAGCTCATTTAGCTTTCCGCCAAGTCATCACCAACCCAATGGTGTCCCAAGTCAGTCTTCCTCCTACTTGCCAATGCTGGACATTGGCACAATATATGCACCGCTGTTTCCTTTTTTTCTAGACATAATCCGCAAGTGTCTTCCTCAGCAAGAGTTATCTTTTTAAGGTGATACTTGAAGTTGCCATGTCCAGTAATTACTGAGGTCAGCCAGCTTAGAGTGCTCCGTGAATAGCTAAGCACTTTTATCGCTTCCCTGGCCCACGGTTTTGGCAACATGAGTTTGGTCTGTCTACAAGTGCTCAACTCTCTCCATATATTAATATGAAGTGAGGTAATCCACTTATAGACATAGGCTGCCGTCATGTTGTAACTCAATAGTATTCTGGGCTCTGGGTTACAGAAATTATGGCTTGATCCTTGCTTTGAAAGTTCATCTGCCTTCTCGTTTTGCTCAATACCGATGTGTCCTTTAACCCACATGACCGTCACCTCCTTTCCATGAGCACATTCCATGAGCTTCGTTATTTTAAAAAGTGATTCCAATAAAGATTTGTGAATATATTTATTATCTCTTATTTGTCTCTAGTGGTAAGAATATACAAAAACATATAGAATAATTCACTATATATAAGATGATTTATTATATAGAATGATTCATACATATAGGATATTTGAGTAAATTTAACATATGCTCTGTTCTAAGTACTAAGAACTAACTTTACTTTGTTAATGTAGAAACCGGTGACCATATAAATCCAGAAACACTTGTTTAATATAATAAATAAGCATATCAATTTTACAAGTTGTAATACGAATAAATAAATAGATGATAAAAATATTTTACATAGCTGAATTTTTCAATTATTTTAAAATAGAATGACATCATCACAACACATATATTGCATTTTAAAATGCATTACCTACTTTAGATACTTCGAATGTAGGAAGAAAAATGCGATATGTAAGTCATTCAAATTTAGCGAACTGAGTTTGCATAATCGTAATCGGTAGTAAAACGCATAAATTAAAATTCAAAACAAATTCTCGCATAACCAAAGCTTAAAAAAAATACTCAAAAATTGCACAATGCATTAGAAAAAAGTTGCAAAATAATATAAAAATAAATTAAATATTTTAAAAAAAACAGTAAAAAATACTGAAGAAAGAAAAAATCAATGCTTCCACTGGTACTGGTGCTTGCGTGTTGCCAATGGCGTTTTGACTTAAATAAACTCTTGACGCTTCTTAAACGTTTGCCTTAGGTGCGGACTACAGTAAATTTAGCTTCTGGTTTTCTTTCGCTCTTCGCTTTGGGAACTATGTATTCCATTCGAAAGTCATTTGAAAAGGGGGAAATCCAAATAGTCAAAAGAAAAGAAAAGAAAAGAAAAGAAAAGAAAAGAAAAGGAATTCTAACAGAAAACAGCGAAATTATGAAAAATATGTAATACTCAGTCGTACATTTTTGCAAACTTTAAGAGATATTTTGCATATGACTATGACAACCTTCCTCCACTATTTACACGCCGCAATGCATTCTTAGGTTCTCATTGCTAAGGCTTCTTCGGAACTATGTGTGTGCTTAGCCCCCAGCACTTTTAGCTGTGCAACAAATTTAATTATATTGCCGCCACACTGCAAATACGTCTACAACTCAAACTGCAAGTGGGAACGTTTAACATTTACCATAATGCAGACCCTGCCTGGCATGCTTTCTTCGTCTTCTTCTTATTTTATTTTTACTTCCATTTTTTGTAAGTATTTTTGTTCTTTGAGCTTGAGGAAACCACTGCATGACCTCAGTTTTTGCGTGAACTTGATGCGGATTGCAATATCTTTTCGGCAATTTTAAGTCGGATTTTTATTAATATAAAAAAAAAATTGTACCTTAATGTTGTGCATTTTTAATAAATGTTTAATAAGTTTTTAATCTGATTTGGATTAGATTTGCTAAATAACGCTAATGTGATAGTATTATTTTTGGACAAAAAAGTTGAACTTATAAAGGTAATTACCCTTTTGTGACATTAAAGCAATTTGTTAGTAAAAGTGTTAATATATGTTATAGTTGTTAAAGTAATAAATAATATATGTGTTTAGTAATAAATGATGTGAAGAATTAGTGATTTTTGAAGCCTATTGTAATCCTTTAAAATAAGTATATGTTGAAAGACATACTAGATTGTTTAATAATAATTTAGTAATCTTCACTTCAATGATATAAAGAATTATTGTTTTTTGAAGTCTATTGTAATCCTTTAAAATAAGTATATGTTGAAAGACATACTAGATTGTTCAATAACAATCCAGTAATCTTCACATCAATGCTGTGAAGAATTAATGATTTTTGAAGTCTATTGTAATCCTTTAAAATAAGTATATGTTGAAAGATATACTAGATTGTTCAATAACAATGCAATAATCTTCACAGCATTGATTTGATTAGTGATTAGTGATTTTTGAAGTCTATTGTAATCCTTTAAAAGAACTTTTTTAAGTATGTCGAAAGACATACTAGATCGTTCAGTAAATTAACGGAACGAATTTAAGTCATAAACTAATTTTATTTTTCGTTATAATCTCATTGAACTTAAATACACTTATTCTAACAGTCTTTAAATTGATCGATATTATTACTTTAGTGGTTTTTCGGAAGAACTGCAAAATTTTGTTCAACAGCAGCTAGCTATAACCTGTTCGTTTCATATAATTCGTTTTTCTCAACTGATCTTAGGTTTTGACTTGAGCAGATACCATTAGCTTGAGGGGAAAATAATTTTTTCTTTTGCAAAACAGGTTTTCCTTTCATCTAGTAGAACCAAGAGAAAGCAATAATTAACTGAGTTTATAGTTTAGATGGTTTAAATGTATTATTGCTAATATGTGGAGATATTTGAAAATAATCTAATAAATCATTTTAATATTCAGAAAACTTAACACTTTCTTGGCTGACTTCTGGACATGAACTAGATTCAGTTTAGAAAGATCGGGTTTGCATGACTGCTTAACTTCTTGATTTGGGTTCTTAGGCCGATAATGTAGTAAAATTTAAAATATTTAATTAAATTTAGTGGTAGTTAAAATTTTTTCAACGTGACTAAATCGAGCCTCAATAGAAAAATTGCCAGGGTTGTCACTTTAATATTTTCATAAGATGTTTAATAAATAAAAAAATGAATTTAGGTGAATCAAAATATAGGAACTTGACTATAAAAAATAATTTTATTAAAACGTTTTGTTTTATTTGTATAAAAAAAAAATAATTTTCGATATTAGAAAATTTTTATAAAAAAAATGAACATTTTTTACATGTATTTTTTTTCATGATTTAATAAGCATTTGCAATAAATTTTGTAAATATTTGTATTTTAATACTTTTATTTTTGCTGTTTGCAAAACACTAAGTGGATTTCTTTTTATTGACTTGACAATATTGTTTTGGTAACGTTTTTTTGAACTTTGTTGCTTAATGTGTGTACTACAAAAAATCCCAAGGAAAATCCCATTTAGTTTAGCATGAAATTAGAATAACTCGCACACACCCTTAGTGCTATTATTAAATAACATTCATAGTGATGAAATGAAAATTTTGCGTTCAAAAGAGTGCCAAATGTGAAGGGAATCATATGTATTATAACAAATCCCATCTAAATTGTCGAAAGTTCTGGTGTGCTTAGTTTTGATGGACTACACTATACCTTTTCTATTTATCAATACCGATCTTTTTATTTGAATGAAAAATTTTTGTATTTTTGTTGAAATCTATATAATATGTGTATATTGGATTTTGTAGTGCTGTTGACCCAGTTTTTTTATATTTCATGATCCTTTGCGTTGAATATTGTTGTGGGCAATCATCTGATTCTTAGTTATGATTCGATATAAAAATGGATTATATTCTTGGCAATGTGAAACAAATTAAAGACGTATTGGCGGCTTATATCCACCAATCCGGTTTATTATTTTTATTTATCACTTTCAATCTGGTCT
>NC_051846.1:45088235-45155208 GCF_002237135.1 Teleopsis dalmanni
TTCTTCCAAAATATTTTTCCTAGTTTAAAATCAAATAAATATTAAATAATTTGAATAAATAAAATAAATACGTTTAATAAGCTTACAAGCTTTTTTTGGAGAACTTGTTTCTCAACTATTTTTCCAAATATAACACCAGTGCATAAATAAAGATATATATGAAATTCTTAAAAAAAGAAACTTAGGCTTATATTCTATTTTGCATATATCTATTCACTATCGCAAATCTAGTTAAGAAAAATATAAATATTCGGAATGAAGATATTAACGTTATTATTATTTTTCGTTACAAAAGTGAGAAAACAAAAGGACGATATGCAAGTTAATGTTGCCGGTTTACGCAGAAATATCAAAAATCTCGCGCATAACTATTCTGATGCCCAAGTAAGTATAATATTTCATATAATTCCAAACAGCAGGAAATTAATATGATACTTTTTTATAGGTAAAGGTACGCGAAGCTACTTCAAACGATCCATGGGGTCCTTCAGCGACAATAATGGCTGAAATAGCCGATTTAACATATAATGTGGTAGCTTTCTCTGAGATTATGCAAATGATTTGGAAACGTTTGAATGATCACGGAAAAAATTGGCGTCATGTTTATAAGGCACTTATACTATTGGAATACTTGATCAAAACTGGTACTGAGAAAGTAGCACAACAATGCAAAGAAAATATATTTGCTATACAAACTTTGCGTGAGTTCACATATTTCGAGGAGGGTAAGGATCAAGGCACGCATGTGCGGGAAAAAGCTAAGCAATTAGTCAATTTGCTGAAGGATGATGAACGTTTGAAAAATGAACGAGTTAAAGCATTGAAAGCAAAAGAACGTTTTGCACAACATCCTAGTGGTTTCGGTAGTGACGGATATATAGATGGCCCGTTACAACGGGATTTACCACCTGGTTGGCAAGAGGAACCAACGAAACCAGTGTCAGAGTTGGAAATGGTACGACCACAAACAGCAGGTGAAGAGGAATTACAATTGCAATTGGCTATGGCTATGTCACGCGAAGAAGCCGAACAGGAGGAAGCCAAACGTCGTAGCGATGATGTGCGTTTGCAGTTAGCATTAAGTCAAAGTGAACAGGACTTTAAGTATATTTTAATTGATAAATCTAATAGACTCTCCTATTATTTACTATTGCTATTTTAGAGACCAAACTGTTAAGCCTATAAAAGAAGAGCCACAAAGTCATTTGCTTGATTTATTAGATATATCCTTAGGAGCGGCTAGTATATCAAGTCCACCGCTAGTAGGTGCAGGTATCGCTAGCAGTGATCCTTGGGGTACACCAGCAAGAGCTGCAAGTCAGGTAAGTTGCAATTTTTTTTTTATGGTATGTATTATTTTTATTGATATCGTAATTATTTTTAGCTATCTGACCCATGGTCTGGTACATCATCACCACCAATTGATCCTTGGCAACCAGCGGGCATGCGATCTAATACTGCACCACTTGGTGCTGTTGGTGGTGGTAATGTAATGGGTATGAATGGCGATGCTTGGGCATTGCGTACGCAATCACCATCAGTGGCGTCAGGATCATCAACAGAAGGTTGGCTTCATAGTAACGGTGCTGGCCTCAACGGTAATGCTAATGTACTGGGTGCAACAGCTATGCCAACTGAATCTTGGATTTCAAAAACAACTGTTGCAACTGTTGCAGCTGTACCACCGAACCCATCTTCGGATCCGTGGTTATCTGATGGTGTTAGACCCGGTGCTGCTGCTCCAGCTTCAGCTAAAAATTTAACTTTAGCCGATCCTTGGGCACCGAAAGCAAATGTTGAAGATCCCTGGAAAAATATGGATAACCCTATTGTAAAGGTAATGCGAATGTTTATTTAGTTGTTAATATTTATTTATTTATTAAAAGTGTTTGTAATTAAAAGTATTAACTATTATATTGATTAACTGAAGCATTTGATGTTATACGTTTAATATTAATAATATATATTGAAAGTTAATTTTTAGAGCTGCAAGAATGTAGATATGCTTTTTTTAGCAGTAAGTTGAATTAAATTTAACAATTAACAATAACTATAATTAATTAATTCAATTATTCTATAGCAGCTTTATGGTTTCGTTCTAATATAATAAAGGAAGCAAATTTGTTAATGAACATTTGCTGTAAATTAACAAAACTACAATTTAGAACATACAAGTAGATTTTTGCTTTGGATCAGTTTGATAATTAACACTGATTCTCAGCTTCAAATATGCTAGAGCACGAGTTTAACTCTTGGTACTTCCAGTTTCAAAAAATTATTTACAAATAATTAAATACAAGAGATATTTCCAAAGGACCACTGATAATGGATATTTGGCAATACTCGAAACATCAGTATGGTCAACCATAATTCATTTAATTAATAAATAATAAAATTTTGTTGTTGTAATTCACTACTGTACTGTAATATTTCTCTATTGAAAGCAATAGTAGTTTCTATCAATAAACATGGTTTATTTCATATTTTAATAGTAAATATAATTCATTTAGGAAGGTAATACAATCTTAGTATATTTATATCTATAGGATAGGTTGGTTTTCCGGATCCACTAACAATTTTTTTTGACAAATGCTATTTAAGGTGGTCCAAAGACGCTTCAATGTGGTTCTAAAAAGATATAAAATAAGAATTAAGATTAGGTATATATCAAAGAGATTAAATACAGAATAACATTTTGTTAATATTTGGATGTATATAATGTAAATATAAGAGAGTGTAACTGACGATTATATAGAAACTGATATAGTTGACATTCCTTATTCAAGTGAATTTGTCCAATCATATTATAAGGAGAAGTACATCTTTTTAAGAGCTATGTATTATTTTACATTAAAGTGAGTTCAGAATACAATAGAAATATATATTATAAAATACATTACTAATTTTTTTTTAAATACTAATTAGCATACATTACTAATTTTTTTTAAATATTTATTTAATTTTTTTTAAATATTTATTTAAAAAAAATTGATTTAATTCTGATAAATGATATCTTCATTTCAATTAATCAATTATATTAGAGATTTTTATTAAAGGCTTTATATTTTGTTCATGAAAAAAAATATTATTAATATAAGAAAAGTGCTTAGTTTTAATTTTTTAACTCTAAAATTCTAATAAATTTTTTCGTATAAATTCTATAATTTCAATAAATCTTCTAATAAATTTTAATACAATTTGGGTTTTGTTGACTTTTAAGTTTAATAGAACTAACATTTTTTGTTTTAAATTAAAAATAAAATTAACCAAAATCCCGAAAAATTCTATAAAATGCAACTATTTTTTGGTCTTTTAAATAAACGATAATTATAAAATTTTTTTAGAAACCTTCGCCAGACATGGATGAATTCGATATAATAACTAACCGCAATAAGACTGGAGATATATTGACTAATAATTCAATTAGTGGCCCTAATAATAACAATTGTAAGTAGCTTACAAAATAAAAAAAAATAATTAAGGTTGGCATGTCATGTGTTTTAATTTATATTTATAGCTTCTCTTTTAGATGAAATGGATCCTTTGTCGACAAGAAATACAGCTTCATCATTGTCCTTAACGAATTCTAAAAAACCGCTTAAAAATCCCCAAGCATTTTTGGGAGAAAACTCCGCTTTAGTTAATTTGGATAATTTAATAAAACCAGTAGCACCACAAGGACAAACGGGCAATATGGCTTATAATCCATTCAGTGATACGGTTTTACCACCCAAAACAAATCTATTCCAACAACAGCAACCAGCAGTATGTTTCTCTTATATTATGTTTACATTATCACATTTAACGGATTTATCTCGATAAGTGTGTAGTATTTAGACATTTAAAATCGATGCAAAAATGTACGAGATACAAAAAGCTTTGGTTTAGGAATAGCCTCGAATGTGGCAATAATGGTAACAAATGTTAACAAAACAAATTTCAAAAAAAAAAATTAATTTTAAACAAAAATATAGACGTGAAAAAACTTATAATATAGAATATATAGAATAAAAAAAATGGTTTCAAGAACGGCCGGGTTAAGTGCCGTTCAACACCTCCCAAAGGGACTTTACAAGCAGATCTCAGCGGGTTACTCAGCGCGTTTATACAAAACCAGTTTAATATATTATAATTCAATTCTAATGAAACAGAAAATATTAAAAAATTAATTCAAACTAAAACAAATTACAAGTAAATTAATATCAAACATGTGGAGAGGCTGTTTTCTAAAAAAAAAATATGAAATAGTAGTGAACACAACATAGGCTGACCTTAGAACTGTTTCGGTATTTCACAATGTGCCTACCATCAGTGGTCTTTGAAAATATTTTTTAATTTAATTGTTTATATATAGTTGTTACACTGCAAGTAACAGGGGTGGACGTTGTTCCCTGCCAAATTTGCCACATAGAGTTACGCTTTCAACAACTGACCCTACGCCGTACTTGACTAGTGTTGTTCCAATCACATAAACTTACTTGCTGTGTTATCGTCTAAGCCATAGCCATATATAATTACAAATAACTATTATAGTTTATAGCGACTCAAGATAAATGTGAAATGTAAACATAGTATTATATATATTTAATCGTTTATTATATTTGATATATTTTTATTTAAACATTAGGTGCCGTCCATTAATCAACTAAAACAACAACAGCCTTTCACGATGACGGTTAATCAAGATCCATGGGCACCTGTTGCCAATTCAAATGCAAACTCCCAAGTAAGTTTTAATAGAGTTTAACTAATGATATTGGTTAAGGATATTTGATTAGGAAAATAGGTTCTATTGTAATGTTTTGTATTTGAAAATGATGAAATAACCGTAAGTTTAAGAACTAGTAAAAAGTATATTAATTTTGATGTGTTTTTTTGCATTTTGCTTGCAGTCTTTTTTTTATAAAAAAAACTTTTCTTTTAGTTTCAATTTTTCTCTCTTTACTTACAACTATTTTCTTATAATTTATATAAATTTTTATTAATTATACAACTTGTGTTCTGCACTCAAAAACAAAGCCATATTCGCAACAAGTACCTAATGTTAACGTCGCGGAAGGGAATATTGATCGCTCTACTGTTGCAAATTCAAATACTTTAATCAATACAAATGCTAACTACAACTTGAATAGTTCAAATCGCAGTATGCCCTACTCAAGAAGTGATTATGATGTTTTCAATACAGCGCATAATCGAAACGAATACCACAATTATAATATGAATAATAATTACAACAATAATTACGCAAATAGTAATCAAAATTTTAGTCACAGTGTTGATAATATAAGAAACATGCAAGTTACTTCAAATGACGAAATATATGCAACGCCCTTAGGCTTCACTACAATAGCCCAAAAGCAATATCAATACAATAATCAGCCCTTTGGCGCTGTAGGAAATATCTATGCATATAATGAAAATGCAAATTCTCCGGGTGCAGAATCAAACTTTGCAGCCAGTTATAGTAGTGCATTATCTGCGTCACTGGCTGAGACGCCTGGTGTCAAAATTTCTCCGTTTACTGTAGCTACTAACAATGCTTTTAATATTGCAACAAGTGCAACAGTTGAAGCAAATAATTTACTGAATATTGGCTTTTGTGATCAGAGCATATCTTGCAATTCATCAACAGCAAAATCGAATGTGGATGTGAGTACAAAATCTTGTCGAGGAACTTTTTGTTAAGTTTAAATTAAAATTTTGACAAATTCTGCTATTCGTTTGTTGCCAGTTTAATTTATACGATTTTTTCTAAGTTTTTAAGTTTTACTTTAGTATATTATTTTGTTTTTGTTATTTTTCATTCCATTTCACATAATTCTGTGATAGGTATTCTGTGGTAACTATATATTAATAAAATTTAGACTAAAGTTATTAAAAACTATAAATAGAGATGTTACTTTAAATTATGCCTTTTTGTTAGAAATTGTATATTGTTTATAAACTTCATTTATAAAAGCATAGTTTATGTTTTTGCAAAGGAATCATTTTAAATTCCCAATTTATAAACTTCTTTAACCAAAATTAAGAGTAGGTAGCATTTCATTAGTGAGCTTAATTTATTTCTCAGAACATTACATCCCAGTTATTTATTGAAAAAAAAATAATTTATTGAAAATATACAAACAAATTCAATATTTGTTGTTATTGTTGAAAGCAGTGGCGAGTGACATTTTGTCGTCTGTATTAACAAAAAGCTCCAGAGGATATATATGACCAAACTTGGAACTAACATTGCTTAATTTAAAGCTTTAAAACTGAAAAAAAATTATAAAACTTAATAAGAATGATGACTTTATTTATCTTTAATACGTCAACAAGTCATTCAGTAATTAATTTCTCTTTTTGTTATTCAGGGATAATTAAAAAATTAAGTATATTTAACTTATATACAAGTTTTGGGTGAGTCTTCAAATCAATAAACGTCTAATAAATATTACTATAACACTCTAAAATGGGAATTCATGGTATAGAATTTTGCTAGTGATCCCAAATCTGACAAATAAAGTGAATATACGAAAGAATTGGAAATAGACATTAAGTAATTTGGTATCAATTTGCTTTGTTCTAATTTTTTTCATCATCTAGCGCTATAAACATTTTAAATTACATTTCTAATTCCAATTCACGTGATCTTCTTGTCCTCAGGAACATACCAATTCTATATTTTTGCCCTCAATAAGAAAAAATTTCATATTTCTATTTGTTATTTACCCTCTTGAAAATAATAATACATATTTACTATACCTTCATCATCCTTCGTCATCTTCTTACTGTCTAATAGTAAGAAATTCATATTTCTAATTCCGAATCTAATCACTTTCCTGTCCTCAAGAAACAAATTTTCATATTTCTTATTCTCATTTACATTTTAATTCCCATTCACATTTCAATTTCCATTCTTGCTCCTTAAAGGATAGGTATTCTAATTTTTAGTTATAATCCTGATTACTTTCTTGTACTCAAAAAAAAAAAAAAAATTCATAGTTTAAATTTTCAATTCACATATACGTCATCTTCTTGCCTTTTGGAATACAGAAATTCATATTTCTAATTCCTTACCTACATTTAATCCCACCAGCTCCCACTACAAGAGAACGAAGTACTTACAGATGAAAAAGATCAGAACAAGACAATTAAATTCAAACAAACTCAGGGATCATTTTCAAACAATCACGATGAGGTCGCCGCACCTTCGCTTCGCCAGTTATTACGATTTTTTTTTTGATTTTAAACATTCACATATTGTTAAATATGAAGATTAATTATTAAAGAAAGTTAAATGAATAAAGTAACATCTGTAGTTTCACTAATCCATTAATATATAAAAATATTGTCGGTAACACCTTAATCCGGTAAGCTTCAACTGATCAAAGGAAAACAAATGATAACTCTTCTTTTAAATTCTGCTAGTAAATTAAATACTCATTATTTGCAATAAAAAGAATTTATGTTTTCAGAAACGTTTAACGAAATTGATTATTATAAATTTGCTGATTAGTATCACTACTCTCGATAACAACATGAGGCTAAAACCTAATTAATAATTAGTTAATAAAATTTTATTATAAACAGCGGATATCACATCCTGATCTTGAGATGTATTGTACCTCCTACTTGGACTTAGTGTAGCTCATTAAGTTCTATCTTCTCAATAAATAATAGTACCTGTGCTATACTTCTAAGCTTTAGTTTATAATTAAATGTTGATTAAGAGATCTTGACATCTTCCCTAATTTAGGCATTTGTGCAGTGCAGTTCTGAAGCATTTGCTTTGCGGGACTTACTTCTTCTTTGTAGAATCTGCAAATACATCGCACACGATTAACGATTCTTTAAGGTGGTGGTTTAAACTGCAATGTTCAGTTAGAATTTCAGTTTTAATTTTTAAATTATTTTTTTGTTAAGTTTAGATATTTCTCATGTAAGCATAGGTTGAAGGTCCCTATAAATGATGTAATCCTGGTAGGTTTTCCAAATATGGCCTTTTTTTTGTTAAAAATAAGTATATATAAAATAATATTTTATTATTATATTTGTTTTATCACAAAGTACAATATAAAATTATGTACAAGGTGATGATTCCATCCAGACTCACATATCTTTAACGACCAATTGCTACACGCCACTTCTAAAACAGGTTACAACAACAGAAACAACAAATATTGCATAAATCTTTTAATCAATTAAAATCGGGGTCTAAAATTATAATTGAAATAAAAGTTAATTTGATTAGTGTTTCAAAAGTATGGGTTTAGGAAATAATTAAAGATAAAATAAACATATTATCACTATTACAGATTTCATTTTAAACGTTAGTAATTATTGATCAGCTATTCCTGAAATTCTTACGTACTGCAAATGTTGGCATGTAGTTTAAATTAATATATAAAATAATAATGCTGTGTGCTTTCAGTAAAACAGATACCTAATGCTGTTCAAAAATATTAACAATTAACATGAATTTATCGATATTTTATATCTTGTAGCAAACAATGGAGGCTTGGACGCTTAAATAAATGGGTAAACTTTATACTTACTATGCATGTAGCTTAGCTAGTACTTCTTATACTAACTACTAAAAACGATAATAATATTGAATCATAAGAAATATTTATATTTTGCATGCATAATTATTCCACAGCAACTTACTACCCTTTTTCAAAATTATATTCGTAGATTTGATTCGCATGGTATACTTGCACTTTGAAGTTTAACTTTTAGTACTTTTATTAGTAGATTATAATTATATACTATTAAAAATATTTTATTAATTATTTGCACTATTTACAGAATAACAACATGCCTTGGATCAAGCCAGAAGCAGCAGCATCAAATCCATTTTTATCATAAATTATATATTTTATAGTATTTTTATTTCTTGGATCGGGGGTCAACAAAATAACAAAACTAAAATAATACGGAAATTAATGATAATACTATAATATTAATATATAAAAAATAAATATAAATGCTATATTTTAACACAATTCTAAGGATTAATTAAGTATTATAATTTGTAATCAGTTAGGAAAAAGAATATTCAAATTATAGTTAAAAATAGAAGTATATGTCTGAATATGAAAATTTGCTACTACTAGAAAACAATAGCTGAAACACCGAAGCAAACAAACTAAAAAAAAAGTAATTTAAGATTACTATTCTAATGAAAAATATAAAATTGTAAATTTTGTCTTTTAAAATAACACTTTAAACAAAAGAAAAAAATTTATATATAAATTTATAATTATTAATTTCGCATCAGTCTTAATCTTCAATTGCAGCAGAGATCAAAATCAAATAAGCAAACTGTTTCAAAATTATATATACATCAAGTTAATAAGTTTTATCTCAAGCTCTTCAAATTTTAGTTATACTATTTAATATTTAAAAAGGAAATAATAAAAATTAAAATTTATATTTTTATATAATATTTTTCTTTCAAAAATAATAATTTCAAGAGATAAAAAATTATTCGAAAGAATTGTGTATTGAAAAATTATTTAAAAAATAATTAATGCTTTTAAAATTAACTAGAAAAATATATGCAAATTTCTAATTCAAATTTTATATTTTTATATACAAATTATTTAAATGTGTCGCATATATATATATACGAATAATTACAAAGATGAGCTTTAAATGCAAACATTTTATTATAGATATTTTTTTTTTGTTTTTGTGTAATGCTAATATATATTTTCTTGTTTATATGTTAAACGTTTTTAAGTCATTTAAAATATTTTTAAATTAAATGTCAACAAAAAAAAAAATGTTAACAGTAATACCAAATGAAATGAAATTATACAAAAATAGTAAAAATATTGGGGTTTCAAGTCAGTGTTTCTCCTTAAGAATTTTGTATTTTGATTTCTATGAAACCGAACTATTCTTCAAGAGAAAATCTGTTATATATTGAAGAAATTGCTGAATTTTGTAATCAGTATGTAATTGTATTAAGTTTCCACTTTGTTTTTATTTTCAAGATTTTTAAACCAAAACCAATGCATGCATATAAAATTGTAGTATAACTTATATAAATGAAAATAGTGTTTTTTTTTTGTTTTAAAACATATATCATTATAGAATTACAAATACTAAATGTAAAAAAAGCAACTACTTTTAAATTGTTAAATATTTTTTGATTATATATATTATTTGCAAAATATTTTATTCAGCAAGAAATAGTAATTTTTTTAAAAATATTTTAAGTAAATAATTGCTTAGGTTAGTGAAACTACTATTGTAATTTCATATTTATTAAAACAAAATATATGTAATTTTTAAAAAAACTGTATTAATTTGTTTTTTATTTATTGTATATATATTTAAAATGAATAAATGCTGAATCAATTCCCTGAAAAGTAATTGGAAAGTAATTGAGTTACTGTACTTCTAAGTAGGATAGTAATATCCCCACTCATCCATATTCTCCTTTAAGTCCACGTTCTTTTCAGTTGTAAATATTTTTGTTTTATATTCAAAATATATAAATGTCGAATTAATTACCTGAAAAGTAACTGAAATGTTATCGAGAGTTACTATACTACTAAGTAGGATAGTAATATCCTCATTCATTCATATTCTGCTTTAGGTCCACGTCCTTTTCAGTTATTAAAATCCAAGAGATTAAGTTTTAACTCTGAAATACATGGAAATTTAAATAATATCTATTCTCCTTTAAGTCTATGTCCTTTTCAATTATTAAAATTTATGAGATTGAGTTTTAATTCTGAAATATATGGGCCGATCTTCAAATCGTACGCATTGTATCAGCGGTTTTTGCCACTAAATAGGGTGGCACATAGGGTTAAACATAAATCTGGTATCGCTAATCCGATTATGTTAAGTGAACACGTTTTTAAAAGGTGACATTTCAGTCTAAATTTTGTGAAAAAAGTTTTAAAAAAGATAAATTTACTGTAAAAGTATGTCGAAAAATTTGTGTGGCTTACGGTGAGAATTCTGTGAACGACAGACCTAGTTGTAGTTTGATCGATTCTGTTCCAAAAATTTCGATATAAAAAATGCAAATGGATCAGGACCGATCGGACAAAGTAAAAATCAAAAAAATTTTGCAACTGATGGAGGTACATAAACTGAACTGTCATTTAAAGCGTCGTATATTAGTATAGGCTTTGTTTCAACTTCTAATGTATAAAGATTTGTATTAAAAATATTAATTGTGGTTACACTAAAGGTCCATCACGGATATATGGTGGGAGGAAAGCATAAAATATCTGGTGGTTACTTTTGACAAACGGTTTAATTAGTATAAACATATGAAATGCAAACGAAATAGTTACTGTAAAATTCTACATCTCCTAAAGCCGTTGTTTAATAATAATCGCTTCAACCTCAAAAATAGAAAGTTATTATATACTCAAATAATTAGGCCAGCACTACTGTACGAATGTGTAACATACAGCAAAGCCTCAAATACTGCCATAAAGCAATTACAGTTAGAACAAAACCTGGCTTTAAGAAGACTAATTAAGATTCCTTGGTGTATTAGAATAACAGCCATGCATGGAGATCTAAGAATCGACTTAGTGAGAAAATATATCAAGGACTGAGCCCCAAAATGAAAGTCGATACGTTGCCCAACCCCGCCCTTACAAACCTTAAATCCACCTCAGGACGCACAGGAAGATATACTGATCCACGGTCCATCATCAGGTAAAAGATAAATAAACGATAATAATTCTAGTATAGTTAAAGCTTAGTATGAGATAAGTCCCCCAACCACAATATAGTAAAAGTGCGCAATAGCTCAAACCTGAACAACAACTAGAATAACTACTAAAGGTTCAAAGTGGCAATAAAGCAGAGCGTTGTGTCCTTTAAAGATTTTATGACAATTGACGATGAAGATTTAACAGGCGGATATATAAACTTCTAGCCATAATAACTTCCAAAAGTAGATAGCATTGCCGTATGTCACTGTGACTCTGAACAAGACTATTACTTCAAATTTAACTTTTTTGTTTTTTATTGGATACTTTTCAGAATTGATTATATGTTTTATATTATGTTAAATAATGGTTGTTTTCATGCAAGCATTGGATTACAAATATATAAAAAAGTTATTAATATCAAACAAATATCAAAAGATATTGTATATTACAATGATAAGTTAATAATTCACTTATATTTATAACTCACAAATGTTTAAAAATAACTGAAGGTAGTATGATAATGATTCTTAACAGCACTTTTATTCGTTATCAATTTCACTTCCAAACAAGCAAAATAATTCGTTTTTTGAAACTTCTTGACTGAAAAAAAATGTCTTCAATTTTATTCATTTAATTGGTTTTAATTGTATATGTTTTAATATTATATGTTGATAATTTTTTTGGCGAAATATCGGATGAGAGAGTTAGTGTGAAATTTTTAAAAGTGGTACTAGTATTTAAAATGTTTAAAGAGGGTCTTAACTATAAAATTATGTCATAACCGCAAGTTTATGAACGGTACAAATGCTTGGTTTAGAAAATGTTAAAGATGACGACGAATTTAGGCGTCCTAACGTGTCCTTTAAAAATAAAACCATGGAAAAAATTAAACAGGTTCTTGCAAATATAAATACGAGGACGGTTTGATAAGTCAGTGACTTTTTGAATTTCCCGTGCAGTTACTCCAAATGCAACAGTGCTGCCGTCAGTTGTTATCTACCAGTGGGCAACTTTTTAATTTTGAGCAAGTTACGTCGTTCAGTTGGTGTTTGATAGCCGCAGACAACCTTGTGAATTTTTAAAAAAAATGGAAGAAAGTGAATTTCGTGTGCTAATTAAGCATTACGAATTAAGCATCCACGAATTGGGATACGAACTGCTACCCCAACCAGCATATTCTCCAGATTTAGCCCCCCAGATTTAGATTTTCTGTTTCAAAACCTAAAGAAATGGCTGGGCGGTAAGAGATTTGAGTCGAATGAAGAAATCATTACCGAAAAAAACGCGTATTTTGAAAGCTTTGAGAAAACCTATTATTTGAAGGGAATAAGAAAATTAGAAAAACGCTGGACTAAATGTTTCGAGCTAATAGGTGATTATGTAGAAAAATAAAATGTTTATTTGCCGAAATAAATTTGTTTTATTTAAAAACTCACTGACTTATCAAACGGCCCTCGTATTACCGTAATATATACGGCATATATTAATTTTCCAACAATTTGTATGGAAACATATTGTAGCATTACTATAGCACCATAACCTTGCGTTTTCCTATTTTCCATACTCAAAAAGATAAGGAATAATATTGCAATAGATGGGAAAAAGACGAAAGCGCATATAGATCTCAAGACCATATTTGAAAAGGGGTGCCAACAGTATTGGAAACTACTGTAGCATATATGCATAATATAAGAGGGACATTCCTATGAAGGGTGGAATCAATATTAAAGATTAATATATATTGATCGTTACTTTTTAAGGACACCTCGCATGCGTACATATTATCTATCGATATTGTCAGGAATGACAATAAATTTTTTACACCTTAATTTTCGCCTTAATTTTATAATGACGTACAATTATTTTATAAGATTGGAATTTAATTTTGAACTATCCATTTTTATATCATCAGTATATAATATGCATACCCTAATACATACATATTATTAAGTATAAATAATAATTACATACTTCACCAAGCTGAAAGTATTCATTATAATAATATTATTATTATTGAAAGCAGATGCTGGATTGTGTTGTATATATACATATAGTATTGTATATTTTAATAAGTGGAGCTGTCAATATATTAATAACTTACTTACATATATCTTTATTATGGCGTGCAACATTGATGGCCTCTTGTTAAAAGCCTTCACACATTATTAGCAGTTGAACGTCATTTGGCATAGTTTTTTTGTTTAATAACAAATCGGATATGCCAAAGAAAATAGAGTTAGAGAAATGATTAGGGTAATTTACCTGACAGTTGATAGCAACCAGGCACCATTTATAATTTAACACGCACATCAGTGAATACCTAAATCCAACATATTTAAAGTATGTAGATTGTAATAATGAAAATATACTTGTTCAAATTGTAAATGTTAAATATATATAAATATATTATTTTTTCTTATATCTATTTTCTTAAATATGTATTATATTAATTTCTAAATGAGTTACATTTATCATATAGAATCTAGCAGATAAGAAGCAGTATATTAGAAACGTACCATATAAATTATTGACTCGTTTTACAGTAAAAGCTTTTTAAGGGGATACTGATATGTTTATTGGGGACTAAAAATTTTGTACGATCAAGAGATATGTTAGTTTATGAAGGGGTCTGTTTAACACTGAAGTTTTTTCTTGCCTTTTATGTATTAATTTTATAATTTATTAAGTACTGATGCAAGCTGGAAGTTGATAAAATTATGACAGATCTAGTAATACGATATTAAAATTTGGTCATTGAGGTAATGAGTGGCTAGAATTTTATAATAGCGGTACGAGAGAGATGCAAGAGAGGCGCCGAAAATAATGATGTTTTCAGAAGAGCAAAATTAAGATAATGGTGATCGTTTTTTTTGATTCAAAATGAATTGTTAACTTATAATATTGTTTGAACAACCTTGGAACTTTAAGCCAGTCATATGTAACCCTGTCTTTTTTTTGGGATTTGAGGTACTATGTAAAAATATCTCAAAGTAATAAGCACTGTCAAATAATAACTGCTTCAAAAATTGTTGTTATTTGCTTTGCATGATTAGAAAGAGGATTTAGTAGTTAAATTATTCTTTCAATCATAAAGGATCAATTTTTGGTATTAAAAATTGAATTTTCTAAAACAATACTAATTTATTGACTTCATGTAAGAAATATCAGTTTTTTTTTGCAAAATATGCAAAATTTTAGTTTTAATACTCGACATGAAATCCGTAAGATCTTTTATTTGATTTAAAGATCAAATTACTTCCCTTCTATGTGTGGACCAAACCATGTTGGTAAACAGTTTTGAGACAGAAGAGCGGAAAATTTTCAATCGTTAATATATAAAAATATTTTAAATGTGATTCTTCTTCTTTGTTTATTTCATTAAATGTTACTAGTTTGATTGTATTTATTAATTATTTCAAATATTAATGCTTGAAATCACAAAAAACTTTGTTGGACCCAATTGTTAAATAAAGAACTACCTAACATTTCAAAGGTTAATGCTTTATTCCATAAATTTAGCGTCGCAATATTCCTGCGGGTGTTATTTTCATCAACAACGCCAAACATATTCACTCATTGACTTTTTGCATCACAGTGTAGTGCCCTACACTGAGATGCACACCAGTATGCGATCTGGTATCTGCTCATGAATATCGTCGCTTGACTGATTTAGTTTAGGCACATGTACAGATACAGATAGCACACATATTACATATTCTGTGGTTTCACTTTTCTTCGCTGTTTTCCAAATTGTTCTGCACGTTTATGCAAATTCCCAGGGAAAGTGGTTGAGCTATTGTAACTCTTGATCGATCTAATCAATGTGCAAGTAGGACATATGACTTCTTTGACTGCACATGTCAACTACATGACTTGCAATTATTTATTACAATACTCAATATAAGGTAGAAAATTTTAAATGTATCTGTTATACTTTTTATCTAATGAAGAAATATTTTTTAAATTTATTTTTAAAATTTAAAGTAAAAATTGGCGGCTTATGTTATGATTATTAGTTTTATTACAAAATTTTATTTAATATCTTTAAGTTCAGTGATAACACGAGCCTTCTCCACTATTAAGATTTTCAGAATGGTGTAGATTTAATTTTTAATAGATTGGAATTAATTAGTTTTTAAAACATATGAAATACATCCGAGGTATACATAAAATTTTTTACTAAAGTCAAATGAAAAAATAAATAATATTTTGTGATATCGGAGTATCAGAATACTAGAGTATTAAGAATAAAAATCAACTTGGAAGTGTTGTTTAGTAATTTTTTGTAAACACTTGTAATTTTCCAAGTTGTTGATTATAGTAATCAATCAATAATCAATATGTTTGATTTTAGAAAAATACACTTTTCACATAATTTTTTAAATTAAATCTATTCTTTGTTTTCCATAATTACAATATGAATTGTTAAATATTTTTAAAGACTTTATATTTTTACCTATTTTATAATAATCTGTCTTCAACAAAAATTGATTACTTAAAACCGTTCTTTAAATGATCAGATAAAACTTCCATATCAATATTATTTTCCTTAAAAGCTTACAAAATTTGCCAAGGTACGAGTTCAACCCTTCGTACTTGTAGTCTCCAAAAAATTATTTTGCAATAATTAAATACAAGAAATAATTCCAAAATGACTGATGATGGATATTTGACAATATTCGAAATAGCTGTATGGTCAGCCAAAAATTCAACTAATTAAAAATAATATGAAAATAATTTTCGTTGTCGTGGTTCACTAATTTTCGAAATCTCCCTATTATAATCTCTCTATACAAATAATCATAATTTTATTAACGAGTGTGTAAATAAAGAGTGTAAATAGATACAACATTTTTGCTTCAGCAGTTACAACATGACTGAAATCGTCTATTATTTATTATGAAATTATTTAAATAATGAATTGGATAGAGACAGTATATATTTTTCAAGAAGGAAAAACCAAATAAAATTCTGTTTACAGAATATATTTCATTGTAGTTAAAAGTGTTAACGCAATGTTCTATACCGATGACATAATCATACTCAAATATATAGATTGCTTTATAGTTTATTTATCTATATAAACTAATAGATACAAAATTTATGTATACAAAATGGATGCTGTTATAATTTTATTATTATTATTATTTAATTAGTTGGTTATTTTATACCAACGGTTATCAAGCAAACATTAATAAATTTAAATTTTTAAAAATAAAATTGAAAGTTTTATTCCATTGTGCGGAAAAAAGAAATGCAACGAGAATGAAAGTTGAAATCAAAAGAAGGCACCGAACTGACATATCAAAGCATTCGCAAAATCTCTGTTTAAAATATCTGCAAATGGTAAAATATTTCAAAATTTCTTCGTAGTCGTATCTCTTACAAGTGTAATAATTAAAATAAAAATCTGCCTCGTTGCACATATGCGAAATACAACAGGCGTCTCGAATCAAAATCTGATTTTTTTAAAGAAAATGTCAACGGCCAACAATGAATTTGTTGACAGTGAAACTGCGTACCGCCCAGTCTTAAACGCAGAACTTTCAATTTCAGTTTGGCCAGGAATGCAGTAAGTCATCCGCTTCCCAGCTTCTTAGCTTCACATTGCAACTGAAGTTGGAAAATTTCTTTAATGCTGCTGAATGATGAATGAATTCATTTATAAATGGTTAATATCTTAAACTTATTGTGATTGACACACAATTGGTTGACTTAAATTATTATTTCTGCAGTAGAAAATATGAAATTTTGAAAATAAGTAGAGATTTTGTTGTAAAGAAATGAAATTACAATGGTTAATTTGAATAAGATTTTTATAAGCCTGTCCTTGAAATAATATCAGATATTACTTTTTTTCAACTGATTACAACAACAAAAGTATGAAAATGCTTGTTAATCAATTTGATTGTCTACATTTGATAAAATGAATGAATGCAAGTCTAAAGTAAATACACAGGGCATGCATTTACTAACTTCATTTCTTATTAAATATTTAAAAAATGTATTAATTATATATAAAAACTATTGGATATAAGATATGTGAATAAAAAATAAAAATTACACAATGACTATAAAGTAAAATATCAACATTTTTTTTCATAAAGCAAATGTATTTAAACGTACAATAATAAATAATCAGTTAAAGTTTAACAAGTTTGTGTCTTAAGTCTTTTGTATGAATAAAATTTTAATACAAAATTTGAAATAATATTTTTTGAATATATATAGTAAAAATAGAAATCATAAAGCAGAAGCGTGATAATTTATAAAAAAGTGTGTAGTATGTATATTTTAGTACAATTATTATTTACTGGTTGCTTCGGTTTTAGTGGTAAAAGAGGCTTCTATCCAAGTAGCGCATAGGGACCGTCTTATTACTATACAAATATGATTATGCAAATCAAAGTTTTAAAAGTAACATGCGCGGTTAATTTAGGAGATTATTTTTTTATACTTATATATATATATGTTACTTATATGAGAATTTCCACTAGGTATCTTAGTTCGTTGACTTCCAGACTGGAACGTTTGTCTTCTCAGGTCTCGGCATTTGCAAATAAAGTATCTAACTATTTATTTTTCCTATTCTTCCTACTATTTACTAACTTTATTCAATTTTTTTAGTAGCAATCCATTGTGATATTTCTTAGAGTCAATTAAGCCTAACATATTTTCGCTGATGACTCCAGATCTCATTAGTTCAATAAGAATCGTGTGAATTGTTTCTTAGTTTTCGCAAGTAACTAGCAAATAAGATGGGTGAAATGTCTATATTTCCAGAAATGGTAGGTGTTACTGTGCTTTAGTCCCATCTTTGGAGTGTATTAGTTATGTGTGTCTAGTTAAAAAAAATCATTGATTTTTTTAATTATGATTTAATATTAGATATTTAGATATATTAGATATAGATATATATTATATATCTATATATACCTAATATATAGATAGATATATATTAGATATATTTTAATATATTATGATTTAAATAGATTTGAACTGAGAAATTTTATTAATATTTTTATTGCTGGGTCGAATGTCTTAGTACTTTGAAATTAATTCAGACTTTCTTAAACAGTTTATATACAATGTTTTTAAATTTGACAAGTTTATATCTTCTAAAAGAATACAGAGTTTTAGCAAGGGATTAAAGCACAATCCTCAATATTATCAGTTGTCACCGAGTTTTTAAAAAACAGGTATTCACGGTCACATATAAGATTCGTAGTAGGTAAATCAGATAAGAGAATCAAGCATATTGTATAATTTACTAGTTAAAGGAATATATTGGGTAATATAAAAAGTATCCTTCATTTTTTGTCACTAGGTGGTGTTGATACTTAAATAAGATAAGATGACATTTTAGGCCACATTTTTTGTAAAGCAATTGTATATTTCATTGCTTGTGTAAAAAGTTATTAGGAAAATGCAAAAAAATTGTGTTTTGTAATGGCTAAGTTGAATTGTTAGGTCTAAGTTGGATCTGCTTGGTTTGTTGTAATCCATTTTCCAATCCATCTGAGATTTGATCTATTTTTGAACCAAATACACGCATTGAAGAAGTGTATAAGAATTCTTTTTTTCTATTCACTTACATTTGTTTAATTATATTATTATGTTATTAATTAAATTATCTTTTAATATTTTTTGCAAATCTGTTCATTTCTAGCTATATAAAGTATTCTGCATATATTACAAAAAATGGTTTTATGCCATTTGATATTTGAGTTTTTTTGTTATCAATTTATACCAGTTTTTTATACCAATTATTTAATTAAGTTTTTTAATTTTTTATTTAAATGTTTTTTGATTTATGTTGATTTATTTATATATATAAATAATTGTTTGAATACATTTTATCTTTAAATTTATGTACAATTTTGCATAACAAATGGCTTATTTTGGTTTTTTACTGTTACAGAATGTCTTTTGGATCGAAAGCGATCAAACATTAATCACTTTCCTACATAAATGTTAATAAGAAATTGGATAAAAATGTTATCTCAGTAACCCAAAAATATATTATATAATGTCCTATGAAAGATACAGAAACCTTTTAATGCTCTTTCCCAGAAATACATAATAGTTAACAAGTGTAGGTGATATTGACATCTTAACATGTCACTTGTTTTATTATCATATCAAAAAGTTACACAATTTCTTAATTCAACCATCAAAATTTGACACGAAAATGCTTGGAGCCAATCTGGTGACCTAAAATATTTATCTTAGCTATTAAAATTGTTCACAAAAAAAAAACTGTAGAAAAATATTAAAATAATAATAAAATCTGTCACTTGGCATTAAAATAAAATTATTCCTGCTTGTTTTATGTTTCGACAATTTTTGTGTTATTAATCTTGTAAGATTTGTCACTTTCAACTCAAAATGAAGTTGTCTTCTGAGTTGTAAAATAAGTGGGCGTTTAGGTTTCTGTTAACCATTGGTTATTAATTTATGTATGAAAAAATTTATTTTCTTGATGCGGTGAACTAAAATGCGCATCCTCTTCACTTTCGGATTTCTTCTTGCATTGTTTTATGTTGGATGACCCAATTTGACTGAACAATTTTACATCATGAAAGAAAATGATGATGAAACCACCTGTTCTTCGTCACGTAATAACGCTGCACATCAACTCCGAAGTAATTCACATTAAGTAAACATAATTAAAGTTGTATGCATTCAATTATTATAGGTTATTTAGATAGGTATAAGAGGAAAATAATTATTTCACGTATGATCGATTCACAAAGGCATTGATTTCATAATTATTTTTAATTTTATTTTGCGCAAGATTACTTTATAATGTGGCTTTTATAAAGAAATTTACTAAATTGATGTTTTTTTTAATTAGAAATTTGTAAATATTTAGATAAAAGTGTTTTAAAGCCATGAGCAATTTTATGCTTTATATTTAGAAATAAACTATTTTTCAAATAATTAAATTATTATGTTCATGTATTCACTAAAATCTGATAATTTCAAATATATAATATTACTTAATATTATTTCAAATTAGATTAATTAGGTGTGCTGATTCTGAGCTTAACATTTGGCAGGACGAATTCTAGTACTTGCAGTCTCAAAAAACAATTATTTACGAATAATTAAATACAAGAATTATTTCAAAGACCACTGATGATTGGTATTTGGTAATACTCGAAACAGCTGTATGGTCAGCCAAAAATTCAATTAATTAAAATAATATAAAAAAAATAAAAAATTTTGTTGTTGTAGTTCACTACTGTTTGAAAAAACTTCTAAATGAGATTAATTTAATTTATTTATTAATATTAGTTACAATAGTACTTATACTATGTTCAGACAGTCAAATTTGCTTAATTTCGTAAAAATGAAATTAAGTTAATTTCGAAAGTGTTCATACTGCCCCAAATTAAGGAAATCATATGTTTTTTAATTACAAATCGAATGTTAAAAATTATATGCTCAAAACATCATTTGTTTCTGGAAAATTTTAAAAGTTGATTATTATAACTATAAAGGATGGCATTCAGTAGTTTTATTAACTTTAGTGGATTTCAGGTATGAAAATTATTATTTTTCACTCTAACTTATAATAATAGCAGTTACTGTTTTTTCTCTGTATACAAATTTAAAATTTAGACTACTTTCAAAATATTTTCCCGGTTTTGTTAAATTCGACTGTCACTGACATTAATTTTAAAAAAATGTCACTTTTTCGTTATCTCAACTTTATCTTCTGCTTAAAATTTATCTTACGTATAGTTGCATTTGAAATGTCACTTAATTTCAGCTTTAGTTTCAACGAAATTAAGGCTATTTTCCATAATTTCGTTCTAACCTTAAAACTGAATATGGAAAAAACAACTTAATTTCGCTGAAATGAAGATGAAATTAATATTTTGTGAAATTAAGGTGTGTCTAAACCACGGTTGCCACTTGAAAATTTTTTTCGGTACCAAAATTGGTTTAAAAAGGTACCATTTCTGTAAAAAAAGGTCCAAAATTTTTTTGGATCTTTTTGTTTTCTCGTTTTGTGTTTTTCATAGTGTTATAAATGAACAAAATATAAAATAGTGCAAAGTTGCATTTATAAAAAAAATTAATTTTAAATATCCACAATAAAGTTGGGTCGTCAAAAATGTACCATTTTGAGTACCAAACGAAAAAAAAAAAAAGAAAAGTACCAATTTTGGTACTAAAGTACCATAAGTGGCAACCGTGGTCTAAACATAGTATTAACATACAATATTAATAATTGCATCTGCAAACTTGCAAATATATTTAGTACATATATAACATAATTATAATTATATACTTGACATAGTAATGATAGAGTGTGGACGAATTTTGGCTTTAATTGGAGGATATATGGATTTTCTTATTTTTTATATACCATGGGGCACCAGTTATTAAGCGAATAATTTTGATTTGTGTGCTTTGCATTAATTGGATGTGTTGGATGAAAAAGTATTACGCGACAGTTGGGCATCATTAGACCAAATAGATTTGATTAAGATGTTGTGTTGGATTTTTAAGCAAAATTTGTAAGCCAGCAGCATACTGATTTTTAAAGTATAGTGTGAAATTATGAAGTTGATTGAACTGCATTAGTAGTACAAATTTGAAGAAAGTATATATAATATGTGTCAGTTCCTAATTCAATAATGCTTCTTTTTCTGGTGGATGCAGAGATTCTACAGATGTGCCTGCATAAGCTTGATATCGTACTGTTTTTATGTTGTTAATTATTATTGACCAAATGCTGGTCCTAGCTTGAATGATACTTTTAATTTGAAGCGCATTACTATTGCTATATGTTACATAGTAATAGTAAAGTCATATTATTGTATAGCTGCATTCAAGTATTAGGAGTTGCAGTTTAACTTTCATCTTCTAGATCAACGATTCTTCAATAAGTACTTAATTGGCGCCAACTCGAGTTTTATATTTTTTCTGCGAGTATTTTAATTTTTTGTTTTTATGATTTTTAAGTTGAGTTAAAGTAATATATAATATTAAATTAATATAGAGCAATTAAATAATATAAAAAATAATAATTATATGTGTTCGCTCGTTAACGTAAATGCTTCATTTCATCTTCACCATACTTGCATGACCACTTAAAAAAACTTATTTATTTGCTTATTAATGTAGCACTAATTAATTAATTATTTTTAATTGTTATAAATAAATATGTGTATACAAGTCGTCATGTTTTAAGCCAATTGAATTTTAATTAGCACTTTATATGGTACATAAAATGCCGACTTAATTTATTTCAATAAAATTACACCGAATGTCTTAAAATAAAATCGAAAGTTTTATGAAATTGAAGGCGAAAAATTCCATTGAGAATGAAAGTTGCAGTTGTAAAAAGACGCCGTCAAATCACCAAATTAAGGCACCGTAAAATGTCGTCCAATGCACATCACAGCCAAGCACTTATCTCTGCATCAATTAAAACTTAAACATGTGTGTCACCTTATAAATCTTACAATTACAAACATTTTAGTCAGAGTCTTTCACAAACAAGGCGAATGACCAACATTGGATTTTGTGTATTTTCTGTTTCGATGCAGAACTTTCATTTTCAATTCAATTGAATATGGCAAAGTAACAGGTCCCGTGGCTTCTGTTGGCTTCTGTTTGAAGTTGAGTACTCACACGGGAACAAAATATTTTCTATATGGCATACGATTGGAAGACGTCTACTGTTGTTACGAGTATTATTTACTTTTTACTATTGTCAGTTGTACGCTGATGGATTTGTTAGTTGGACAAAAGTTGAAAGTTGCAAAACTTTGATGGACAAACAATAGCGTCACAAAATCTATATTGATTTAAGGATAATAAATAGAGATTCCAGTATAAATGCAATTGAAAATCTTAATTGATTGACTAAGAAAATAAATTTTAAAGAAGTATTGTCTTTTCAAATATTTTGTTGTTATTACATTGAATGTTTGGCAAAAAAAGTTAGCATTTGGTGTGTTGAAGCTCTAATACCTCTTGTACAAACAGTTGGTGTAAATATTAATTTTTTGCTCTATCATACTAATCATATTCAGTTCTTTAATTAATTTGTTTTGACATAAATCCCGACAAGAATATAAGAATATATATTTATATATGCGCTTATTTTTGGCAGTTATTTTAAACTTGAAAAAATGTCCTTTCTGTACTGTGCCCACAGTTGAGTTCATTGTGTGCTCAGATAATAAAGTCAACATATTTCATCCAATTAATGAACTATGTTATCATTATCGTCTACACATTATAATAGCTAGATAAAAATACAGGCATATATGAATGTTCTCGGTAGAATTACTAAATAAAAAAAAAATAATTGAATACTTGTATCAGACAGAATAAATTGTATTGCAGTACTTTATGCAGGTGTTGTTCAATAATGCCTAAAAATACAAAAGATTATAGCATATCTTTGAATTAGATAAATGGAAATGCATATATTCAAACCATTCATCTATTAAAAAAAATAATAAGATATAGACTATCAAAGGTCAGCAAAATAGTTTTAAAATCTAAAACAAAAGGATATGCACTATGTAGTATACAGGGTATACGGGTCAGTATTGAAAAATTCATAGAGGTCACCTGTGGGGTAGCTTATTGTCTTTTATCGTCCCTTTTCAAAAGGAAAAATATGCTCACATTTGAAAAAATACAAATAAATACATATAATGCAAATAATATACAAATAAATACACGGACAAACACACTGTCACTATTAAAGAACGTGTGATTTTCGCCATTGGAAACCAGTAGTTGAGTTATAAAATGTCCACATCGATGAGATACAAAGGCGATATTAAGGTCAATAAATGAGTATTTACGTAGGCGAGTTGAGATAGAGTATCTATTTCCAAAGATAAGCACAACATCATATATAGATAAATACACAGATAGACTAGGTAAAGTTAGATTAATGTTATAGTTGGTCTAGTTGACAAATTCAGATATCTTACGGGATCATTGTATTCTACGGGATCATTGTGAAATCATTGCTTAATAAAAAATATTAACTGTTATACTTATGAAACAATTTTGTGTTTGTTATAAGGTGTAGACAGATTAAAATCCAAATAAATGCTACAGTACACTGGATAACGGTCAGTGGAGCTTAGCTATAGAGTCGCCAAGCTCCCACGATAGAGCTACACATAATGTATAATTCGCCTCTAATATATATAATGTATTATATTGAAAACATTTTGTTTTATAAAAATATTTTTGTTTTTAAATTAAATAAAGATCATCAGTTACTTTAGTGTCTTAAGAGTTGGTTTTTATTCAACTCCTTTCACCTTGCGCCAAGAACACCTTTATGGTTTTTGTTTACCTTAATCATGCTATATATTTCAAGTCTTTCTGCTCTTCTGTAGGACTATGGTCTGAAGTTAAGGATATTTACACAAATATCATTTCTTTCAAGTTCAATACATTCCCATTTGTTGCTGAATATTAGGCAGAATGCAATTCACGAAAGATTGTATATCGGGTTTAGATAGGTTTTACAATTACAGAGAAGTATTCTTGCAAAGGGTGAGTTGCTGTGTGTACGCGGGAAATGGATTTCTTCAAAGGTCTCTGCTTAGAACTTGAGCCTATTAGTTTGGTGTTCATGTTCTTAAAGATATTATTATTTGATTATGTTTTTTCACATAAAACTTGTGTCTTGTAACTTTTTAGTGTTGAATCATCAAAAGTAAAAGGCATAAAAATCTTACAACTTTTAGTTGAGAAAATTTTCTAATTATGCTGTGGATGAACAAAATAGCCAATTCATTCACTAATTATTAAATAAAATTAACAAAAAATACTCTTTAATTCGCATCATGGTTATTTAAATTTTTAATCACAGAAATTTGTTTAAATCAAAATCTAACATCAAATAATTATAGTCTTACTAACTTACGGAACAATGTCGTGAAGGTGTCGTTAAGATCTCCAATGACGATCAATCTTCCCCTTTACAAGGCGGCAATTAACAAAAAGGCTACAAATTGTTCAGTGCAACCAATTGCATCTATGAGTTTCTTTAGTAATGCAAATAATTTAAATTAATGCTATATAATTATTATTGTATACATGCAAGTATATGATATTGCATACAAGTATTTTTATCGTATTCCAAGATACTTAATCACTAAATTTACTCTTAAACTCCAATTATTTTGTGCAGATAAAATTTCATAGATATTTTTATTTACAGTTTAACTCGGTCGGCTACCAGAGTTTAAGTGACTTCGAAAAGGTGTCTTTGTAATGTTAATCAGCGAACGGCAGCTGTTAAATTTTTACCTTTTTTGTCTCGTCTGGTTGAGATAAACGCAGATATAAGGGACATGAAATTCAAATTTAAAGTTTTTACCACCAAAATTGATTACGGCAGTAATTCGAAGCCGAAACTGCTTCCGTATGCAACTATCTTAAGCTGTGAGAAAAACACTTTGAAATGTTATCTGACTTTTGCCGTATGCAAATTATTATTTGTGGTAATTGATCAGCACTTTGATGGCTTGAAAGCTGTTGAAGTTTTGTACCTAGGAAAATATTTCTCGTGCAAAAACTATTTTTCATAAGAAGTTGATAAAGTCCATTTGCACACCACTATGAACTAATATGAATTAATAAAAAATTATTTTCTGTTCGCAGATCGCGTAATATAAAAGTTTGCATAAGGCAATATATTGCATAAATATTATTTCCTTTTTAAATCATATGTAGCCTATAATTTTGCATGTGATATTACCATTCCACAGAATTGGAATCCACTAGGCATTTTACAGCTTTAAGGTTTTTTGGCAATAAATATATTTTCATATTTAAATTTTTTTACAGTTAGATTATCGAATCTATTTAAGTATGCACAAGTGTAAGCAAGTATGCGCTAATTTTTGAAATGGTTATCAGCGACAGATAAATAACGCCCACAAAAATTTTTGGACTGACTTGCATGTCAGCGATATATAAAATGCCCACAACTCATTTGTTATGATGGGAAAATATTCATACTAGCGTGATTTTCTTAACAAGATTTTAAAATAATTTTTGATGTTGTAATCCTTTTTAGCTATAATAATTATAGTTTTAAACATATCTAATAGATATTAATTAAAAAATAATATTCATAATAACTGGATTAAATTACATATTATTATTACAGTTGGGGTTTAATATAACGAATGATATAATGTTCAGGTGGTTCTTTTGTTTAAATTTAATTTAGTTCATATATAATTTAAAAAAGCCAATACTATATCTTATTAGCAATACTATATCCGTAACATACAGATGTAAAAACCTATTTTGGAAATATCTCTGATATAAATCCATTTTTTTCGCATAAGTCGTGATGATATCAACAGTTTTTCCCAACGGTCTTAGAATAAATATATTCATGGCAAACATCTACATCATTCTCTTTAATGTAGTTCTTAATGTCTTAAAGTTTTTGGAATTTTTACTTACTGCGCCAAGAACAAAATACGCAGGACTCATGTTCTGCCAAGCAAAGCATTTTTGTATAAAAAAAAATACATGTCATCGAAATATATGTACGGGAGTCACTATTCATTTTTTGAGCCTAATAATGAATAAATATTAACGTTTCGTTGAAAATTGATTTATTGTTTCTTGAAGTATTCTTCTTTACGATAAATACACTTTTGCATGCGTTCAAACCATTTGTCAAAGCATTCATTCCAATCTTTTTCAGACTTCTCTAAATGGTTTTTAAATGCAACAACGGCTTCGTTGTTGCTTCTGCCGACAAAAATCCTTGTCCACGTAATTTACGAGTACTCTTAACGTTTGAAAACAAGAAGAAGTCATTGGATGCCAATTTAGGATTGTACGCTGATGTGCGGATGACCCATTAATTCGATTTTTTGAATGTTCAAATACGAGTAGTTTATTGTTAGACGAGATATATGAGAATTCGCATTGTCTTATTGGCGAATGTTCTGATGGTGCTTGTTTATTTTTCGTATTTCACTGTAGACTTCCGGTAAACAAATGGTTGTATACCATTCGCAATTGAACGTTTTACGTTCCTGTAGTGGTATAGTTGTTCTTCGAGCGCGATGGTTCATCTTGAAACTTCTTGAGCATTTGCGTGCACAATCGACACGAACATCTTTTTGAGATTTGGTCAAAATTTGGGGGATGGGATCCAACGAGACCAAACCTTTTTTACGGGTAAATAAAAGTGCAATATTTTATATATGTAACTGGACCTAATGCCACCTTAATATCAATCTCATGGTATGTGGCATGATGATCTTGCATTAACAGGTTTACCACAACACAATAACCAGTTGTTGCAAGTTGCCAGTTTGATAGATTTCTTCTGAGGTTTTTTATATTTTTATATTGTGAATAATATAACGGTTGATTTGATCTATATGTTATCCATTACTTTATACCTAAATGCATTAACTATTAAGGTAAAAATTTATAGCTCAAAATATACTTGAGAATATTTTTATTTGTTTCATTAAATTATATAATTAATTTAATTAATTGCAAACTAATTTAAAATTAAAACTAGTTAAAACTAATTTTAAAATAAATAATTTACAACAAATTTAGCGAATAAATAATTTCTCAATGATTTGTAGAAAAACGAAAGGAGTTAAGGATACTAAGCCAAAGTATTTGTTAATGTTTTTTAACATCATTCAATGCTGCTCATACTTATAGTTAAAATTAGTTTTTTAATACTAATTAAATTAAAATAGTAGAATTAAAAAAATATAAGTTTAATACCCAATATGCATTTTTTCATTACTTAGCAACTTCAAGGAGTTTTTCTTCAAAATAAGTGATTCGTAATGCATTATTTCCTTTATTTACCTTCCATATTGAACTTTTTTGTTAGTAATATTGTACCAAATATTCACATAAAATTAAATTTAAAGATAACTTATTGTGTTAAACTGCAACGAACTACTAGTATAAAGAGTTATATAAGTTAATGACTAAAATAAATTGTCGACTATCTGATGGCCCTAAAAATATGACTTACATTTACTCAGTAGCTAACAAGTTTCTGCAGTGATCATTCGTTAAAGAAAAAACACTTTTTTTATAAATGATACAAAGTTTTTCTTAATCAAACGTAGAGAAAACCCTTTTGTTAAAGTACGAAGCCAGTCATTAATAAAGTTCAACAAAGTTTGTTTTGCATTTGTTATGATTTTTATTGGTCTTTTTGCAGTTGTTCGACTGGTGATAAAAATCTTCGACACGATCTCTTGGTCCAAACAGACGCCAGTAACCCAGATTTGACTCGATTTCCTTATGCGCTAAAAAGGGAGTTTGTTTGGGTTTTAGCGCATTTGGCGCATTTGTTGTACGAGCAAAAAAGATACAAGCCGAAGCAACTTCAAAATCAGTTTCCTATTTTTTGTTCGACTTTTGTTTGCAGTTTAGATTTTGCTCATTTGCTCATTTGCTGATGCTGTTGGTTTTGTTGGGTTTGTTGGTTTGCAGATTTATTGTCTGTTTGTCGTGTGTCCACAAAATGTGTTTCACTTTTAAGCGACGATTTGAGGCAAACGAAAAGGCAGCTTACTTACGGTGACTTATCGGACACCGTGAGATTTTCACTTATTAAAATGAGTTTGGCGTTTTCATTAATTTTTATTGATTAAATATATAATACAAAATATTTTATTTAATTTATAATAGAAACAAATTTTTTTGAAATTTATGTTTTATGTTCATCAATTTTGACACAATTTAACCGAAATAAATAAACAATTTTGATACAAATAAATGCTTTAACTTATTTTTTCACACAGTAATCATTTTAGTAAATAATTTTTTAAATATTTTTATTATATTTAATGTGCAATCTTCTGAGATTTTCCTTCAATCAATTTCATTTCGTTCATTCATGTGCAGTACTCATCCGGTTTGGTCAATGTCCCTGCGGCGATTTTAACAACTTGTTACCAACTTTTAATTCCACCGCAAACGAAATTGAAATTTCATTTCGCTTTTTAAAGAATGATGACTTTTATCTTTCACTGATCTAAAAATTCAAAAATTCAAAAAAAAAAAAAAAAAAATAATATAATATAATTTAATATTATGTATAAAAAAGTCGTTTTTGCTATATAAAATTGAAAACGATTTAGTCAAAATGAAAAAAAAAACTTTATATTTTGATTTAAACTTAAATGAAATTTTCAGCGTTTCTTTTTTGTGTATAAAATTTATTTACGAAATTTGGCAGAATCAAGTGCATTCCTTGGCTACTTTCTTCCATCAGACCCATATTTAGTTGATGAATGTCGCTTTTGAAGGCACACTATAATTATTTCATTGATTAATTTATAAAGCAGATTCCTTTTGATATGACGCAATTTAATTATAGGACAAGAAAATTGTGGCCGGGTAAGAAATTAATTTGTCATTTAATTTATTCGACCAGACTCTACATATTCTTAAGAAAGTTTATATTATTTTCCTAAATTGTTATTGAACATAAAAATACTTTTGTTACATTTATATATTTAATCATTGCACTTGAGAATTTAAGAGTTTAATTTTGTTTGTGATCATAAACGCTTCAATTTTATATACAGTAGGTAAGGACCTAAGCCGAAAACAAATTTATTGATTGTTAACAATTTCCGTATTTCTAAAATTTAAATGAAAATTAATTGTAAAGATAAAAGTTTTACATCTCAAATAATTGCTTTCAAAAAAATATAAGAAAAAAATAAAAACAAACAAAAAAAAAATAAAAATATATGAAAAAAAAAAATAAAAATAAAATAATATATAAAATATGTGAAAATATATATAAATGCATAAAAGTATGTATTTGGTTGTGTATAGCTAAATGAACCAAACGTCTGCATAATTTTATGCAAGTAAAACGGTGTATACGTTAGCCTAACAAGTTAAGTAAATCACTAATGAAAAGGATATGCTCTATCAACATTGATTATATGCACACTAATGTTGCAGCAACATCTTGCAATAAATTTAAAACGCATAAAAATGTCAATATTGACATTACAATTGGAATGCCTTAATTAGAGATTGTATTAAGTTTATCTTTTTACCATTTTTTTTATTTATATAAAGAAAACTAAATTTAATTTAATAGAGTATTTTTAACAACTTCATATTTATTGACTTGCAGAACTACAATTACAATACTTACATACATAAGTCATGATACTTCTTTTAACAATTTTTAATTATTTGCTGCTGGTACTGACACTGTCTGCCTATAAAACTACTTGATTGATCAGCGTAAATATTCATTATGACTATAAAATCTTATCTTTTTAGTAAAATACCAAATCAACGCCACCTCATTTGACACGACATAAACTTTAATGGACAGGCTTGTGTCAAGAAGTTATATATATATTTTTTTTAAATAAATGAATAATTTATAAATTGCATTGCAGTAGGTGTAGCTCCAATAAGCGTCTGAATGGTTATGTACATAACGTTATTTGATTGTTTAATTTGCTCTTTGATAAAATAAGAGAAGGTAGCTGCATTGCTTTATTACATAACCATATATATAATTTTTTAATATATATCCGTATTGGAGTTTTTAATTTTTAATCTTATAATTTAAATAAAAGCAAAAAAAAAATATTTATTTAATATATATATTCAATAAAATATATCTCAGCTGATTCGGGTTCTCGCGCAATCCGCATGAAATTAAAAATGTAAAATATTCATCATATATATGCCACTAAAAAATGGTATGGTAGAGGAGCACTAAAGAAATATAAGCATCTAAGAGATTTTAGCCAAATATTCAGCGTATTTTAGCAAAGTCAGCTATTTTAGGAAACTTATTCCACTAAACTGTATGCTAGAGTTCTAGAAATCGAGGTAAAAAGTTGTAGATTGATTGAACTAACAAGAGATAAATAATTATCTATCTAGTGCTAGTGTTAGCGCCATCTATAAGCAATTTTTTTGTTGGTCACACAAAACACTGCCTGTTGATTGTTTCTATTGAAATATTTTTAACCTTAAGAACCAATGGTTCAAAAATTATGGTATATTGATATATAGTATAACAAAAAGTATTTTTCACAATATCCGTCTTTACTTAATTCCGTTCTCAAATAGGAGTGACGAGAAATCGGAATCGTGCCTAATATAAAGTTTTTATTGTAGAAGATTGTAAAAGAAATAACATATTATTAGTAGCAATTAAAAAAAAAATTTCTGAAGTATTACTTATGTTTTAATACATATGATCAACATTTCTATGTTTCTATGTTTTAAACAAAAAAAAAAATTTCGCTTCATTGTTCCCATCTTTCCAGAACTGGTACATATATCGTTAAGGTGCGCTCTTTTTTAATTATTTTGACTTTGATCAAATCAGTTGTATATTTGGTTTTTAATATATCTTGTACTACGAGTATTATTGTCGTTTATCTGCCTATTTAGATGTTATTCCTTTTACCAACTTCTAATGTCCCCCTTGTTTATGCCAATGTTAATTTGTTTGCAATGAAAGTACCTTGATGTGAAAATTGTCATTCATTGTATACTGGAAAGGAAAATTTAGAAGATATAAGAAAACATTAAATAGTAAACTTTAAGCACTTATACATTATAGTGTATTTTTTTTCGTCATAATTGGCTTTTAAGATTAAATTTAAAATTTAATATTATGTTCAAAATATTATGATAATATATGTATATAGTAAATAAATTGTTTACTTAACACTAAGTTAGATATTTCGCTACAATATATTCCATATAAGTCGATAAATTGAGTGAAATTTAACGAATTTCTAGGGAAATTATTTAATATTTTTTCATATTAAAAAATAATTCCATACACTTTCATATCACCAATCTAGTAATAGTACTTATTTTCAGTTAAGCAACCAATATTCAATAAACTTAAAGAAACACTTACACTTTTCTCCTATTTATTAACTTTAGTAAAACGAAATAAAAGATTTTTAAAATTTTGTTTATTTAAGTCCGTCATAAATAAGCGGCATATAAACCAAATTGCAAACGTGCACTCCTTCGAACATAAAATGAACACAATTATCAGTTTTAGGTAGTTGGGGCAGATCCACCATCACTTTTACGCTACTAAGTGCATCTTTAAGGTGCGTTTAACAGTGATTTAAGAACAATAAATGTTTTGGAAGAGGATATTAAAATTAATTGATGACTTTTGTTAGAAAGTGAAAACCCTAATTAAATAACAAATTGACTATCTTTAAATACCTAAAATTGTTTTTAACTGAGACAGTAAAATAAATAAGTTTATTGTCGGTAAAATTTACATTAAGACGAAAAAGTATTTATAAATTTCGCTACACATTTTTTCACTCTTATAATTATTATCTTTATAACTTGATATATATTTAAGATTTCTTAACTTTAAAAATCACTTTCCCTGAATGTATGTAAACAAGGATTTGAAGAAATTTTTAATAAAAGTGAAATGTTCTATTTTATTATATATTTAAACATATTAAAAGTTTGAGGATCATCGAAAATCAGATGCAAAACAAGAAGACTATTATAGTCTATTATAGTTATATATTATAGTATATTATTATAGACTATTATAGTCTTCTTGTAATAAATATTTACGAGCACTTTATATTTTATATAAATATAGTAGTTAATACACACAATTAAGTTTAATTACATGAGATCAAGAAGTAGACAGGGTTATCAGCACTAGCAAAAAATATGGGCTACGAGTAAACATAAATAAAATAAAATATATAATTGTAGCTCAAAAAAATATTTATAGTAACACAAAATTAATAATTAGCAATATTAGCAATATGTCATATTAAATATTTTGGATGTTGTACATATGAAAATTGGAATTGTTCCAAAGAGATCGAATGTCTTAACATGTCTCTTAACTGCAATGATCTCAATATTAAAACTAAAATTCGTTTTGTATAATGCTATGTCTGGATTATACTTCTATACGCCATGGAAACCTGAACTTTGAAAGTTGCTGATATAAACAAACCCGAAGCATTTGAGTTATGGATTTTTCAGAGAATAACAATCGTCTACTTAGGGCATATTATGAGAAAACCAAAATATGAGCTACTTCAAATGATTATTCAAAAAAAAATTATTGAAACGCGGCATTGCTAGGAAATAATTTTCATGGCTGCGAAACATCCGTCCATGGACCGAAATATGATAGGTTGGCAACTTTAAAAATATAGCTAGATACAGAGAACAATATGCAAAAATTGTTAAAAATTTGTAGTTATGCTTATTCAAAGTTAATTTAAGCAATGTAGTTTTATGTTATATGATGACCAATATTTGAAATCGATTGGCTAATAAAGAAGAAGATATGTCGACATAGCTTATTTCTGTGGGTATCGAGACTAAAAAATGTCTTCATATTGATTATACTAACAAAAAGCTAAATTACGTTATCTAGCGTCAGTTACTATATCTTCTTAAACTATATATTCAAGTATATGTAAAATGAGTAACAACCGGTAAACAAGCTATAACTTTAAAGCTTGATATCTTGAAAACTGAACTATAATGTATGAATATATATACCATAGCGGAAACTTTGCTCGATATAGTTATGTTGAGTGGGTTCTGTTGTTGAATGGGAGTGTCCAAAAACTGGAATTGTGTCAAATCATTTACGTGATTTATTTAACCAAGTTTCTCTTACTTTTCTCGTTTTTAACACTTTATATCGGAAATTTTTTTGATTCTTATTTCCTTCTGATCAGTAGTTCATATTTAAAATGTGTTTTGGAAGGATTTGTACAGAAAATTGATTTTTGCAACAATTTTGGTTTTCTTCTTGATTCTTCTTCAACTGACGGCAGTTCTTCTGCTATTTTCTTTCACGACCGGTGCTATAGGTGTTGGTGTTGCAATTGCTTTTATTATTTATATATTGTCTATATGTTTGCATTTGCAAATATAAATGTCAGTAAATATCGCGTTGGCTGATACTCGTATATAACATATGTAATAATAATTTTAGTCAAATTTTTCAACATTGTATATAAATATTGCAAAATAGAAAATAGTGTATTAATTTTTTATTTCAGGTATAAAGACAATAATTATTTTCGATTTAATTGATATATTACTCCTATAGGCAGATATGTTAAAATATGTTAAAAATCGAAATCAATTTTAATCCTATAATTACAAGCAAGTGTATTGAATAATTTGTAATATTAATATTGAACTTTTATCTGACATTTTAAATTTTAACACTTCAATTACAGCTTTTTAGTGTCTTGAAAATGTCGGTAAAGACAAAACGTTTTTGCTAAAGGCGACACTAAAAATTTGTCAACGCAATTTAACGAAAACGAAGTTGTCGAATGTCGAATATCGAAAGCCTTTGTCATATCGACACTAATCACCTTTTTATTTTAAACACTTGCCCAATGAAATCACCAATTATACACCGAAAATATGTAACAAGTTGTACATAACAGTTATTATTGTAATGTGACTGAACACAATTTCGGTTAAAAGGCGCCTTTATTTCCCATATGTTTCCACTGCCAATTTAGTACTGTCTTTAGCCAATTTAAGTATTTATATTTTAACAATAATGCGGGCCAATCCCATTTTTGACTAGTTTACCGGTTGTCTTACAAAAACAAATTAAAATATTTTTTTTTGTTTTGACGTCCTAATGAAATCAAATTAAATCTCCCTAAAAAAAAAGAAATAGTTTTCTGGAATGACGCATTTAGTATTCATATAACATTTATGAGAGTCGAAGTATACTCGTATATTATGGAAATCAATCGGCATAGGAAACTTATGACTCATTGTCGATAAATAAGCAAAGAACTATGTTGATTATCAGTGGATATTACAGTTTAGTTAGATATATTGTTGTCTAAAAGTTCCAATGAAGAACCACACCTTCCTAAATTATTTAGGTATTTAATATAATTTTCCATAGTTTTGGTTTACAAAACTATTCATAAAATACTAAGCTTTTAAAGTACAAACTTGTAATTGAAGTGAATTATCAATAAAAATTATTTGAATATTATTTTGCTTACTATTATCCTCATACGAATATCATATATGTTGTGCTATAGGCTTGTCACGAAATACTTCTTCTTTTTGAATACCTATTTTGTTTTCCGTCACTATGGTGGTCTCCTGGTATACTGATTAGATTTTAAATTTATCCCAATTATAATGTGATGTTTTCAAGCTCTATTTTTTGTTTATAAAAGTATTATGATATTCATTTTTTTGGTTTGCTCAAAAATTATATTTCTGATGCAAAAGATGCAGATTTTGTTTTATTATCACATTTATCGGTCAGCTAATCAGCTCACGTTTCTATATTTAGATAGTATCTTACTGGAAATCTTAACATCGAGATATTTAAACTCAATTGTTTGTCATGGTGCGATTTATTTCGAATTTGCGTCTCAATGAAAACAAAGAAAAATAAAGAAGCAACAATGGGCTTCTACAAATTTCGGCAATTGGTATAGTTAGAGACGTCAAATGTATTAAATTTCCAAGACTGCCCTTTAAAAACTAAAAAATCAAAATGACAATGATGATGTATTCTGATACAATGCTATTTTAAATTACTTGTATATTACATTGAATAGAACCATATAATTTAAAGATTATATATTGATTACTACTCAAAAAATAAAGACAGGGACAAAATCATTCAAAAACTGTTAGAGACTTTTGGGGGTACTTCGGTGAATTATTTGAGTGTGTTGTGCTTTCCTTAATTTATTCAGCAAGCGAATTTTGCTCATTCGTGTAGTTTAACAGTTATAAGGTTATCTAAATCGTTATGTAGCTAAACTTTATTAGTTTATCCTTTCAGTGCCAATGTTAGGTCGTATGCTTAACAGCCCCATATATAAAATTTAACTTATATAACCAATTTTTATGAACAAACTATGATTTAACTTTTATAATCAAATATTCAATTTAATGTACTATATTTATAAATAGCATATAAACAAGTCAAGATGTTAGCTTTGAGTTTACCTGATGATTAGATATATTTCACGCAAAGTTTTAAATCTACATATAATATAAAATGTAATAATATATATTTAATATGTTATTTAAAAATACTAATGTTTACACGTTTTATTCGTCAGCAAATAAAGTTGAAAGCTTTTGGTGTAGATGGCAGTACACATAATTAAAAATAATATGACTCTGAAGTGTTAGTTTGGAAGATAACTGTATTCAAATCTGAACCGTTTGTGCCATGCATATTCTCTCCCATACCAGATAACTAAATTCTATATTTGAAAACACATGTTTTAAATTCTATAAAAAAACATGTATTACAATCAGCAGTTTATATGGCAGATAATATTTATAACATATATTTATTAAAAACAGTGAATCATGTCCGATTGGCAGCTGTTGGATAATGTGGTCCGATTTCCGACATAAGATCAAGGACCAGCTCCGAAAAGTGTGTGCAAACTTTTATTTTATAATAGCTCAGATACTTTAGTATTAGTTTAAACTGAAACAGGCAGATTTTACTTCGTCAAGCTAATCAAGAATATATATACGACATTTCCTTCAATATGGTTCAAAAATCTTGATAAATCTAAAAAAATTCCATTTACTTATGCTTATACATATCTTGAAATAAAATCTATATAAGTGTTCAGTTGCTTTATTCTCATATTTTGTTTTCGAAGTCAAAACTAATTTTATTATTAAAATTTAAGCACATTTGTGCTACTCAAAAGCACTTTTCTACAATATGTTTATATAAATTCATACCTGCAACTTCGACCAAATTGATTACTCATTACAATTTAATACACATGTGGACTGGAAACACAAATATGTCTGTATGCACTATATTTCTGGAAAGACAATAAAATGTTGTACAAAATGCAAAAAAATAAAATAAAATATCGATAATGAATAGTACAATCTTTAAATAGTTATAAATCTTTAAATAACACAAAATGTTAATCTAAGATATATTTACATAGTTTTAACAAATTTTCCAATAGACTATAAAGAGGTGTCTGAACAAAGAAATTATTTTTGAATTTTACATGAACATATCTCATCTCAAGCTTTCTTTATTATAAAAATTAATTTTGGGGAAAGATACATTACTTTTTTTTACCAACATTTACTTTGATCAGTAATAAACAGTGAAAATAAATTAAAATTACTATAATTAATATCACAAAACCGATCATTCTCTTTCCAAATGACATCGTAATTATTTTGATAATCCCCAACCAGATACTAAGTAACTCGTATTTCAATTAAAGCAATACTTACTCGTTATTTGTTACTCGTCACTCGTAAGTTAAAATACAACATTGAACTCACATGAGGAAAATATCACAACAAGAGTTCACGTTTATAGTAACACTTTATGGAATGAGATCACATGAAAGCCACACAATCAGCAACAAGAAAAATTATATAATAAACAGAAAAGAAAAAAATTGGATGAAGACATTTCGTAATTCACCAAGAGGCCATTTACTCATGTTACGTAAGTGCTTCAAGATCAGCAAATGGAACAAAAACTGATCAGAAAACTTCACAACGCAACTGATCGATGCGAAATGCAGCTGGCATAGAGATTCTGGAGGAACATGAAGAAGTTCTGGGAACTGCACAACCATCATAGAACGCTGAATGCTGAACGCTATTCAAAGCTGACTAGATATGTGCATTATGCATTGATAAATGATAGACAAGAGTACAAAAAGCAATCTTCAGTTCATTCACAGCTGATCACGTATTTTAGTGTTTCCTGAAGAAAAGAAGCGAACATGTTTAGTGAAGAATCAATTCACTGACTTCGTGGTAAGTTGCTAAGCTTTGAACATTAGAACTTTAAATAAAGAAGCAATAATAGTAAATAATGTGTTCTTAAGTACTTTTTATTATAATATATAATATCTGAGCTGTAGAATTGTGCATTAAATATGATGAAATTATTTTATATTGTATCAGTAATAATTTTCAAGGCATAATTTTTTTATAAATCAGATATAAAAGTTTTTATAATCAATTTGTGTGTGGTAGCAATATTGGTAGGGCTTAAAATGTTGAATTAATTATTTCTAATTAATAGTACACATATGACAAAATAGCAAATGCATTGCATTTAACATTGCAACGCATTACTAGACATGTATTTCGTTGTTGCTGCGTTGCACTTTTAATACGTTACTCGGTTACCGAGCGCGTTACTCGAACTCGTGAATAACCCTACTGTTTTTAAAAAGTCATAGAAATGATTGAAATCTTTTTGGTATGATTGAATGATTACTATATGATAACAATTCATATTTATTTGTTGATAAATTATTAAAAAAGAAAAATTTAAATAAAAGTGCATAAAGGTTTAATATTCCTGGTTTAAAATGATAATTCATTGCGTATTAAAAAGGATGGACTTTAATAAACTATTAATTTTACACAAGTTTTACTTTTCTGAAAGGAAAATAAATTTCAATAGTTTAATATAGTTAAAAATATTCCACCTTTTTTGATGATGAATTTGTATGTATCTAAACACAAAAATCCAAATTTTTGACATTTAATTCTGGAAGACCAAGAAAACGCGTCTTAAAAATGCACGCTTCTGGTATGTTAAAATCACAACATCGATTTTTTGCCAAGCTGTCGTCGAAAAAAAAAAAATAATAATCGTGTTAAGCAATTGTTAAAGCAGGAAATACATTTTGAAAAAGATGAAGATTTTACGGAATAATTATTTTAGGTTCATTAAATATAAGAAAAAATAAACGTAGGACCTTCCTTGATTTATTTACTTACAATTAATTAATTAAGTTTAATTAAATTAAATTAAATTAAATTAAATTAAATTTTTTATATTTTTAAAGTTTTTTAAGTTTGAAAACTTTGAAATAATGTTTAACTTTATCAAAATTATCTACAAAATGAAAATGATTAATTAAGTAAAAATCGTCTTACAAATTACAATCATACAGATATGATTAAATATTTGTTTCTTCTTTCACTTTAATGAAAAAGACCTTCAGTTTTCAAATTTACTAATCATTTCATGACTAGAAATTGAGAGACTCTCTTGTCAATATACGTCATTACAAAATAATTTAAAAATCGTGCAAATCTTTCAACACCCGCGCAAATTGTTAAATAACATTCCAGTTAACATTAGAAAAACAGATGAAGTTAAATGTTTAAAAAGTCATATTGAAGTTCAAGTGATATTGGCATTTAGTGAAGTCTGTGTGTAAACAAATAAGTAACAAATTGTTGAGAGTTCATTAAGTCAAGAGCGGACAAAGGCAATGACAGCTTAACAGAAGTTATTATTGCCGTTCAGTAACATAAAACTGTTAACAGATAAAAAGCTTTTATGTTAATGTCTGTGTTAAATTATTCAAATTCAGGTAATTAAACATTAATGTCTTGTTAAAATATATATTGGGTATACATAAATAATGTTTTTAAATTGTGCTATTTAATTACGGAGAATGAAGCTCGTTCTGTAAAATCTAATATTAATATAAATTTAAAAAAAAAATGGACACTACTAACGTCTTCTGAATAATTAGTTTCGTTTCTATTTTTTCATTACTTTTGTAAAATTTTTTAAATACTTTATATTCATTTATACCAGAATGATGTAAAAATTTCACATTGCACTTTTTAAAATATTAATAGCTATAAGTGTAAAAATTAAAATTATTTATTTAAATCTTTTTCTATGGCTGGAATAAATATCGAAAAGTCTTCTTCGAATTAGTAATTTAAGCTTCCGAAATAAAAAAATTGAAAAGTATTGAAAATCGTGTTTTCTTAAAAGAAACCATTATATCTGTTTGTCACAAATAAATCTTTTTTTGTATTATAAATTCTAGATGCTCTGATTTGTACACTAAATGCATGTTTTCACAACTTTAAGGATAAGTTGGAGTTTTCAGTGAGGATTGCAACATTACCAGCGCCTTGGGTGAGACTGATGTCTTATGTCTATTATTCATACATTTGATATTTTCACTCTTAAAAAAATCATACTGTCGTTAGGATAAAATTGAATTCAAATTAACTGCATCACTATATCATTTTCGGTTACATCAATGTTATAGGTGATGAATTGCTGACTTTAGAAAAATTTGGCATCAATTTGTAAAGTAGAGAAAACTGTATGAATTATTGACTTAGTATGCAGGAACAGAATACGAAAAATATTATATAGTCTTACTAGTTTTAATGCTTAATATATTTCTTCGGCTCTGATGGAAAACATCTTCATTTCTGTTGTTTGGCCCTAACATTGTTACTGAGTGCGACCATTTTATGACTGATGTTTAGGATCATTATTCCGTCTGAAAAGGAAAAATTTACATTTATTTAATTGAAAGTACTAGACAAGATAATGGTACACAAGGTAAGGTCACTTCTTAAACCGTATCAGATGTTTTAGATATACTAGATAAAAACAGGTTACTTCATAAAATCGGTTGTTTTAATTTAATTTAAGTGTAATTGTGTAATTAATTATGATTGTTGTTAATTATGATGCTGTGATATTTGTTGAAAAAAAAAACACTTCTATAATATATTCATTCGCCAAACTAAAATAATTTTCCCAAGCTGATTGAATTTTAAAAACACATGTAAATTAGTTTAATATTTTTTTTCATATATAATGATTGTAAAACAGCATACGTGAGAAGTGACGTAAAGATTCACATATTCGAAAGTATAAAAAACAAAACGAATAAATGCATGTCAAGTGCATTTACATTGACTTACATTCATGTCTTACAAGACATGACATAAATTATTAAACGTGTTAAAAATTTTGTATGCATCTCAAAACTATCTTCTGCAGTTGATCTCATTTTTTGTTTTAAATTTAATATTTATTCAATATTCAAAATTGGTTCAAGGTCTCATAAAATTTAATAGTGTAGAAAGGGAGTAAATAGTTTTCAATGTCTTCTACAAATTAAAAGTAATGAAGTAGTTGACACCTGTAATAATAGAGATTTTAGTCCATATCATTTAATGCCTTGTTAAATCGAATGTTAATGAAATAAATGTTAAAATTTTAAAAATATTTAATTATTTATCATTCAACAACAATGAAAAAATTTTCCAACTTCAGTTGCAATGGGAAGCTAAGAAGCTGGGAAGCGGATGACTTACTGCATTTCTGGCCAAACTGAAATTGAAAGTTCTGCGTTTAAGACTGTGCGGTACGCAGTTTCACTGTCAACAAATTCATTGTTGGCCGTTGACATTTTCTTTAAAAAAATCAGATTTTGATTCGAGACGCCTGTTGTATTTCGCATATGCGCAACGAGGCAGATTTTTATTTTAATTATTGCACTTGTAAGAGATACGACTACGAAGAAATTTTGAAATATTTTACCATTTGCAGATATTTTAAACAGAGATTTTGCGAATGCTTTGATATGTCACTTCGGTGCCTTCTTTTGATTTCAACTTTCATTCTCGTTGCATTTCTTTTTTCCGCACAATGGAATAAAACTTTCAATTTTATTTTAAAAAATTTAAATTTATTAATGTTTGTCTTGATATCCGTTGGTATAAAACAAGGCAGATTGATGAAATAATAATGAAACTATACCAGCATCCACTTTGTATACATAAATTTTGTATCTATTAGTTTATATAGATAAATAAATTATAAAACAATCTATATATTTGAGTATGATTATGTCATCGGTATAGAACATTGCGTTAACACTTTTAACTACAATGAAATATATTCTGTAATCAGAATTTTATTTGGTTTTAGAACATCAGTTAGAATTTTGATTGAAGATACTCTATTATAAAATAGGTATCTTTACCTTTACCTTTTTTTAGCCTTTAAAAACCTTTAACAATTCATATTGTAATTATGGAAAAGAAAGAATGGATTTTTTAAAAAATTATGTGAAAAGTATATTTTTCTAAAATCAAAGATTTTGATTATTGATTGATTACTATAATCAACAACTTGGAAAATTACAAGTATTTACAAAAAATTACTGAAATTACTGATAATTACAAAATTCAAAACATATGGCTATATATTTTCCCAAATAAACAACTCTTGCAAGTTGATTTTTATTCGTAACTCTAATATTCTGATACTCTAATATCACAAAATTTTATTTATTTTTTCATTTGAATTTAGTGAAAATTTTTTATGTATGCCTCTGGATGTATGTCATGTATGTCAATCATGTATTTCATTAATTCTAATCTATTAAAAATGAAATCTATACCATTCGGAAAATCTTAATAGTGGAGAAGGCTCCTGTTATCACTGAACCTCAACATATTAAAAAAAAATTTTGTTATAAAACTAATAGTCATAACATAAGCCGCCAATTTTTACTTTAAATTTTAAAAATAAATTTAAAAAATATTTCTTCATTAGATAAAAAGTATAACAGATAGATTTAAAATTTTCTACCTTATATTGAGCATTGTAATAAATAATTGCAAGTCATATAGTTGACATGTGCAATCAAAGAAGTCATATGTCCTACTTGCACATTGATTAGATCGATCAAGAGTTACAATAGCTCAACCACTTTCCCTGGGAATTTGCATAAACGTGGAGAACAATTTGGAAAACAGCGAAGAAAAGTGAAACCACAGAATATGTAATATATGTGCTATCTGTATCTGTACATGTGCCTAAACTAAATCAGTCAAGCGACGATATTCATGAGCAGATACCGGACCACATACTCGTGTGCACCAAGGCACTGCACTGTGATGCAAAAACTCAATGAGTGAATATGTTTGTGTTGTTGATGAAAATAACACCCGCAGGAGTATTGCGGCGTCAAATTCGCAAAATTAAAGATGAAATCCTTCAATTTTAAAAATATAATGAAGTGTAATTTTTAAGTGCGATGAATATAAACAATCAGTTCAATTACTATCTCAACCTATCAATATTTAGAATTTTAAATTAGCTTAACTAGACTTTGCAAAATTTAAGTGACAATTTCAAACAAATTATTTTTTAATAGTTTTTTTTACAATGAAATTTTTTTAATTACCATAAGTAAATTATTATTTTTTATTATTACACTAACGGTTTGTTAGAAGAATATATTCTATATTATAAAACAATATGTGTATCGATAACTTCTCTGCAGACATTTAGTATCGAATAAATTCAGTCGAAACCTAATTTTAAAAATTACCATTGGGATATTTATTTCTCGACTATATGCGTAATCCGTGTATATTGGGTGGATAAAAAGTATTCGTCATTTTACTGAGATTGATACATCTTGTTAAAAGTTATTAAAATCCATAGATCAAATTTACAAAAAATATTAAGTACAATTTTTAATAATGAGTAGTTCACCTTTGTTTTGGACATTTCAATAAAATACAGGAACCTTGGTTTGTCAATCTTCTAAATAGTCGACATAGTTATAGACAAGTTTAATAATACCATTAAATGGGCATTTACAACATTGCTACGAAACGGAAGACTGATCACTGATGAACTCTTTTAAATTTTTCGGATAGACCTGATTTCAAACAAAAGAACCCTGTGTTTGGTTCTTATATGAACAGCTGTTGAAGTTTGCTTACAATAATTGAATTATATGCAAGATTATGCTATGTGATTGATGGAATTGTAATAGTTTTGTGTTACGAAATGATGAAGCTAAATTTTTTCTGCCAACAATATATATGTAGTTGTACGATTCATCGGTAAGTGTTGCCATTATATCGCCAGATTATTATTTCAGCAATGCTATATTGATAGTTTGAAGACTCTGAAAACTTACTATCTTAGTTTCAATCAATCAATCAAATGTTGATATGAACGCATGGCAATCACTAAAAAAACAAAAAACTAATCTAGAACACTTCGATAAACAAAACTCCGATTTCGGATTTAAAACTGTTCTAACTAATTATTTCGTTTATATGTTAACATAACTAGCTGCACTACACTAGCTTATTTATTTTATGGAAAAACTTGCTTATATCTTTCATATATTTGGAAACAGGTAGAGATCAATGAATATTATTTGCACGTCTGGAATCAGTCTAAATTGGAAAAGACTAATATTGTTATCAATACAAATAGTTAGTAGTTATTGTTTTCTTAGTATACAGAAAATTTCAGACAGACTTTTTGTTAAAGATATAGGATATAGTCGTTTGCTATTTTAACACAATTAATTTGTTGCGCCTATCAATGATACATAAAAATGACTATAAAATTGCTTATAATCGATAATGCGTAATCATATTTCACTACTGAACTGTAAGTGGTGTTGTAAAGCACTTGGCAATAGTTAGAACCTTTACTCTTTCTTATGTATTCGCCTCATTGAATCGATACCGGGAAAATCCGACAATTTTCATTACCTTAATTGTGAAATTGATTTTTTGTTTAAAATATGATATAATGGATAACGACAAATCTTTTCTCCAACGCTTTAAAATAGAGTTTAAAAAATTGTTGGAATGACTAATTTCGACGCTTTATTCTTTAAGTACTTGGTGCTGGTTTCAGTAAAAAATCATTAGGTATGTATATTAGAGTCTCTGACATAATCGGAGATAATTTATTCATTTTTTACTTAGTTTGAAGATGGATGGATTTAATAACCTTCTTAAAGGCGCTAACTAACGTTTTTGGTTATAATAAGTATTCTACTTAAGAACTATGAATTATAGTCTTATTGTTAAACATTGACAAAATCCAAATATTTAGTTCAATTAATTTTGGTGGGTATAATTAAGTTTACATTTTTTTTTTTTAATTGCTTTGGCAGTCCACGCATCTTTACTCCCATATCATATCGTTGAATGTAGTGTTATTTCCCATTTCCTTATTTAGTAATATTGAAGTACTCTATGATCTTATACACAATATATAGATTTTATCAATAATAATAATATAAATAACAATTATCGTGACCGTCCGGGTACCTCAGTGCGTGTCTACTACAACTACAATGTCTGGATACATATATCACTAAGGTCCAGTGTAGAAATACTTATATGCTTAGTAGCTCTGTCTCAGTATTAGGCATTCCATAGGTTCAAAAATATGTACAATATATCGCTAGAGACCTAAAGGGTTTATGGCCAGTTTAAATTAACCTAATAAATATATCCATTGAGTGAATTCTTGTTTTTATTTGACTTATATACTTTTGTTTGTTAAAGAAGTTAATATATCAAATGTTTTCATTTTTAATAAATAAAATTTTCATTTTTTTAATTTTTTTTAGGCTATTATTTCTGCAGATATAACATTTGTATCCTGTATAATATTTCGAGATATAAGTATATAATGCTGACTGTAATTTCATTGAGCTGAACATTTGTTTTGTATTCCATTGCGGTAAGTTATATAATATCAGTTAATAATTAAATTAAAAAAAAACTGCACAATTTTTTATTCACTGATTTTATGAAAAATGTTTTATTTTAAAATGGATACCTTTGTCGACATAAAAATTACACTAGAAAAACGCCCCCAAGTGCAGAATTAAAAAATTTTACTTCATCTTGAGGCTTTAAAGTTATTTTGAATAACTTTATAAAATGAAAAGTAAACGATGATAATCACAACTGCGATTGGTAGCGATAGAAATCATTTTACATCTCTTGTTTTGATGTAAAATTGATGATAAAAATCATGTAATCTAAATTTCAGAGCAATTTGTCTAATTTTTGGGTTAAACAAAATCTGAACATTTTCACCCTCACGGGATAATTTTTATTTGTATGAAAATGAATAGAAGAAAAAAAGTTTAAGTCTTCGAATAATGTATCTACGTACCGCAGATGTATATCAATATAATATATTTTTGGTTTGGATTCGTGTTTTTACTGCTTTGGTAGAGGTTGCAATCTATGTGTACCTAGACCTCCTTTCTAGATGAGGTTGCGATTACATTTAAATTTATAATAAACTACCAAATAAGGCGTAAGGATCAGTAGATTTTTCTTGCTATGCTCAAGAACCGTTTTTATTCGTTATAGTGTACAGAACAGTAAGTTCTCCTGAGAATTGATTTATATTATTGTATGTACATTTTATTTTTGTTAATATAATATCAAATTTGTTTACTGATACAAATGTTTTACTCTGAAGAGACTTTTGCAGTCAACATCTCATTGAGCCCTTACTGTATGACCATTTTATTTCACATGTCATTTCCGCGGAATTGTAATCCTTAAATTTAGTACTGCAAAGAAGTGATTGGTTTAAAATCCAGACAGGATTCGCATCCGCATATTCACTCAGCAGATGTCACATGTCTATTTATTTCTATAAAATTCACATTACTTTATTTAAGTTATCTAATTACGAAATTTTGCTAGATAGTTAATATTATAAAAGCTAGTTATTTTAAGTATTTTATATATTATTTGTTATAGCTGGTTTAATGTTAACTTTCTGATGATAGTTCTGGGTTTCTGAGTATGCAGTTTTGGCAACCGTTTTCACTAAAATTCTAATTTGAACTACGTTAATGGTAATGGTATGTAGATTGGTTTTCAAGAAATTTCACTAAAGTGGGATATTTTTCCATACAAATCAATGATCCTCGTTTATTTAATTAATATAATAATTGCACATACTAGTTGCAGCTTGGCGGTGTTTACTTTGCTAGTGTTTACAGATTGGTATTCCAAAAAGTAAGTCATTGGTATATAGCGTATGTTGCTCACATTATTAAACTCTATTTAAGTTCCGTTGTCAAATAGGCGTACCCGAGAAATTATATTAACTCAATATTAATTATTAGCAGTTTCAAATTTTTAATAAAACTGTTAAATTGTCATTGTTGGCCAGCATCGTTAAATAAAAATGGAATATTAATGCTTCACGATATTCTAAACTTCATCCGTAACTTTATGTTTTATACTCATAATATGAAATGGTATTATATGCTGAAAGTGTCTTATTGATACATTGAAGTATCAGAGGCTCTTATCTGATCTTATAGAAGTAAAAATTCTAACAGCTTAAAAAAATAAAGGCTTTTATTGCAACACTAATAAACGAAAATAAAGGCACAACTAACTAATATTTGTATAAATTTTATTGATGTTTATTTCTTACTATATATCTTTAAAGTTTTTGTAGTCATGTAATATAAACATGGTTTTCACTATAGGCGAGCACAGAAAATAAGTTAGCTCATATTATATGTCCAAGTACGTAGAATTTATTATTTTAACGTCATGCTAATTATTTTAAGTCACAGAACATTTTTTTAAACTTCAGATAGTTTCATAAATATTCGAATCCAATAATTTTTTTGTAATTTTACCATAATATAATATTTTATTACATTTTATTTAAAAAAACTTATAAATCCTTAGTGCACCTGCCTCAACCACAAGATTTTAGTGTCATTTCTGACTGCAGACTGTTTATTTAACTGAATGTTAAAACCACGAGTCACAATTGCTTCCAGTACACAACAGTTTCCAACTAATGAAGTTCATATTTAACAGTACTTTCCAAGATATTTATTTTTAACATAAATTGTTATTAACATTTGCTGGAAACCACTTGTAACAGTTTTCTATTAATAACATTTTGTAGATATGTTAACTTGCAATGAACATCGAAAATGTTAAAAGAATTTTCGTTCATAATTTAAGATTTCTTTTTAAAAAATAAAAATTTATGTTGAATGATATTTATTTTTATACAGATCAGAGATCGTATTATTTACTATTATTATTATATATCAATTTTTTTATAATAATATACAGACAGTATATGTATATGACTAATAGAACACACATTAGTTGCTTATAATACTTTGTTAGTATAGTTCAGATTATTCTTTTAATTCGCGTTACTTAATTTGAAAGTAAAAGTTATTATTTCAGTCAGAAATCAGATTATATTTTAATGCTGATATTAAATTGTTACTCTTCATTATAATTTATTTTATTGACATATTATTATTATTACAATATTATTATATCCATATTTTATAATTTAATCAATCTTTTAATTTTTTTTCCTTAAACAAAAAGAACAAGATATAGTATTCCTGGATAGAGCAACTGTTATTCATAACGTTTTTATTCATAATGTAGACACATCCCAGACATTAGCTATTCACTGCAAATTTAATTATAGTTTAATGATTTAAGAAAATAAAAATTTGAAGTTCTTTATAAGGTTTAGTTTAAAAATAAACTTGTCTTAGTGTAGAAATATAGTATGAAAATTCCATTTATTTATCACTTCAATATTAGATCAACAGATCTGATATTCCTACATTTTTCTCTTAACAGTTCAATAAAATACTCTGCTTTTAGCATCATTAATTGATGTTAAATATTAAATAATGTTGGAAAAGAATGTATAAAATTAAACTTCATTCAGATTATAAATACATATTATTACAGAATATAAACTTTATATTCAATAAAACAGATATCAGAAAATAAAGTAAACTAATTTATTAAAGTTAAGTTTATGTTTAAGTTTAAGTTTAAACTTTTATTCATTAAATGTGTTAAAATCTTTAGATTATGATATTTACATATGAAAAATTATTTTTGGTAGTTATACAATATTTTTATTAGCATTATATGATATACACAGTTATTATGTAATTTTATACATACTCAAAAATTTGATTTCCTTGAACTTCGAAAAAGTTCTTCCGAGCTTTATTCTACTAGTATTAGTTCCATTAGTTCGAGAGCTAATAACCGATATCTTCAAAGGTGAATAAACTAATTGTCTATACAAAATAATTTAAGAAAGCAAAATAATTCTAAGAATAAAGAGTATTAAATTGGTACGACTTTCTATGCTGATGAATAATGTAGCATAAATGACTTATGTGGTCTCTGAGGTCTTGTTATCTGCATTATAAATTTTGATGTTAAACCGAAAATACATAGTATATTTTAGCCAGATTTGGTATCCTTCACATACTAAGTCTGGTTAAAATGACTTATTTTTTCCATAAAACGTATAAAAAATATTACAGAACTGATATAGATTCAGTATTTAATTACGCTAAAATTATAATTAGTATTACTAAAAGTGTAGATATAAATGAAATATAATGTTTTTGACTACCTTAATTACATTGTAACTCCATAATAATAATCAATCCATTTAGAAATTAACAATTTCAATTAAAAAAAAAGTTTGATGTAAAAAGTAAACACGATCAGATATCAACGTCAAATTGAAAAGTGTGTCAATTCCTTTTTCGGTCTTTGTCCATAATTTACTAGCTAAAAGCCAATTTTTTATCGGTTTTCAAATTATTATAAAAATAAATACTGGAGTGCATGTAACTGACTATGTTTGTGGGTGGCTGCAGGTCTAAAGTGGATTATAGTTAGCCTGAGTGATTGCAGTGCATTTATAAAACCTTTTGTGTGCATTTTGATAGTTTTTTGCTCCAAACCCAATGTTCAGTATTTACATTTAATTTAAATGCACTCTTTTGAGCTCGTTATTATTTTATTCCTATAGTATTGAACATTTACGTTGTTTTGCGTTATATTGACAGACCTGATCTTTTTCCGATTGGCAATGTTTTTTTGCATTGGGGTCAATAACTGCCTTAAGTGTTGGCATACTAATTTTCACATCATTCTTTACCAGTAATTCCATTAGGTGGAGTTCATTCTTATCAGTGCTCTTTGCTCCATTTATGTCAAATCCAATTGAATTGTGTGATAATGGTTTACATGCAAATAGTTTTATTATTTAGATTCGTTTAAATGTAGAATCTTAGACACAAGAGCTACTGGCTGCGAAAATTATTATAATAGTGAATAATTCAATTTTTTTTTTTTGGATTCCTAAATATTATTTCTATTTCTAATATTTAAATATTAGAAACTCTCAAAATATTTTGCAAAATATTATTAGCAATTTAAAAAAATACATAAAATTTAATTCCATTAAATTTATTTTTTCAAAACTTTAATACCATATATTCGAATATTAGATGTAACATATAAAATTTATTTAAATTGAAAAATTAAAAATGCTCAAAGTAGAAATTTATTACCGAACTTCGAATTTATAAACAAAAAAATAGATTTGCCTAAAATTTGCCTAAGCAAGATATTTTTATTTACGGATATGTTAGGTGGAACATAAAGTAAAAACGAAATCAGAATCGCTTTCGCATTACTTCGAGGAGATTCTCTTTTATGTTGGCATTTCAAGCCCTGCTTTTGTGATTTTCGATCTGCTTTCAGACCTCCACCTTTTCACCGCATTTTCTTGGTATTTGTACTATTTATTAGTCCAGTTTCTGATTCTTCTTTCTAGGTCTAATTTCTTCGCGTTGAAGATTTTAATCATATATGACTCTATCGCTCGCCAGCTCTCTGGGTTCGCCCTTATCTCTTCTATTAGTCTTATCTGGACTAATATCTCTTTTTTAAATGTGAGCTACCTACTGCAGTAAAAGAAGGTGTACTCTGCGTCGTCAAAGTCTTTTCCATGCGGTACATGTACTTCCTAAAGTACTCATGTCCGGTCAGCATCTGAGTAAGATAATAATTTATGTCTCCCGATTTCTGTATAAAATAGGTGATTATATTTGGTATCAGTCTACTTGTCCATCATCCTTGAGCGCAATTATGCCATCATTGTTGCACAATTTCGATAATTTGCTCCTGATTTTCTCTTGCCATATGTTAAATATAGTAGGGCTAGTGATATTTGTAGTTGATTATTGATTATTTTAAGAAACTTCGAATCCAGTCCTTTATATTTTATACATAGGCTTTTTATTGTTTATATTTATACAATATATTTAGAATACCTACTAACGTCTACAACTAATGTTAAAATAATTTATATGTCTTTTAGATTCAAAAAATAAAATTCATTGAAAAATTTGAGATGAATGTCCGAGACAACTTACTTATCGCAATGATATTCTGTCCTTTTTCATAATTTTTTTTTGTTAAGACTCAGATTATTTGAACCATTGTGATTGATTGTGACTTGGTATACTATTCCAAGTCATTTCGATTTTAAAAATTTAACATTTTTGCTTTTAATGTCTTGCAATTTATTAATTTTTAAATTTTATAAACTTTACCTTCCTTTATTTAGTAACTGTGAGAAGGTGTCTTTGTTATGCTAAGTAATCAATGGTAGTTGTTAATATTTGCATTTTTCTTCGTCTTGGCTGGTTGAGATAAGCTTAGATAAAAGGGACATGAAATTCAAATTTAAATATTATTTTCCAAAATTTTTTAAGACGGAAATTTAAATAAAAATGCAAGCTTGTTTTATGGGAAAATCACTTTAAACTTATGGAATATGCAAGTTATTAATTGCAGTGTACAGGCTTAAAAATAGCTTAATTTGTTTACACAAAAGAATGTATTAACTTATTTTAATAGTAGTAAATTTACTATAATTTTTATTTAAAATGTGGTTTAAAACTCAAGTGCTTTATATATTTATATTTTAAGACTTGAAATTATAAAATTTTGACCTAGTTTAGATTTAGAGTCTAAAAGTATAAATTAGGTTTTGTAGACTTAATCAGTTTTGAAGTAGTCAAAAATCTAGCATTAGTGCTAGCTACTTTTTAGAAAAAAAATAAGTACATATAGAAGAAGACTGAATTTTGCACTAAATTTAATTTATAATTAGATATGCAAATGATTTATAATTATAATTTTTGATTTGGATAATAAGATACCACAATAATACCACAATTACGTATTGCATCTATATGAAACCGTTCATGAGAAGGAGATTTTAATATAATTGGTGGTACTGTATGCCCCCCTAACGTAATACCGTATGAGTGGAAAGTCGTCTTGACCCAAAGGAGAAAATGCTATTGACATTATACTGCCTATAGCTTAAAATGGTCTTGGCGTTTTTTGAAAGTAAACCTTTTAATCACTACCTGAAGCCTTCGTAAAGCATTGTTTTAGGCAGTTTCTCTTGTATGACACTACAGACACGTAGATTTTAAGAAACAATTGATGCCTTAGTTAGATTCTTGGAAGAAGTTGAAGTAAGCTTCAATTAACTAATAATTCATATAATAATTTGTAATATTTTGACAATAATAGTTTTGACTGCTTCTAATTAGCTTATAAATTTTTTTCTGTTATTCCCTAAGAAATTTTTTATACAAAAAGTAGGGTTATGTATGTAAATAATTCTAAATCTATAATAATTTTACTTAATAAATTTTATGGAATACAATTTGGAGTATTTAAATGATTTAGTTTATAATTAAAAATAATTATTAGAAATTCAAAATAATTATTATACTTTATTGCAATTAAGAAACCATAAACAATTAAACGACTAAATCCATAGGTGAAATGACATATAGCTCGAGATAGGCAAATTTGGAAAACTTTTGTACAAACTCTGTGTGAATGGGCTAAGTTTACACAATCAAATATTGTACAGAACATGCTATAATAAATAAACAAATAAATAAATAACTGCAATTAAGAGTATTTTTTATAAATGTATAAAACTTTTTAACTATCTAACTAATTTCAATTTATTTATTATTAATAATAAAAAATGTCAAGCGAATGTCACAGTGCTTTATACTTTAATACATTTGATCGACTTATACTCTATAAATTGTCGATTTCATAACATAAGTAGTAAAAAATTAAAAAATCAAATTAAATTTATTAAAATACATATAAAAATAAATTGCTCGTATATGTTTTATTATTTTATTATTATACAACATAAAAATGAAAATCAATGAATTTTTTTTTCAACAATTTCGTGACTACTTCCTTGCAAATTTTTACTTTTTATTTCACTAACCGATTGGACTTGGACTTTATAAAAGTAAGCCGACGTATTGTACGTTTATCTACAATGTATTCTAGATAAACATTGAAAGTAACATGCAAAAGTTGTCAAATTGCATTATTTATGTATTCAGACAGTCTTGAAAAATGAAAATAAAAAACTTGTTTAATAAACACAGGACAAAATATTATTAAGTACGTTTGGTCATTATGACTTAAAGTATACACTATAAATAAACAAATAATATGTCTTACAACACATATGTCTTATATAGTTATTATATATTGACATTGAAGACGCGGTCTGCCGAAATCAAACAATTTTTTAACTGTTGTATATTTTCAGAAGAGCGAAAAAAATTAAGAATGCTGTTTTTTTACATTAAAACGCATTTTATTAAACTAACTGTAGAAAATTTCGATTAATCCAATGGAAATAATTAAATTAATCCAATTATATTATCTAATCCAATCCAATTCAACTTTCAATATGGTCACCTTTAATTAGGACCCTAATATTTTTAAAACAGGTAATTTAATGGATTACCATTGCCTGCGTTACACATTTACAAGAATGTTTAGGAATCTAAAATTTTAAATGTATTTGAAAGTAGCTGAGACCTTTAGTCACATTTTTTGTGACCGTCTGTTATTGTTTTGCACCAGAAGTAGATTATAAGGCTGAGAATTCCTGTCATTGTCTGGTATTAGTTAATTCTCAAAAGGTCACATTTTAATCTTCCAGAGATGAGTGTTATCAGTTAGTTCAATTGGAGTTAGCAAGTAGAACAAAAATTTCTTCCATATTTGCAGTTAAGCGCCTAGTTATAAGCTAGATCCCCATTTATTTCTATTTGCATTAATGCAGAGTTTTTTTAAAAGGATTCTTAAACATACTAGTTTGTAATTTTCATTTTTAATAAAAATCATTAAATACTTGAGTTTTGAATTTTATCAAGATTTGCTCAGAATAGCAAAAAGTTTTTTTCTTGATAAAAATCTTGATTAATTGTCAATACTTGACAAATTTGTCATTGGGGTCATTGTAGATATATATAGAAATATTGTCAACGTTTCAAAGTTGAATCCCCATTGTACATATGTTAACATTCAATTAAACATCTTATATCTAAAAGATATAATTTATTATTCTAATTCTAAGTTAGTGCTAACATATCTAACCAGATATGACTTTTTAGGGCCATATTTCAGGCCATGATTCAAGCTAAATAAATTTCAAATTTATTTTTACTAGGTTCGATTGGGTTATATATTTGGTAAATAATTGCAAGGTAATGTTTTATATTTCATTATGAAAACAGCCCTTTGTTTGGGTATGAAAACCGACAAAAATGTTTTTTTTTTTTCATTGTTATAATTTTTATTGGTCTTTTTGCAGTTGTTCGACTGGTGATAAAAATCTTCGACACGATCTCTTGGTCCAAACAGACGCCAGTAACCCAGATTTGACTCGATTTCCTTATGCGCTAAAAAGGGAGTTTGTTTGGGTTTTAGCGCATTTGGCGCATTTGTTGTACGAGCAAAAAAGATACAAGCCGAAGCAACTTCAAAATCAGTTTCCTATTTTTTGTTCGACTTTTGTTTGCAGTTTAGATTTTGCTCATTTGCTCATTTGCTGATGCTGTTGGATTTGTTGGTTTTGTTGGCTTTGTTGGTTTGCAGATTTATTGTCTGTTTGTCGTGTGTCCACAAAATGTGTTTCACTTTTAAGCGACGATTTGAGGCAAACGAAAAGGCAGCTTACTTACGGTGACTTATCGGACACCGTGAGATTTTCACTTATTAAAATGAGTTTGGCGTTTTCATTAATTTTTATTGATTAAATAAATAATACAAAATATTTTATTTAATTTATAATAGAAACAAATTTTTTTGAAATTTATTTGTAATAAATAAAATAAAACAAGTCTTCAATTTTGACACAATTAAACCGAAATAAATAAACAATTTTGATACAAATAAATGCTTTAAGATATTTTTCACACAGTAATCATTTTAGTAAATAATTTTTTAAATATTTTTATTATATTTAATGTGCAATCTTCTGAAATTTTCCTTCAATCAATTTCATTTCGTTCATTCATGTGCAGTACTCATCCGGTTTGGTCAATGTCCCTGCGGCGATTTTAACAACTTGTTACCAACTTTTAATTCCACCGCAAACGAAATTGAAATTTCATTTCGCTTTTTAAAGAATGATGACTTTTATCTTTCACTGATCTAAAAATTCAAAAATTCAAAAAAAAATAAAAAATTAAAGTATTATAATTTAATATTATGTATAAAAAGTCGTTTTTGCTATATAAAATTGTAAACGATTTAGTCAAAATGAAAAAAAAAACTTTAAATTTTGATTTAAACTTAAATGAAATTTTCAGCGTTTCTTTTTTGCGTATAAAATTTATTTACGAAATTTGGCAGAATCAAGTGCATTCCTTGGCTACTTTCTTCCATCAGACCCATATTTAGTTGATGAATGTCGCTTTTGAAGGCACACTATAATTATTTCATTGATTAATTTATAAAGCAGATTCCTTTTGATATGACGCAATTTAATTACAGGACAAGAAAATTGTGGTCGGGTAAGAAATGAATTTGTCGTTTGATTTATTGGATTGGAGACCAGACCACACATGTTCTTAAGAAAGTTGTTAATATGAACTTTTTAATATATGACTTTTTGTTTTGTAGTTACAATTTTAATGATATAAATTTTAATGATTTTAATTTAAATGAATCGATTGTTTAGGTAAAATATTTTAATTTGATTTGTTAGTAATAGAGAGGTTTCAAACAGTATAGATCTACAACAACAAACATTTTTATATTATTTTTAATTAAATGAATTTTTGGGTGATCATACAGCTGTTTCGAGTATTGCCAAATACCCATCATCAGTCATCTTGGAAATATTTCTTGTATTTAATTATTCGGAAATAACTCTTTCAACTTAAATTTGAAGCTCAGAGTCATCGTTCATTAGCAAACTGACAAAAAGTCGTACTTGAGTTATATGTTCGCTCTTTTTTCTGAAGTTTTATTAATTTGCTGTGGAAATTAATTAACAAATTCACTTGCTGAGTTTATATTAGAACGAAATCATAAACCAGTTGCAGAATAACTCAATTAATTAATTATATTTTTAATTTTTTTTTTTGTTAATTTCAGTATTATTTTTTTGTAGAGACATTATTCTCTCAATTAAGTACCACAATTTCTGTTAAATATATATATTTTTTCAATTCATTGATATTTTTTAATGTGCTTATATTGAAAGACTGTTTTTATAAAATATTTGTTTTACACATTATTTAAAATGGCCAACTTGTCAAAAAAGGGAAACTATAATAAAACTGAAATCACTATTTTTCTTTTTAATTCATAAGACAATCAGAGAACACTCACGTCCTAGAAGTTTTACTACTTCAGTTAAAATGGAGAAAGAACAAAACTTTCTTTATGACCCTACTGTGCTGTAAAACACATTGTAATTTTATTATATATAAGTATTCAATTCATTTATAATTGATTTGATTTATATAGAAGAAACTGATTTGTTACATTTTTTTAATTTTTTTTTAAATATTTTTGATAAATTCACTTATAAATTTGTGTTCGAACTTTTAATTTAACTATATATTTAACTATATATTTCTATATATTATTATGGTTATATAAATGAATTTTTACTAAAATTTTTTTTTTGGAATATGTTAATATTAATTATTTCATTTCAATAAAAATACACTTCACTATAAAAATACATTTTAGTGTTGCTTTTAAATTGACATAAGCTTGTGTATATAAAATTACAGACAAATGTCACGGTACTCCCTCGTTAAAGTTTTTAATTATTTGCTGTTGGAATGGCAATTGTCTGCCTCCAATATTGCTTGACTGATCAATAAGTGCGTTCAATGCAAACATGCAATCTTATCTCTTAAATACCAAATTGACGTCACCTCTTTTGACATCACTTAAATTTAATGAACCTGTTAGTGCCATGACTCAAAAAGTTAATAAGAAGTGAGTAGCTTCTGAGCAGGTGCAGCTTTGATAAGAGCTCAGCGGATGGGTCGTGTGGCTTGGTTCACATGATTATTTCAAGTGCGGTGTTAAAAAAATATAGTGGGATTATGGTACATGTCTATAAATTATTCAAAGTCCAAGTATTAAAGAGTTTTAAATAAACATTTTTGTATTAAATACTTAAAGAATTTAATTAATTATGATTTTAGCTAGTTTTTGTTAAATGCGAAAAATGGCATTTTTGTTAATGTCACTATTTCAATGCTTAAAAAGAATTAATTGTCTCCTCAAGTTCATATAAAATAGTATTCCTAATAGATTGTGGGAGGAAGTACAGCATTATAACATTATGTTATAATACATACCTTCTGCTCAAAAAGTACTCGGATTTTGTAAATAAAACACAAAGTTAAATTTTATCTCAAATTTATTTTATCTCCTTCAAAATATGTTCCTTCTGAAGCGATACAAATATGCCAACGCTTAACCCAATCTTCCATACACTTTTCGTAGGCCCTTGAAGGTATGGCTTTTAGTTCCTTCGGCGAATTCTTTTTTACCTATTCAATCGACTCAAAACGCTTACTATGAAGGGGCAATTTGAGTTTCGGGAATATGAAAAAGTCGCACGGATCCAGATCTGGCGAATATGGTGCCTGTGCGATGACAGTGGTGCCGTGTTTGGTCAAAAAATCGCGTACAACAAGAATTTTCCATAGTAAAAGTCACTAAATGCACTTGAGGTAGTCTCACATTAACAGCTGCTGTACACAAACTAATTGACGGATGGCGCTCAAATTTATAACATATGTCAAGAAAGGGTGTACCAACATAACAAAAGGTCTATTGATTTAATTTTAGATTTAGACCTCCTATTACTTAAGGAATAATTAACAAACAACAAAATACTTTTTGAGCAGAAGGTACCTGCTTTTTCATTGCATTTATTTGATATTTATATAAAATTTTATTATTCACATTTTTAGTAAAATTTATTATATGACTAATAGTATATCCAATCTCTTAGTACATTTTTATATTAATAATTAGAATAGGCAACCTATACAATATGTCAGAGTTTTAGAAAATGGCAACCTTAAAACAATATCGAAACATTTACTTTTCATTCAGAAATTTCTGAAAGTCGAAAATATAGTTTCATATGTACTTATTTGATTTTGGACATCTTTAACAGTGAAAGTATATAATTTAATATTATTTACAGAAAAATGCTTTCCAAAAGTTTTCTATATAAAGGATGTGATTTTGAATTTTATCTCCATATATCTTCAGACATTGAACAACCACTTAATCCACCAACTGCGGTTTTTTGAGATGAAACTAAGATTTAAAAACTGATTTTCTTCAAAGAAAGATTGTTCAAAGATTTAAGAAACCATACATTTTAGATCTCCAATTCAGACAATAACAAATTATATTACTTATAGAATTACACTCAGAATAATAATTTGGTTGATTCAACTAAATTTTAATTAAATCTTAGGTTAAACTATTCCTACTCAACGAATCATGTTGGTTCAACCATACCAGATGTTGGTCTTCATATCTTCTTTACCACATGACCTGAAATTTTTCTAACAAAATGAACAGGTCAAGTTAACTAGTTAGAGCAAATTCTGAGTGTACATAACTTCTAATATTCAATAGATATAAAAAAGGTATAAAATGGATATAAAATATAATTATACCAAAAATTTATTTAGCAGTCTTAAAAAATTTTTTCACATACTATAAATTTACTTGAAATCCTTAACAAACTGAAAATAAATTAAAGTCATGCACTTCAAAAAAAAAAAATTAACACCGACGCTATTTTAGGCCCACAGTTCACTACAGTCACTGCGCATGCGTGAAGTGCGTTTAAGCAATGATGTAGAGACAATAAATTTATAAGAAGAGTTTATTACCAATAAACTATGACTATTAGTTGATTAAACAAACATAATCAAATGGAAAGTGAAAACCCAAATTAAAAGATACAAAACAGGTACTGCGAATTAAATACATATTTTTTATTGTAAAGTACTCAGTGTAAAAATTATTGACCAAGTAAAAACAAAGTATAGATCCGAGAAGTAAAAACTGCTCAATAATTACGATTATATTTTATTTGTAATAATTATTTATAATTTTTAAATAATTTTATAATTATTTCAATTTAATTATTCGTACATAATCACATTATCAGTATTAGAAATCGAATATTTTTAATAAAAATGTAGTGTTTTCGTTTATTAAACCATTTAGTTTAATAATTAATAATCAACATTATTATTTGTATTGTGTTAATTCACCCAGTTTATTTTGATACATCCGAATCTATTTTACCTCCTTCATGAATTCAATATAGGTGTTACTAAACCTATATTATCGAAATTAATTTTTTCATAAGATATGAGATGCCACTTTGGTAATCAACATAGACTAATATATTTTTCCTAAATTTAATTGTTAAAAGCCTAAGTCGTCTTACATATCCAAATGAGGTCAGATGCATAAAATTATGGTCAATATATAAACTATGGTATGTAAGAACGACAGTAGTTTGTGATTCGTTTATATTGATTAGTCTATTGTGACATTGTTGAAAATAAATTGCAGCCATCGTTAATTAACAATCATTTCTTGTTTTTTTTATTTTGATTTATGTTATTTAATGAAGGGAAGAATAATATTTCTAACTAATTAACTAAAAGGTGACTCACAGTACCTATAAATCAGATATAATACGTCTGACTCATTCCTAATTAACCTTTTTATTTATAGCTAAGTTGAAATTTTTTGCATCATAATCTGTGGCAGAATGTTTTGTAAATAGACTAGAAAAAAAATCTTCTTATAAGTGGAACCTATTAGACAACACAACTGTCGTAAATTTTAAAGAAATTATTTCTTCTTTGATGACTGCAACGAATCTCAAATGGAAATTAAATTATTTCCATTTAATATTTAGATTACTCGAAAGTTATTATATATCAGCCAGATGGGGCAATTGATATGCTGTGCAACGTTAGTTGAATATTTTTTTTATTATCGAACTACTGGCATTATTTTTGTATGGTTGCTGTTTCTGCTAAATTTTTACGTTTAGAGAGATTAGCTCTAAACGTAAACATTTTTTTACTAAATGTTCTTACACGTTCTTAAAATATAAGTATAATATATCTGTCACATGGTTTTGCTTTTTTATTCATATGATATAATGGGTTTAACACAGGCTGATATTCATAACTCCTTTTGGAGTTGATATTAAAGGTTATAGTGAAGATTTTTATCAGCCACAGTAATTTTTCTATACTATGAATTTAACAAATTTTTAATCGTGATTGTAATTTTATTAAAATTTTAATATTGTAATTATTTATATGTTATTAAATTATTACTGAAATTAAAAGAAGTTTCAAAAAATTCAAATTAAATAAAATATAAAGTTACAATAGGTTTTTACAAAAATTTTAAAGATATATAGTATTCTCATTAGCCGTCTTAATATATTATTTAATTGCTGATACTACCGTTGGTACTATCATTAATTCAATTTTTTTTTGTACTACTATTTACTTGAGTTGAAGGCTAATGTTTTTAATAAAAACATGAAAATATGAAGTAACAATGTATATGCAAAAACTATGAGCAAAACAACAACAACAAATTTACAGTAGCAACGATGATATCCCATGAACTTTAAGATTGTGTTTATGTGTGCGAAATTAATTTATGTGATTAGTGTTAAATAGTAAACCATCCATTGCAAAGATTTTAATAAAAATTATTGACGTTTTGTAAGTTATTTAATAAATATTTTATACTTTATATTGAATAAAATATGTTTGATATTGTTGTTAGAAAGAGAGAGAGTAAAAGGTGGAAAACGATTTTTGTTAAATACTATAAGTAAATACTGTATGTGATTCTTTTTTATGAAATACTAAATGCTCAGTACTATAATGTAAAGCTGTTAAAAAATTTATTAAAAGATCTATCAAGATCTATGTCTTGATTAAGTTAGGTAATAAGTTAATGTTAACTTATTAATTCCTTTAATTTTTTAATTTGTTAATTTTTATAAAACTATATTAAATACTGAAATCAAATAGAATACACTAAAACCTGTATAATAAACATATTACCTGCTGAGTGTATTAAAATTAACAAGATATTTTAATAAAATCGTATAATATAAATAAATAAAATAAAATAAAACTTCTTGATACTCAAAATAATAACACAAATTTATACTCTTATTACTTATTGCTTAGTTTGATCCAATCCAGGGCGAAGAGAGGGATTTTGAAGAAACCTCGCAGTTAATAGGGAGTAAAAGTGCCTAAGTGCACAGACTCAACTAACTTCAACATAATAATAAACCAAAACACATACCTAACTCTAAACAGATTACGTTATTTCAATTTATTAATGAATGATCACGTTCACAACACAACGTTTCAAGTATCTACATCATTGTAGATACAATTAAAAATGTTTTTTCTTGTTTATTGTGGTAAATAATCTTGTGTAGACTAAATAAGCCAATTATAAACTCAAAGTCTGGCAAAATAAAAGAAAACAACAATAAAATATTTTGTTATAGTAGAAAGACCCCTAATTCATGTTACAGAAATGCATTAAGTTCATTTAATGGAACGAATGCTCTTCAGTCACTAAATCTTTAGTAAATATTTTTGCACTTGGGGGAACTTAATGTAGTTCTAAGAACTTTAAGCAGCAATTGTGAAAAAACTAATTGCATTCATTGTTTATTAAAAAAATTATAACAATGGAATAAAAATTTTTGAACACCATATATGTGATATATGAATAAGTGCAGAAGTTTATTATTATTTGCATACTTGTACTCGTATTATACAGTAGTAGTTTGATGTAAACTTTTTATCCTTTTTGATTACTATAGTGCTCATCCATATCACATACCCATTATTCTATATCACGTCAGCAGTTTAATTTGCTTTTTTAAATAAAAAGGGATATTAAATTTTTGTTTATTATTCAACATTTTAGCTCAAATTACAGCAATTGAATGTATTGGTCAAGCACTATAGAATTATTATCTTCACTAATAGCCTTGACAGGCGATAACAATTCATGATGATTAAACATGCTTAAATGATCATTGAAAAAATATTCTAACAGGTAGTGTTTAATAATATTAATAATCAGTTTTTGATAAGAAATTATCCAAAACCGCTGTCCGTAAATGTTCGATGGTTGTAACAGTGTTCCACTAATTAAGAATAAATTTGAGGTCATAAATGGGCTAAGCATTAAGAAAGCTAAACTCATTAAAGTTAGAAAGCATGAAAAACTAGTAAAGCAAGGAAAAAAATTTAGTTGGTGAAAGATGGATGGATTTTGCAAGGACTTCGATTTTATAGTGGAGTCAGTTGGGGAATGTTTGGGGCACATTAAAGTAGAGTGCAAGGCGGGTTTAAGGCTGATATACCAAGAGAGGGATTATGATATCGCGTAAAGTATATCACATCCCGAGACAGTAAGTCATCATGAAATTACTTTATATTAGAAGAGTTATAACCGTAAAAGTAAGGGTGGATTTTCATATCATATCTACGCTTGAAAGTACTAAACCACAAAAAACTCTCTTTTCAAATGCACTAACTAATTTCATCTGATGAGGAAGAGTTCTCGGCTAGATCGAAAGGTGCTGGCGAAGAGAGAGTGAATAAGTTGCTTTTACAAAATGTCCTTAATTTTGCTACTGATCTGATTGTGTCTGCTAAGCGCATTTTTGAGGTTATTTTGTATAAAAACTGGACAATGAAATAAAAGAAATTATCTATTATAATTTTACATCTATTAAATTAAAGAGCTGATTATAATTGATAGTATAGAAACCGTTAATGTACAATAAATTATAGTAAAATAGATAATTTCAGCACAGATAATTACAACAAATTTCCAAATAACTAAAGAAATGGCCAAAAAGAGATGTATGGTAATTTTGTTTTTATTATATTAATACTACTGCAGTAAAAACTTACAACAAACTGTGTTATATTTTACAGCATATATATATTAGCATGAGTAAGGCAATGCTTCTACATACTACAAATATGCTATATTAGCACTTCTGAAGCTATTACGTTTGTAAGAATACATTTTTAAAATAATACTTGGAGATAAGAATTTCACTGCATCCCAATATATAAAGGGTGTAAAATATATTAGCTGCCATCACATTTTATGTACATTAGTAGTTTTTACTGCATTTCCATGCAATTGTTAGGTAAGTTCTGTTATCGATGAGTATATACAGGATGACAGAAAAACATTGTTTTGAAAGAGAGAACATACGCAGCTAAAAGTGCAACTAATATCTTAATAAGCGTACTGGATGTTTAGAATGGGCAAAGTACTGGTATAATTCTACTGAACTCGGTGTGCTGTATTATGAACTCGAACTTTTTGGTGTTTTATTTAACAATTCCATAATGTATTGTGATATAGTTTTTCATGTTTTCACTATTGGCCTTCGTGTAAGTGGTTTAAATTATAGAAATATATTAATGTATCACGCTTGCTGTTATTAAAATATTAATTTATTATTAACACTTTTCATATCAATATTATTAACACTTTTCATGCACTACAAATTTCAATTGAAATAAAATTTGGAATTTCAATTTGTTCAATACAATTATCAAATTATCTTTTACAATGTTTAGTTTATGATTCATTTTAAACCTTTTGTTATTAAGTGTATTCATATTTCAGATGAAAAATTTTAAATTTTTTATTTCTCCACACTGCAGTAAATTTATATTGTACAATCACAACAAAGATTGCATTTTCTCATCTGCACGAATTTACGAATATTATTCATAATAGCTATGTAATTTAGTAAGGAAACAGGCTTTAATAACTGATATCAGTTTAATCGGGTTGTTATATATTCTGTAGGTCCTTATTTCATATTTTTAACGATTTTTCGACTTTTATTGCAAAATTAAGATGTACTTTGTGATATCAAAAATGGGCGTTGCAGTATCAACATCGCGTTCAAAAGGCGTTTTTAGTTTTGTAGGTAAATATGTTTTTAAATTTTTTGTAAAATTGATATTTTAGTAAAAATGGTGTACTCACATGGAATATATTCAACACAATCAGATAATCAATACAATTATTGATGATCCAATTTGATTGAAGCATGTTACATAAATGAACATCATTATGAAACTACCTGTTTTTCATAGAGTAATCATTTCAAGTAAGTAATTTTCAACTTAACAATAAAAAATTATTGCTACATAATTCGTTATTATTGTTAGGACTTAAGCACTTATTTATATAAATGTAATTTCTATAAATGTAACACATATGGAGAATTGAATAATTGCAAAAGTTTGAAGAAAGATTTAAATTTTTGTATAACATAATATTATTGACTTTTGTTTCGAAAGTATTTTATTAAATTTTTTTAAAATGATGTTATGGCTATGAATATCTGATGATATCTTCTTCTTTTACTAGTACTTTGCTCATGACATAATAAGATAATATAAATGTATTGTATATTGCTGTAAGGCATTTCACGTGATATTACCTTACCTGCAACCTTCGGTCCGTCACTCGTTTTTACTGAGCGAAGGTTCCAAGTATTAAACTTCCTCGTCTTCTACTTAATTTCACTTTGTTCTGTACAAACTGTTATTCAATGATTTCTAAATGTCTCCTTCGTGAATAAAATAATATGAAAATGTATTATAGATTATTTTATAAGTTTAAGTAAAGTTCCTCAGTAATGTCTAATAGTTTTTAATACTTTTTGAAATATTTATAAAAACCTTGATGTTCTGGTTATTTAATGTTTTAATAGTTCATATTCACCTATATAGGTAGATAATGAGAATGTAATTATAGGTAAATCATGATGAAAATCAATTAAGGTAGAATTTATTAATTGTCAAAACAAATTTTAAACAACAGCAATAATAAAGAAAAATAAGTATAATATTATGAGTACGAAAAAATATATAAATTTGAGTATGAATATAAAAACACATATATATTGGAAAAATTAAGAAGAGTTTGCGCTTGATCTTGGGATTACTAACACTTAAGTTTACGTGTAGGGATATGAATATCGATTTAACAGATTTCTGCTATTAACATTAACATGGAACTGTAACAAACTTTCAAAAACACAATTTCGTTTTATGTTTCAAATTGTAGTTAAAAATGTCTTTATGCTGGTATTAAATGCAATACTTTTGAATCTAATTTAGTTATATACAAAAGTAGATAGCTAATATATTATTAAATAGCTACTAATATTAGGCACAATGTAGAAGACTAATGCAGAATACGCTAATTGCTTTGCACCAAAATTGGTGAAATTTTAAATGGAATTGTTTATTTAAACTGTTTGCTATATTCTATAAGTACTTTAAGTGTTTAAAGTTTTTCTTCCATTGATGATTTGGTAAAAACAAATTAATAATAAAAATGATTAAGTAATAGGAGAATTGATTGCACTGACTATAGAATGCATGCACTTTGTCTGCATTACTAGACTTTGTAATTGGGATGTATCTGCATATTCATCTACATTATATGTATGTAAATGCATTAAACATATAGACATGTAATTTTAAATGAGATTAAAAATTGAGTGAAATGGAATTAGGGGTAAAAAAACTTTTCAAATAAACATAAGAATTGTGTTCAAGTGCTTAAAAGTAAAGCCGGAAACTGATCATTGAATCCAATTGAAATATTGTGAAACTCAGAATTTAAAACTCCAAGCACGAGCTAGAAGTGGTGAATATGTAAAAATATATATGCACGAATATAAAATAATGGATTTAAATATTAATAATATGCAACAATAATGAGCAGATGCTTGTTTTCAAAATTGTACAGATTTGTAACTTTATGAAAATTTAAATCAGAATTTGAATTATTCACAAAATAATTAACAAATGAAAATCGTTTGAGTTCACTAAATGTAATTTTAATTTGCTATCAAAATTTATATTATATAAATATATATAATATAAGTACAAAATACAAATATGTTGCTCTGTGTGATTTTAAATATTTTAATATTTTTATTTCATTCAAATTATTATAACTACAAGTATAGTCAGAGAGCCTTCGAAAAGTGATGAACTACAACAACAAAAATTCTTTTATTGTATTATTTTATTCAATTGCATTTTCGGCTGATCATACAGCTGTTTTAACCCAAACATCTATCATTAGTCACCGAAAGTAGACAGTCATTATTCGTAAATAATTTTTTTAAGACTGCAAGTATCAACGATTGTACTTGTGCCCTGCCAAATTTAAAGCTCAGAATCAATGTTCATTAAACGACGGACCCAAAGCCACACTTGATTTGTATGTTTGAA
>NC_051846.1:45155308-45164766 GCF_002237135.1 Teleopsis dalmanni
TAAGTTTATGTAGTTTGGCAGCAATTAAGGACAATTACTATGCCAAAAATGAGCGCGATCTGTCAGACAGTTCGTTTACGGCAGCTGTTTAAACCAGTTCACCTCAGTAGTGCGTTGCGAAAAAAACAATGGAAAAAAATATTGAACAAAGAGTTTGCATCAAATTTTGTTTTTCGAACGAAATTTCGTGTGCAGAATCTTTGCGAATGCTACAAAAGGCTTATGGGGAATCAGTTTTATCGAAAACTCAAGTTTATGAGTGGTACAAAGCCTTTCAGGACTGTCGTACGACCGTCGAAGACATGCCGCGTTCTGGACGACCTTCGACCTCTACCCCCGACGAAAACATTGAAAAGGCAAAGGAAATCGTGTTCCAAAATCCTCATGTGAGTGTTAGAGAGATAGCACGAGAGCTAGGCATCGGTCGTGAGATGGCTCGTTTGATTTTGGTGGACAATTTGTGTATGCGACGTGTCAACGCTCGGCTTGTTCCGATTCACCTCAATTTGTTCCAACATTATCAACGATTTTAAGGCCAAACATTCAATAAATACCATCGAACAGCCACCGTATTCACCCTGTCTTGGCACCGTTCGACTTTTCTGTCCCAAATCAAATTACCACAGAGAACCGCGTTTGAATCTTTAGAAGACGTAAACAAGAATTCGCAGAGGGGAACTCAAAGCCTACCCGGGAAAGCGCCTAGATAAAAATGTTTTGATGATTGTAAAAAACGATTGGCATTTGTGTATTTCGCTTCTAATGGACAATTTTTGAAGGAGATAAAATAAATATTGATGAAGATTAAGAATTTTGCGTTTTATTTAAAATTTCCGGAAACTTTTCGGTCACAATGTATATAATGTTATTTGATTGTTTAATTTGCTCTTTGATAAAATAAGAGAAGGTAGCTGCATTGCTTTATTACATAACCATAAATATAATTTTTTAATATATATCCGTATTTGAGTTTTTAATTTTTAATCTTATAATTTAAATAAAAGCAAAAAAAAATTTTTATTTAATATATATACTCAATAAAATATATCTCAGCTGATTCGCGTTCTCTCGTAATCCGCATGAAATTAAAAATGCAAAATATTCATTATATATATACCAATAAAGTATGGTATGGAAGAGAAGCACTAAAGAAATATAAGCATCTAAGAGATTTTAGCCAAATATTCAGCGTATTTTAGCAGAGTCAGCTATTTTTAGAAACTTATTCCACTATACTATATGCTAGAGTTCTAGAAATCGAGGTTCAAAGTTGTGAATTGATTACACTAACAAGAGCTAAATAATTATCTATCTAGTGCTAGTGCTAGTGCTAGTGCTAGTGCTAGCGCCATCTATAAGCAATTTTTTTGTTGGTCACACAAAACACTGCCTGTTGATTGTTTCCATTGAAATATTTTTAACCTTAAGAACCAATAGTTCAAAAATTATGGTATATTGACAAATAGTATAACAAAAAGTATTGTTCACAATATCCGTCTTTACTTAATTCCGTTCTCAAATAGGAGTGACGAGAAATCGGAAGCGTGCCTAATGGAAACAGTTTTTATTGTAGAAGATTGTAAAAGAAATAACATATTATTAGTAGCAATTAAAAAAAATTTTTGAAGTATTACTTATGTTTTAATACATATGATCAACATTTCTATGTTCTAATAAATGATGTTGATATCACAAAAAAACAAAAAAAAAAATTAATACACATATAAATAAGTAGGTGTAGAAAGTAATTTGGGCAGTAAGTTGCTTTTAGTTTTCGCTTCATTATTCCCATCTTTCCAGAACTGGTATATCGTTAAGGTGCGTTCTTTTTTAATTATTTTGACTTTGATCAAATCAATTGTATATTTGGTTTTTAATATATCTTGTACTACGAGTATTATTATCGATTATCTGCCCATTTAGATATTATTCTTTTTACCAACTTCTAATGTTCCCCTTGTTTATGCCAATGTTAATTTAAAATTGTCAATCATTGTATACTAGAAAGGAAAATTTAGAAGATATAAGAAAACATTTAATAGTAAACTTATATATTATAGTATAATTTTTTTTCGTCTTAATTGGCTTTTAAAATTAAAATTAAAATTTAATATTATGTTCAAAAGATTATGATAATATATGTATATAGTAAATAAATTGTTTACTTAACACTAAGTTAGATATTTCGCTACAATATATTCCATATAAGTCGATAAATTGAGTGAAATTTAACGAATTTCTAGGGAAATTATTTAATATTTTTTCATATTAAAAAATAATTCCATACACTTTCATATCACCAATCTAGTAATAGTACTTATTTTCAGTTAAGCAACCAATATTCAATAAACTTAAAGAAACACTTACACTTTTCTCCTATTTATTAGCTTTAGTAAAACTAAACAAAAAAGATTTTTAAAATTTTGTTTATTTAAGTCCGTCATAAATAAGCGGCATATAAACCAAATTGCAAACGTGCACTCCTTCGAACATAAAATGAACACAATTATCAGTTTTAGGTAGTTGGGGCAGATCCACCATCACTTTTACGCTACTAAGTGCATCTTTAAGGTGCGTTTAACAGTGATTTAAGAACAATAAATGTTTTGGAAGAGGATATTAAAATTAATTGATGACTTTTGTTAGAAAGTGAAAACCCTAATTAAATAACAAATTGACTATCTTTAAATACCTAAAATTGTTTTTAACTGAGACAGTAAAATAAATAAGTTTATTGTCGGTAAAATTTACATTAAGTCAAAAAAGTATTTATAAATTTCGCTACACCTTTTTTCACTCTTATAATTATTATCTATATAACTTGATATATATTTAAGATTTCTTTTGAAGCCTTTGAAATCACTTTCCCTGAATGTATGTAATCAAGGATTTGAAGAAATTTTTAATAAAAGTAAGTGTTCTTTTTGTATTAATCATTGTGCTATATTTAAACATATTAAACATATTTAAATATATTTAAACATATTATTATTGAGGATCATCGAAAATCAGATGTAAAACAAGAAGACTATTATAGTCTACTGTTATAGTCTATTATAGTCTATAATAGTTACATATTATAGTATATTATTATAGTCTTCTTGTAATAAATATTTACGAGCATATTATATTTTATATAAGTATAGTATTATTATTATTATTATTATTATTGAGTAAGGGATCGTGCACTGCGACCTGAAAGATCTATTGTGCCCCTTTGTCGGGTTAGAATATTTCTCCAAGTCCGATTTCTTTAATGAAAGACAGTATGGATCCTACTTCCTTAGTCTTGAATCCTTATGATCCATGAAATACCCTCCTAGGTGTTTCTTTCGCTTATGCATCAGTGCCGGGCACTCCCCAAGCACATGGTATGCCGTTTCTCTCTCTTCCTTGCAGTATCTGCAGTCTGAGTTGGATTGAATTCCTAACTTCGATAGGTGATTATTCAATCTGCAGTGACCGGTCAGTAATCCCGTAATAATTCTTATGTTAGTTTTTGATTGTACTATGCAATCCTTAAAGCGTTTTAGGTTGTAAGTCCCTAAAAGCATTTTAGATTGTGAGAGTCTTGGTAGCATTTCCCAATAGAGTTCTCTCTCTTTTTTCTCTGCGTCATTCATAATAATGGATAGAGCTCTTTTGCCTAGACCACAGAATGGTTCTGGGGCTATCATTCTTGATGCCGCGCCTCTTCTTGCAAGTTTGTCTGCGATTTCATTACCTTGGATACCAGTATGTCCCGGAATACATAAAAGGTGCACCTGATTGATCCCATAAGTATAGTAGTTAATACAGACAATTAAGTTTAATTACATGAGATCAAGAAGTAGACAGGGTTATCAGCACTAGCAAAAAATATGGGCTACGATTAAACATAAATAAAATAAAACATATGATTATAGCCCGAAAAAATATTTATAGTTACACAAAATTAATAATTAGCAATATTGCTATAGAAAGAGTATGACATATTAAATATTTTGGATGTTGTACATATGAAAATTGGAATTGTTCCAAAGAGATCGAATGTCTTAACATGTCTCTTAACAGCAATGATCTCAATATTAAAACTAAAATTCGTTTTGTATAATGCTATGTCTGGATTATACTTCTATACGCCATGGAAACCTGAACTTTGAAAGTTGCTGATATAAACAAACCCGAAGCATTTGAGTTATGGATTTTTCAGAGAATAACAATCGTCTACTTAGGGCATATTGTGAGAAAACCAAAATATGAGCTACTTTAAATGATTATTTAAAAAAAAAAACCATTAAAACGCGGCATTGCTAGGAAACAATTTTCATGGCTCGAAACATCCGTCCATGGACCGAAATATGATAGGTTGGCAACTTTAAAAATATAGCTAGATACAGAGAACATTATGCCAAAATTGTTAAAATTTTGTATTTATATTTATTCAAAGTTAATTTAAGCAATGTAGTTTTATGTTATATGATGACCAATATTCGAAATCGATTGACTAATAAAGAAGAAGATATGTCGATATAGCTTATTTCTGGGGGTATCGAAACTTAAAAATGTTAAGTCTTCATATTGCTTATTCTAACAAAAAGCTAAATTACGTTATCTAGCGTCAGTTACTATATGTTCTTAAACTATATATTCAAGTATATGTAAAATGAATAACAACCGGTAAACAAGCTATAACTTTAAAGCTCGATATCTTGAAAACTGAACTATAATGTAGGAATATATATACCATAGTGAAAACTTGGAATTGTGTCAAATCATTTACGTGATTTATTTAACCAAGATTTCTTTGGCGTTGTTTGTCCATCTCTTACTTTTCTCGTTTTTAACACTTTATATCGGAAAATTTTTTTATTCTTATTTCCTTCTGATCATATTTAAAATGTGTTTTGGAAGGATTTCTACAGAAAATATTTGATTTTTGCAACAATTTTGGTTTTCTTCTTGATTCTTCTTCAAATGACGGCAGTTCTTCTGCTATTTTCTTTCACTACCGGTGCTATAGGTGTTGGTGTTGCAATTGCTTTTATTATTTATATATTGTCTATATGTTTGCATTTGCAAATATAAATGTCAGTAAATATCGCGTTGGCTGATACTCGTATATAACATATGTAATAATAATTTTAGTCAAATTTTTCAACATTGTATATAAATATTGCAAAATAGAAAATAGTGTATTAATTTTTTATTTCAGGTATAAAGACAATAATTATTTTCGATTTAATTGATATACATTGTGACCGAAAAGTTTTCGGAAATTCTCATTTAAAATTCGCGCGCTGTATATTTTTCGATATTTTAAGTTTATGTAGTTTGGCAGCACTGTCCTTAATTACTATGCCAAAAATGAGCGCGATCTGTCAGACAGTTCGTTTACGGAAGCTGTTGAAACCAGTTCACCTCAGTAGTGCGTTGCGAAAAAAACAATGGAAAAAAATATTGATCAAAGAGTTTGCATCAAATTTTGTGTTTCGAACGAATTTTCGTGTGCAGAATCGTTGCGAATGCTACAAAAGGCTTATGGGGAATCAGTTTTATCGAAAACTCAAGTTTATGAGTGGTACAAAGCCTTTCAGGACTGTCGTACGACCGTCGAAGACATGCCGCGTTCTGGACGACCTTCGACCTCTACCACCGACGAAAACATTGAAAAGGCAAAGGAAATCGTGTTCAAAAATCCTCATGTGAGTGTTAGAGAGATAGCACGAGAGCTAGGCATCGGTCGTGAGATGGCTCGTTTGATTTTGGTGGACAATTTGTGTATGCGACGTGTCAACGCTCGGCTTTTTCCGATTCACCTCAATTTGTTCCAAAAACACCATCGTGGACAGGTCTCGTTAGACATGCTTGATCGTGCCAATTCCGATCCAACTTTCATGGAACGCATCATAACGGGTGACGAGACATGGGTCTACGAGTACGACATGCAAACAAGCCAACAATCATCGGAATGGAGAGGAAAAGACGAGCCGAAACCGAAAAAACCACGCCAAAGTCGCTCGAAAATCAAGGCAATGCTGATTGTTTTCTTCGATATTCGTGGTGTGGTGCATCATGAATTCGTCCCTGAAGGACAAACAGTCAATAAAGACTATTAATTTGACTGTTTTTAAGACGTTTGCGTGAAAAATATCCGCCGTAAACGGCCTCAATTGTGGAAGGATAATTCATGGATTTTTCATGACGATAATGCTCCCTCGCACCGAGCCAACATTATCAACGATTTTAAGGCCAAAAATTCAATAAATACCATCGAACAGCCACCGTATTCACCTGATCTTGCACCGTGTGACTTTTTCCTGTTTCCCAAACTCAAATTACCACTCAGAGGAACGCGTTTTGAATCCATATAAGACGTAAAACAGAATTCGCAGAGGGAACTCAAAGCCATACCGGAAAGCGCCTATAAAAAATGTTTTGATGATTGGAAGAAACGTTGGCATTTGTGTATCGCTTCTAATGGAGCATATTTTGAAGGAGATAAAATAAATATTGATGAAGATTAAGAATTTTGCGTTTTATTTATTTATGACCGGAAACTTTTCGGTCACAATATATACTCGTATATTATGAAAATCAATCGGCATAGGAAACTTATGACTCACTGTCGGTAAATAAGCAAAGAACTATGTTGATTATCAGTGGATATTACAGTTTAGTTAGATATATTGTTGTCTAAAAGTTCCAATGAAGAACCACACCTTTCTAAATTATTTAGGTATTTAATATAATTTTCCATAGTTTTGGCTTACAAAACTATTCATAAAATACTAAGCTTTTAAAGTGCAAACTTGTAATTGAAGTGACTTATCAATAAAAATTATTTGAATATTATTTTGCTTACTATTATCTTCATACGAATATCATATATGTTGTGCTATATGCTTGTCACGAAATACTTCTTCTTTTTGAATACCTATTTTGTTTTCCGTCACTATGGTGGTCTCCTGGTATACTGATTAGATTTTAAATTTATCCCAATTATAATGTGATGTTTTCAAGCTCTATTTTTTGTTTATAAAAGTATTATGATATTCATTTTTTTGGTTTGCTCAAGAATTATTATATTTCTGATGCAAAAGATACAGATTTTGTTTTATTTTCACATTTATCGGTCAGCTAATTAGCTCACGTTTCCATATTTAGATATTATCTTACTGGAAATTTTAACATCGATATATATAAACTCAATTGTTTGTCATGGTGCGATCTGTTTCAAATTTGTGTCTCAATGAAAACAAAGAAAAATAAAGAAGCAACAATGGGCTTTTACAAATTTCGGCAATTAGTATAGTTAGAGACGTCAAATGTATTAAATTTCCAAGACTGCCCTTTAAAAACTAAAATATGCTAGTGTCACATACCTTATGAGGCGATCAAAATGACAATGATGATGTATTCTGATACAATGCTATTTTAAATTATTTGTGTATAACTTTGAATAGAACTATATAATTTAAAGATTATATATTGATTACTACTCAAAAAATAAAGACAGGAACAAAATCATTCAAAAACTGTTATGTATGTTTATATAAATTCATACCTGCAACTTCGAACGAATTGATTAGTCATTACAATTTAATACACATGTGGACTGAAAACACAAATATGTCGCTATGTACTATATTTCTGGAAAGACAATAAAATGTTGTACAAAATGCAAAAAATTAAAATAAAATATTGATAATGAATAGTACAATCTTTAAATAGTTATAAATCTTTAAATAACACAAAATGTTAATCTAAGATATATTTACATAGTTTTAACAAATTTTTCCAATAGACTACAAACAGGTGTCTGAACAAAGTAAATTATTTTTGCATTTTACATGAATATATCTCATCTCAACTTATCTTTATTTTAAAAATTAGTTTTGGGAAAAGATACATTACATTTTTTTACTAACATTTACTTTGAGCAGTAATAAACAGTGAAAATAAATTAAAATTACTATAATTAATATCACAAAACCGATCATTCTCTTTACAAATGACATCGTAATGATTTTGATAATCCCCAACCAGATACTAAATAACTCGTATTTCAATCAAAGCAATACTTACTCGTTACTCGTCACTCGTAAGTTAAAATCCAACATAGAACTCACATGAGGAAAATATCACAACAAAAGTTCACGTTTATAGTAACACTTTATGGAATGAGATCACATGAAAGCCACACAATCAGCAATAAGAAAAATTATATAATAAACAGAAAAGAAAAAAATTGAATGAAGACATTTCGTAATTCACCAAGAGGCCATTTACTCATGTTACGTAAGTGCTTCAGCAAAAGAACAAAAAACTGATCAAAAAACTTCACAACGCAACCGATCGATGCAAAATGCAGCTGGCATATAGATTCTGGAGGAACATGAAGAAGTTCTGGGAAATGCACAACCATCACAGAATGCTGAACGCTATTCAAAGCCGACTAGATATGTGCATTATGTATTGATAAATGATAGACAAGAGTACAAAAAGCAATCTTCAGTTCATTCACAGCTGATCACGTATTTTAGTGTTTCCTGAAGAAAAGAAGCGAACATGTTTAGTGAAGAATCAATTCACTGACTTCGTGGTAAGTTGCTAAGCTTTGAACATTAGAACTTTAAATAAAGGAGCAATAATAGTAAATAATGTGTTCTTAAGTGCTTTTTATTATAATATGTAATATCTGAGCTGCAGAATTGTGCATTAAATATAATGAAATTATTTTATATTATATCAGTAATAATTTTCAGAGCATAATTTTTTTAATAAATCAAATAGGAAAGTTTTTATAATCAATTTGTGTGTGGTAGTAATATTGGTAGGGCTTAAAATGTTGAATTAATTATTTCTAATTAATAGTACACATATGACAAAATACTGTTTTTAAAAAGTCATAGAAATGATTGAAATCTTTTTGGTATGATTGAATGATTACTATATGATAACAATTCATATTTATTTGTTGATAAATTATTAAAAAAGAAAAATTTAAATAAAAGTGCATAAAGGTTTAATATTTGTGGTTTAAAATGATAATTCATTGTGTATTAAAAAGGGTGGACTTTAATAAACTATTACTTTTACACAAGTTTTACTTTTCTGAAAGGAAAATAAATTTCAATAGTTTAATATAGTTAAAAATATTCCACCTATTTTGATGATGAATTTGTATGTATGTAAACACAAAAATCCAAATTTTTGACATTTAATTCTGGAAGACCAAGAAAACGCGTCTTAAAAATGCACGCTTCTGGTATGTTAAAATCACAACATCGATTTTTTGCCAAGCTGTCGTCGAAAAAAAAAAAATAATAATCGTGTTAAGCAATTGTTAAAGCAGGAAATACATTTTGAAAAAGATGAAGATTTTACGGAATAATTATTTTAGGTTCATTAAATATAAGAAAAAATAAACGTAGGACCTTCCTTGATTTATTTACTTACAATTAATTAATTAAGTT
>NC_051846.1:45164866-45169506 GCF_002237135.1 Teleopsis dalmanni
CTGTTTCGAGTATTGCCAACCATACCCCTTCCCATCATGGGTCTTCGGAAACTAACTTCTCTACTTCTACATTACTCTCCGTAACTAATACCTTCTTCTTGAGACTGCCCAACTACCCAGGAATCGAACTCCGGGCCTCCTGCCCAAACACTATGAAGCTCCAAGAAATAGCGCCACCTTACCACACTGAACTCCAACAGCCGTACTCTGACTTTTTCAATGTTCTGATATCCTTTCTCGCTCGGAGTTTTTGTTACCCTTTCTCTGCCTATGCACAATTAAATTATTAAATTAAATTATAAAATTATTTCAATCATTTTAATCACATAAATATTACTTTAAGAAAGTGTTAGTTGTCAGTCAAACCTTATACAAATGAAATCAACTTTTAGCAGTGCTGCCAACTGCTGGTAGTTGTTGAAGTTGCAAATTTTGGCATAAGTTCGCATGTCCAAAATATTCATGGTACTGTATTTTGATTGAATTTTCTAAAATTTTTTTTTTTTTGTGACAATTCTTTAAATATAAAATTTGTGGCTGTTATTCATCTGGGATATTTGTTTTTCATAAGTAAACCAAATATCTGTAATTCACTTCAGTTGTTGTTAAATTTCGTTTTACTTATGTCAAAACCAAAATTCCAGGTGACTAACAGACAGAAACTTAAGGCCAAGCTTCTAAGTCCATCTTAGTTTCTGATTTAGAAAAAAGAATACACAGTTTTGTTTGCAATTGTGTTAACAAATACCTCTCTTAACATGTACAAATCTTTCCTTCTTCAACAAATGTGAGCAAAATACACGCGCTCATTCAAAATATTTAAACGATCTTCTGGGGTTAAAAGTTAAGTAAAAAGTCTACTAAAATCGGCAGAAAATTGTAAACTTATTGCTTAAATGCTAAACAATTTTTTATGTATTGAATATGAATTATATAAGTGAAATACCTTCAGATAGTCGCAATTTGTTAGTGCAAGTCAAAGATACTTTCTTACTTTGTAATACTGAATTGTCAATGAAAATGTTAACATGCAAATGCGGGCAATAGCCAAACAATGTCTTCACAAGATGCATACGTGCACTTTGCGTAGGTTAAATTTGTAACAAGATACAGAGTCATGAAGTAACATTTTATATGATTTTCCATATAAAATGATTTTTATGTGAATTTTTGGATACATGTTTTTGCATAAAGAAAATAAATATTTTCACTTTTACACAATTTGTAAGTGTAACCTTTTATTGACCAAAAATGTACACTACAAATTCACGAGATGTGACCAAATACTTTTTAGCAAATTATTTATTTAATTTGATTTTCAATATTAAATTATTATTATAATATTTTAATAATGATGTATCAATAAATAAAAATATCAATTGGTATTTATTTATAAGCTCTACTTTTTGAAGAGGAAATTTTTGAAGAGTAGTGATATTAGTTTTTTTTTGAACATTTAATATTATTAATAATAAATTATTATTTACACATATTTACTATCACCTTTTTTGAAAGAAAAAAGGTTTTATTATTAAATGTTATATTAAAGACCATTACCAACTAAAGAAAATTATATTTCTTACTATATATATATAATAAAACGAACAATATATTCAGCTATCAATATCTATCTAATCACTTAATTTTAATTTATGTTTGATAAAGGTAATTTCAATTGTCATTACGGTAATTGTTGCTAAACATTTATTTGATATTCAACTCAAATAATTTATATTTATATATTTATATTTGCTCAAGCTCAATAAAAAACCGGATATAAATCAATAAATGTATAAACATATCCAAATATAACATAATACCTATTAAGTTTTTCCGAAAATTATTAGCTCATTAGATTATTTATATATATCATTGCAAACTATTTAAGCTTCTTTAAGCTATATTTGATCTATTTTCATGTCGTGATTTTGTTGTATTAACATTCTGGATCAGATTTCTATGATACCAGATACTATGTTTCGGATTTCATGTATTTTCTGAAGTTATTCTCAATATATCTAAATTCCGAATGCCAAATGTTGCAAAGTATAATTATACAAATTTGATTTGACTATTTATAGTCTGCCTTAGTAGAAAAATTTAAAAAATCGATTATGATTTAAAAGCATTGGATAAAAGAGGATTTGAGGGATGATTTAAAACCATTGGATAAGAGTGGATTTGATATTGTTTGTAGTGTGATAAGTTTCGGATCGACATAACAGTATCGGTTTGGGAAACACAGTACAATCATGAAAGAGCAGCTAGATCACATTAAGTCTTTGGAATTCTGTTTATATTCATCCTTGTGCTCTCAAAGGATGTAGAAAAACAGAATGTGGAGTAGAAGCTGAACAATTGTTTTCAATAAACGAGAAAGTTTTGTTTTCATATTCTTGGTAATTTTAGGAAAGGGGTTGAGTATTAAATATCTCTCCAGGAATATTGATGTGCAGGCATTTATTTGACTAAAAAGGCTAGGAGAATAAGTGTTTGATACTGATGAACATGATCTATAGGAGTTGTGCAGTAAGGACTGATATTATTATATATTAAAATCTTCAATTTTGTCTCTCTGAATGAATTTAGGTAGATGTTTTAGCTTTAGAATATGTAAGTGATGTTGAATTTGATATGATTGATGTGGTTAGATTTGATAAATATCTGTTGGCTAGTCTTTTGGCTGTTGACTTAAGAGAACACTAGAGATAAGATAAAAAAACTTATTTGATTGCATAAAAATTATTTGAAGCGATGCTGGCAAATGAAAGATTAACTCGGTATTACAATTAATATTCATTATAATATTAATAGTAATCTCGATGAATTGGATAATAGATTTAAAAATATGAGACCATGTTGGATGTTGTCAAAAAGCTGGGTAAGTTAAAAAAAGCGGCAATTATATTATAAAAGTAAAATAATAAGAATCTGACGTTTTAATGAACTTCCAGAAAAACAAAAAAATAAAAACAATTTCCATGAGTTTAATACTGAAGTAAAAAGTCTTCGTGTTTTGTTTTCTTGCTTTAAATACATATATAAATTAAATATCTTCTACTTTTACAAAACTATTGCAAATTATAGCTAATGTACATTAAAACTCATATAATGTATTTATAATATACAATAAATTTGTGATATAACGTCAGGTCCATTCCATTGACAGTTTCTAGATTCGTGTTTGCTTATATGTGTTTGCATATAATTTTCAAATATGAATAGTGAAAAAATTTTAAAAAATTTAATTATTTCTTTTAAAATTTGTACATTAGTAAGAAATAATAATAAAAATGGCATAAATTTCAATTAAAGCATTAAAATTACTTTATTTATGGTGCACACGGTTATGTGCAGACGAAATATGTTGCGAAATGTTTCGGCAACATAATGAGTCTGCAACAAATAGTGAAAATTCGATATGAGATTTACTTTTTGAAGTCCGCAAACGAACTCGTTAAGCTAATGAAGAGGCTGCTACCATTGCATAAGTCAGCGACGCTTTTTAAGGAGTTTCTTTCACTTTTCCAAATACAAATAATTTTTTATATATTAAAAATGTATAGACCAAACACTGACATATATTTTTCATTCACTAATGTATAGTAATGAATTGTAAATATTTACATTCATAATAATTATTAGAGTTTATTCATAAGCGGAAACGAATTTTGAAATAATTTGAAAATATTTTTAAAACAATTTCAAAATAAAATTATTTTCTTTTTTTTGAAAATGCATACATACAAGTTATGAATTAAATATTTGAAGACAAAAATATTATTTTAAAATTCAGTAAAAATAGCGACTGCACTACACTTTCATTTATAGTTTTTGAGATAATGACTACGTTTTCGCTCACTTAAATCTTAGTTATAATTTTGAAATATTGAAATATTTAAAATAAATTCAATAACATTATGATTAGTCATGACTGTATATTATTATTATTTTCTTAATTGTTTTAATGTCCACACCTCGTAAAAATAAAAACCATTTCATATCCCATATAAGTTATGTGAATAATGTGTGCATCACTAACTCCAGAGACCACCCAAGTGACATGCGAAAGCAGAAAAGACAATAAAATCAGTTTAAGAGCATTTTCAAAAGATTTGAACCAGTCGAACAGAAAATGAGCAATTCTGCCATTTAATATATAATAAATGGAGGCAATACGTTTTGTCGCGATCTGATCATACCTATATACCACATACTGCGATCATACATAAATGTAGGTGATATTAGAGAGTGTTGACAAATATCTTTTGTGTATACATTGACTTGCTTTTCATATGAATTTACACTTAATATAAACCTAAAGTGTTCCTCTGAATTCTAAATAACTCAGAATTAAGAACTTTGCAGTGGCGCTGAACATTTTTGCGACGCGATCACTATCAATAATTTCCGTTCGCATTCTTTTAGAATACCAGCTAATTTAATGGCAGCTAATTTTTTTATTCCGTTCAGTTTTTTAAAATTTTTTCTTTCAAAAAACTACTCCCACAGTTTATGGTATTGACCCAAATAAATTAAGTTTATTTACAATATTGCAATTTATTGTTGAGATATCGTTGATCTCCATTTATTGCACTATTTGTCAAGGCGATCAAAGTCAATTTATTGAATTTATCATG
>NC_051846.1:45169606-45178064 GCF_002237135.1 Teleopsis dalmanni
AAAAATACTAGCAACTTACGAAAGAAAGCATGTGAAACCACAATAATGTTTTTAAAATCTTCAGAGTTAGGTTAAGTAACTTAAGACGTTTACTACTTAAACGTCTTAAATTTTAGTCTAAGTTAAGTTCAGTTTATGTTCACTGGAAATATGTTGCAAAACTCCAGTCATCCCTTAAAATCGTATAATCAGACATAATAACAAATTGCAATATATCAAAACAAAAAAAAATGCTTCTATTATTCATTTTGTTTTCTTTTATTTAATTTAATTAATTTTTTGTATTTACAATTTTTATATTTTATATTTTACACAATACAACAAAAATGCATGTTAAAAAACAAGCATTTAACATATTTTAGAAGTGATGTCCATTTGTTTCAACCAGACTTAATGCTGTTTTTTTACAAGTCTGAAAGAGAAATATACCACTATTTCATTTAGAATAGGGGTGACTATTTTATTATAAATTTTATAAAAATTTTAATTTTTCGTTCTTAAAAAATGTAAATTAAAAAATTAAAACTTTTAAATTTAATTATAGAAAAAAAAATTAATCATTTGATAGAAATTAATTATTGTGATATTTAAATTGGTTATAAATCGCATCATAGAGATTATGAATTGCTTTTTGAGAAAAATGAGAAAAAAGATAATTAAAGTTCTAAAGAGAATGATTAAAGATAACTTCTAGCTACTTGATATTTCATTTATAAAAATTTAATAGAATGAAAATTTATACAAAAGTTGACATGAAATTGAAAAGTCGACTGATAACCTATAATTGTAACCTAAAATAAAAGGGATCAACTATTAAGAGTTCTGATATAGCATGCGCTACCAATATCTTAAAATCAGTATCCTCTCTCAACTATATGTGTATTCTTTTGACATGTATGCCCTAATAGAACAGATAGCCAAATTTCCTTAATTTCGTTAAAATGAAATTAAGTTAAATTGAAAAGTGTTCCTAAGAAAATCATATGTTTTTTGTACACAAATCGATTAGTTATTGTGATAAAGACATTCGTTAATTATTTATTAAGGAATTTGTAATTTCTATATTATGTTCATTAAAATTGCAATAAATGATAAAGTACAAAACACAGTTTCTTCTTAAAGTACAAAACACAGATCGTTCTTTAATAAAATTTTTGATTTTATAAGGCAGAAAGCTTTTTGGTATTCTGGACACATCTTGACAAATTTTAAAGCTCAAGTACCTAGTGCTTCTCACCACACTATGGTGTAAAGTGTTTTGTATAAAAAACTGTTCGTAATTGTTCGTAACTGTTCGTAAAAAATGCTTGTAAAGAGACATATTTTAAGTTGCCAAAAGCATTTTTCATGCATTCAAATAACAATAAAAAATATGCTTGTAAAGAGCGTATATTTTAGTTAAGCATATTTGTCATGCATGCAAAAAATAAAAAATGCTTAAAAAGAGCATATTTTTATAGTTGTCAACAGCATTTGTAGTATTGACAACTAACAAGGAAAAGAGTTTTTTTTTATGTCACAGAATACCAAAACGTTTACAGCAGTCAATTTTGACAAGTGTCAATGTTTGAGAAGTTTATAAAGTGTACAGAATAGGTCCGTTAATATATAAAAATCTTTTTTATAAAATCATCTACAGATATTTATGTATTTTCATATGTTTTTTAAATTTTTTACTTGTCATATGTTAACTTACTTACCTACAAGCTTAGCGCGTAGAATAGAAAGCTGATCTATAGCCAGATGATTAGACTAGCAATACTCTATGTGTGTGTTGAAGCTACAAGTTGCTCAAAGTCAGGCTTTTCGGACTCTTCAAAATACCATGCTACATCCGAACCAATGACATGCTAAGAGACCTTAAAACAGATCTGGTAATATAGCCGTGAAGCTATATGCGAAAATCAAGAGGCTGCCCTACTTAGCACTATTTAATCTCGGAGTAATCATTAACCGGACGGGGCGGTACGTAGATCTTAGATCAGTCATTGAATAATCACGAAGCTTATGAGGAATACACAAATTTGGGTGGGACTCTGCAGAAACCCCCCAGTTATCAAAGAGTAAAAGTGCTCAGATGGACTAACTCGGAAAAAATTCAACATAATAATGTTTACTGATGTAGGCAGTGTTGTCAAGTTATTTTTAAGCTATTCTATTAGATCGTTCATGTCTAAAGAAAACATCTTATCTGAATAGTCTAAGAATATAAACAAGCTTATTTCAACTCAACAAGAAGAATTTGAAATTTGTGAAATTCATATAGCCTTTTTCGTAGCAGTATTTAGAATAATTTATAGTTATTTACATATTTACGGACTGTTAAAAAATTATATATTTTTCGCATATTTTTATACCAGAATGATTAAGTAATTTTTAGATATATTTTCTGCATTTTCTTTTATAATAATTGTTTTTTCTTTTTAATTTGTGCCTAAATGCATAAACTTTTAAAAGCATAGCACTTTGCTCAAGATTATTATGTTGTTGAAGTCCGGATTGTGTTGTTTTATTGTGTTAATGCTGAAACAGAGTTGTGGTATGATAACTTTTATTTACTTCAAAGATGTGTTAATCTGTAGTAAATATAAATCGGAATTAAAATTAACTTTTCGGCTGATATTCGGTACTTTATTTATGCTTCTATGAGTAATACATTCAAATGTGATTAAACTTTAAAATAATTTACATATTATATATGTATTCGTATAAAATAATATTTATTTTAAAAAATTGTTCACATTTGAAATATATAACTACATATTTAATGAAACTGTATTATGGTATAAAATATATAGGAGTTTTAGTAATAATACTGAAGTTGGTCAACGAAGAGATCGAAATATTTGTTTATAAATTATATTATATAAGTTAACAGCTGTGATATTTTTTATTTAATTTTAAGTTTGTTTTCTATATAATATGATTCATTATATACAAATATAAATTTAAAAACACGACCTAAAGTCTGCCAAAATTTAAACATATAACATATATATATAATATGCATACATATACATATATACAAGATAAGGAAACGGTAATGATTCTCAAAACATTTATTCAGCAAACTTGTGCAATATATTGTATTGACCAATCTTTTTAATTTAAGAATTTAAGTGTATCAAAATAAACAAAATTTGTAGAGTGTCTCTTTAATTCGTATGTAATATTTTCGCATTTTTGAATATGTAATCCATTTTTACATTGGTTCCATATATAAATATCGGATATAGTGAATTTATAGTGCAGTTATTTAGAATTTAAACAGCTGTTAGAGGCAGTATATACTTTTTTTTCAATGAAAGTAAGAAATTGTAACTGTGTTATTGTCACAGTGTAAGTTTCAAATATCAAATAAGGTCAAAATACAGCCCAATAACTCAAAAAAATATTCTGCTATCACCAAGGCTCTTAAAGTCAAAAAAACCGAGTTCCATATTTATAAACTTAAACAAGATAGCAGTTTTAACGTAGTTTTGACAGGCATGCATCCTCCAATGCCAGTCGATGAAATCGAAGAGACGATAAAGAGCTTTGGTTTCAAGGTGACCAAAATAAGCAATATATGTCAGTGATCAACTAAAACCTCACTGCCGTTGTTTTTCATTGGTTTGAATCCTTCTGATACAAATAAGATTATTTTAAAGTGCAACAGTCTACTGCGATATTGTTAATTTTGTGCGCATCAAACTCGAAAAACCATTTCTTCAGTCAATAGCAATAATAGTCAAAAAGAATAAAGGTTCAATTTGCATAACCTCTATCTATTGCCTACCAAACCAAAAAGTTAAAAGTCATCAGTTTGAGGCAACAACATTACCAGCTCTCATGCTCACGACTGGACATACGACATGTTTCACCTGGGGACTACTTGTACACCGGTGGGCATATAGCGGACTTAGTTAATTTGACATAGTCTCATTTTAAAACGATTTTTTTTATATCAAATCAATATACGTAATTAACAATCAAAAAAATGCCGGTCCCTATGTGTGAAATAAGATTTTTCAACGCGGTCTTCAACGTGTTAAAGACAAAATTACAAATTCTTTCAAATATATTTGGAAGTTTTAACTCATTTAAACGGAACGTTAAGAGTTCTTGGTGGTGTGCGATGGCAAGAAAAAGTCCTTCGTATTAATAGTAGGAAGAGTGGTACACTATCCTTTGATAAAGTTTTCTACGTTAATCTGGACTAATTAACTCAATTAACAAAATTAAAAATGTATCTCAGATCTGCTCGTTTTTCGTGTCAATGCTCGCCCATCTTACGAGTACGTAAGAGGAGAGAAAGCGTCACTCTGCATTACATCGAATTTGTTGATGTTGGTGTCTTTAAAATGTAACTATTTTAAGAGATAATAAATAATAGACGCATATTCAGTTAAGAAATCAGTGTTTTATTTGAGTTTATATTTATTTAGATTAAAGAAATTATCAACATTTTGGTGTGTTTAACTCGAACTATTTTAAATTACTTACATTCGATGTTTTTTAGTACAGATGCAGTTACACAAGTGAATGTACCGTAAAATATTCGAATAGTATGAACCTTTTTTGGACATTGCAAAATGATTCGAGTCATTTTATATATCGCTTATATCCGATATTGTCGCTTAAATTATATTATATTTTTTAGTACAGATACAATATGGCAAGTAAATAAACCGTATAAACATTCGAAGCGTACGAATGAAGTTAGTGTACATTCCTACACAAGCTTGCCAGATCATATGTTATGCCAGATCTTAAATTCCTTACTAGAGTATTCAAAGACGTGTTACTTTATAAGAAACTTCGTTAATAGGATTTCAATTATTTCGTTATGGAGAAGATTTTTCATACTGCACATAAGATTTGTTTTAATTTTAAAAGTTATTTTCTTTAATAATTATACTAATTATATTTTCTGTAAAGCTATAGTAATATGTTTGTTAAATTTCTGTCCAAACAAACAAAAATGCGAAAACAATCTATATCCTAATCTTTTCTTGTTGCTAGCTCTTGAACCATATAAAACCATTTAGATACTAAATAAAATATAGTAAAATATGTTTTAGTTTATTCGTAAGAAAGGTTTGAATATTTGCAGAATTAATGTTATGTTATTTTGATATGAATAAATACATAACTAAAGCTAATATACATTAAATTAGCATTCCTTTTAAAGAAATAATTTTTTTTTTGTTGCTTATATTGCTTATATTCATGGATACTTTTTGATAATTTTTTAAATATAAAGCGATGTGTGTGGCAGTGGAACGAAGTTTGTCATACAAATTTACTATTTTACTCTTTATGTATTGAGTTGATGACCAGAATTTAAAAATAAAAATATTTATAATATATATATGTATACATATGTATTATTATAATATATTATATATACTTATTATAAAAAAGTTGTAGAAATTTTGTGCTGCAGCAAAATAATTCTTCAAAAATAAATTTAATTTATTTTATAAGTGGAATTGCTTCAATACGTAACGTATTGCCGGTTAAAATTGTCGAGAAATTCGATATTTTATTTAATTTTATTATACATCAATCATTGTGTATAGATTCAATTTAATTATTAATACGAAGTATTAATACGAAATAAAAGAAAAATTCCATCTAGACTTATAGAAATATGTCATGTGAATCGACGTCCTATACTACTCTAAGCAGTTCTACATTCAAAATTTTTAAATAAGTGAAACAATCGCGAAAATCTCTTTAGAATTCCATCTAGACTTATAGAAATATGTCATGTGAATCGACGTCCTATATACTACTCTAAGCATTTCTACATTCAAAATTTTTAAATAAGTGAAACAATCGCGAAAATCTCTTTAGAATTCCATCTAGACTTATAGAAATACGTCATAATAATCGACGTCCTATACTACTCAAAGCAGTTCTACATTCAAAACTTACATTCAAAAAGTGAAACAATCGCTAAAATCTCTTTAAAATTGATTTATTAATTGCATTATTAATTTGTTTTCATTAAGTCATAAACTCAACACAAAATGGAGTGCATTTCATTCTACTTAAATAAACTTTTAATATTCGCCTGCGTATTCTTAATTTTTTTATTGCCTTCAATTTTGGCACAAATACCAAATTGTGAGTTCCACGATACTGTCAACATAACTGGAAGTTTTCGTTTCGCCAACGGTTCCTATTTGCATGATGGAGTAATTATACCACCTGAACTCATCGGCGAATATAGTATTGAGGTGCTGTATAAGGGTCATGAATTGCCTGTAGAGAAGCATACACGTGGTTGCATCTGTAAACTAAAAACTTGCGTTAAATTTTGTTGTCATCCACCACAAACAAAAATAAAGGACCTAAGAGAATGTGAGACCGGAATAGAGAATGAACTTGAACTGTCACCTTACGTGAATATTACTTTTAATAATGGTACGGAAAAGAGCATACCCGTTTTAGAAGAATTTTCTATTGTAGTAGGAATACCATGTCATAATGCTTACAAGTTAATACCAGACGATCCCGACGATGAATGGAAATTATATGAGGTACGTAATGTATAGACTTTATATTATTTATGATGTATTTACCATATTTATTTACTATATAAATAGTCAAGCTAAATATATAGCTCAAGCGAAGCAAACTAATATAAAATGCTTTTTGGTGTTTTTTTTTAAATGGTTGTTGCAGGCAAAAGATTGGTTTTGTTTTTTTTATGTAATAAGTATTATAATTACAAATCTGATTTTGTATTTTTATAAATTATTAAAGTTATATAAAATAAAATCTAAAATAAGTACTCATTTAAATAAGTACGGACTTATTTATAATCACTGCTGTTAATATCAGTGTGCTTTGCGGTTTTTTTATATCGCCGTGCTGTGATGACAGCAGAATTTTTAATGGGAGCGGTTCCAAGTACTCCAATGTTTGGTAGTGTCACTGTCATTTTTAGTGTGCTTTCTACCGCACAACTGCTTGATGCTACTGATTGTGGTTGGAACCTCTCGATCGCGGAGTTCCTCCTCAGTGCATCCAGTTCGGCACATTGAGCGGAATGTGAGACTTGTTAAGTTTTCATAGAACGGAAATGGCTACTTCTTCTGAGATCCATTTCTGCAAGATTTCACTCCGCATATTTTCTGGTATTTTATGATCTGGAACTTTACCGGTCTCGGTTCTAATGCCTAATCATTGACTTGAAACCTCATTTCATTCTTTCAACAGTGGTGCGTGCTCCAGTGCTCTTATAAATAAGAACGGCGATTACTCGACTTGTCACAGGGGTTCACAGGGTCATTATGACATCTTTCAACGCCTGCTGAAATTAAGTTACCTTTTATGATAGGCATGCTTTACCTCAGAAATATTCTAATCCCTATTCCTAATAGTACTTGGTATGTTATCCTTCATTTTGACCAGTCTAATTAGCGTAGTTCTATACAGCATATAGCATTAAGTTGAAAGCTTACGTCCGCACTTCTTCAGACAGCGAAGTCACGAAAGTCCACTTTTAATTGTTTGGAGAATATAAACTTATAACCCATATTGTCAGATACCATAAGATAAGCATTTTAAGTATTTTTAGTGTAGCTGTCTTTTCAAGTCAGTTAAGATTTGCACAACCCTGTAATGCCCGAATATCCTGTTGAGAGAACTTTATTTATTGCTTTTTGAGTTTTAGTTTTTAAAAATAATAATATGCTTATGTGGCTACGAAATCTATTTTGGATAATGATATATACCTATTTATATAATATGCACTAAATATAAGATCAAAATAATTACATGCATAAATCTTAATAAAAGAACGGCACGATGAAGCGCTTATATGACAATGCTATTCTGTCAAGACGTGATTACTGCTTAGCACCACATAACAGAAGTGATGTGTACTCATTCACTCCAATGAATTGTCCAAATGCTGTTGTAGAGCCAGATAATCTATTCGTCGACAGTGTAGGTAGGTACGAATAAATGAATTTATTATCAATAATTCAAAAATTTTATATTGGTATCTATATACTTAAAAATAAAAATACAAATAATTACAGCAATGCTAATATCCATACCTTTTTTTGTGTTGACAATTTTGGTGTATGCATGCCTACCGAAGTTAAGGAATTTGCATGGGAAATGCCTAATATGCTACTTAATTTCTTTAACATCTGGATATAGTCACTTGGTAATGAACAACTTTTACAGCACATCTTATAGTGATTTTAAATGTACTTTTTTGGGTGAGTAAATAATGTATCACAATTCAATTTAAGAATTAAAGCCAATAATTTGTTTTACTAACAGAATTAATATATCTTTTTTAGGATTTACGGGTTATTTCTCCTTTATGGCTGCATATTTATGGTTAAATGTGATAAGTATTGATCTTTGGCACAATTTTCGACTTATCAACTGTAATGTAAATCGTTATATTAAAAACAAACGCTTTACTGTTTATTCTCTTTATGCTTGG
>NC_051846.1:45178164-45194144 GCF_002237135.1 Teleopsis dalmanni
AGATAATAATGTTGAATTAATATCCCAAATCATGAAGATCTTAAAAATAAATAGGGAAAAAAAGATTTAGTGATAAAATATAAATTTTTTTCTTATTTTTGAAGTCGTTATATATAGGTTTATTTTTTTTTGGAAGCAGTTTAATTATTTTCCATACATTTATACTTGTTTCGTTTAACGGGATTTCGCTTTACGACCAACTTTTTTGAAACGAGTTAAGGCCGTTAACCGAGGTATGGATGTATTATATTATTGATAAGCAATTTCGTGGAAAATAATTTTCGGAATACCTTTACCCTTTCATACATGGTTATGATTTTCTATGATTTGTTTAAGCAATAATTACATTAAAAAACTAAATTGCAACTCATAATTAGTTGCTCTTATATAATAAATTCTTAAAATCCAATTAGTTATTAAAGGCTTACTTTTTTGTCACAGAGTTTTTCGTACTAAACGAATATGGGCGCAATAAATAAATTTTTTACGAATGTGACGTAATACTCATAAATGATTCATATGATCATATGAGCAGAGTATAAATCATTATAAGTGCTGTCAGCTGTTTGTATGAATCAGGTGGAGTCGAATATATGAAAAAGAGAGTCAGAATGTATATAAATAAATCACAATTAATGATTCGAATGTTGAGTACTCATTGCAGTTCTCTGATGCATATCATATGTAAAATTTCATCGCCACCGACATTTTTCATTAATTACGTCCCATTTTTGTAAATTTTTGTGAATTTCAAATCATGACAAAGCATCTTAAATCCAAAGTATTTAAATTTAACAAAGACTGGAACGAAGTCTGTCATATTTGGTCTGGTCCACGAGCTACTCGTTATAACTTTGAGTAACAAGTGTATACACAAGTGCGTTTCACCAGCAAATTTTCGAGTAAATGAGAGCATCTGGGAGAGCGTAACATCCCTGTCGAAATTCAAAAATGCTGCACAGATTTCACTTGAACATTTTATTTTAAGTAATATTTGTGTGATGTGTGAATCAGCTGTTTTGCTCTGAATTTAAATTTTTGTATTGTTTATTTGCGTAGTTCTGGTATTCTTACCAAATTTTACATAAAGCTGTTCCATGAAAATTTATGTAAAGAGCGTAATTTGGCACTTTATATGTGTTATGCTCTTAGTTGGAATTTTACTTGTGTTTTACTTGAGTTTTACTACAAGTAGCTCGTAGAACAGACCTATTGTATACGACAAACATTAACCTCTCCTTAAAAAACAAAAATGGCTACTATCTTTAGGGAAAAAGTTCCATAAAATGCATAAAATTCTCCCCATTACATTTGATCTCCAAAATTGAGGAATGCAAAAGGAGCTAGCAAGAACGAAATAAATAAATTGCTTTATACCTTTTGAACGAATAGACACGCAATGAGAAGAATTCATACATTTTAAGTGTATAAAAGGACACTATACAAAAACGATATGAATTGCAATGAAGGATAAAAAAATAAAACGGTATTGACCCAGTTGGAAAGTTCGTCTTCGAAGACATTGTATTCAAGATAGTCTTTTATACTGCGTCCGCATGATTAAGCAAATTTGCAAAACAATTTGCCGAAATATATTTGTATTATATTAATCTATACATTATAAAAGATGTATAAAAAATAAATAACAAAAAATAATTACGTACAAATTTCTTTTTAGTTATTTAAAGACAAACAGAATTTGTAATTAAAAGAGTACAAAAAAAGAAAAAAAACCAGAAAAGGGTAAAAAATTAAATGAGTAGCTCCGCTAAGAGCGCACAACTTTTAATCGAATGTGTCCGCTATACAAGGCCGTATAGTGGATGGACGCATCCAGTCTTTGGAACAGGTGCGCAAAATGTTTTTGAAGACATTTGGCTAATTTGTTCGAAAATGTCTTCAAAGCCCGTTATAGATTTGGACCGATTGGTCTTTAGGCATGTATCAATATAAGACGGCATCTTCAAGCCGTCTTCGATGACGAATCGATTCGTTATCTACTGGGAAGAGGAATATGAAGAAAAAAAATTTTTTTTTAAATACTTATACATTTATTTATTGTATCTTCTCTTTTACAATGAGACTAATAATAAATTTTAAAATCTTATCACTAATTACATAATATTACAATTTTTATTTTAACTATATATTACATGAAAAAAATAAAATAAGTAAACCTCATATCACGAACATCACTTAGAACCAAGGGTTAAATTTCATTGGAATGAATGTTAGGTGGTTTCTTAAGAAAGTGGTTCAACTTTATCAGATTACTTAAAAGAAAGGTGCGGTTTTTACTTCAAGCTATTGAATATTAATTAATGGCTGGACGGTCAGCTCTTTTTAGATGGGAAGTAGTGGAAAGATGTGCGAGATTTCTTGCTAGGAGATGAACATGTTCTGTCAGCCTTTTATTGTATTTTTTTCTTTATTGTCAAATTCAGTTTTAACTAGGGGAATTTGTAGATCTTGGTGGATACTTTATACTCTAGGCACAGGGAAGATCTTTTATTAATGAGCCAATGCAACTCTGATGTTTAGAATTTCATCTGAATTTTTTTGGCATCAATATGTTTGTGCCAAGTTAGTCGTCTGTCTAGGTGTATACCTAAGTATGTTATATTATCTGCTTGTGGTGTAGGAAATCATGGAATGCTCAATAGTTCCATGATTTTCCCTAAAATCAAACTGGTGGGAGGGTATTAGCGATATAAAAACAAATATAACGCCTTCAGCGCAATATAAAACCCACAGCGGACTTTGATAATATTAATATCAAAAAATACTGTTTGAAAAAGCCAAAACAATTATTTTCATATACGCAAAAATTGTATGTTTATTTACTTCAAAAGAAAAGAAAATATCTTCTGAATAGGTCGCATGTATTCGCCAGTTGAATGCTTGACTGTGACTATTCGTACCAACCCATCTTCGCCTGGGCGAAGTTTGATCACCCTGCCGACTTGTCATTGTGTTGCTGGTACATTCTCGTGTCGGATTACCACGATATCGCCTACATTAATGTTATCACAATTCTGATGCCATTTTGAATGTGTTTGCAAAGTTGAAAGTTATTTATCGTACCATTTTCGAAAAAAATGCTGCTGCATTTGCCTTAATTGTCACCAGGATGACAATTTGTTGCTGGGTACCTTACTAATAGGATCATCTGGTACTGCCAATAGAGATCTTTCGATTAAGAAATAGCGTATAAAGCCATTTTATCGTCAAAGCTGCCATGCAATGGTATGAGTAGTCGTGAATTCAAGCAAGCCTCGACATGCACAAGTAGAGTACGCAATTGACCATAATAAATTGAATGAGTATCGACAATGTGTAACAAGTGCTTCTTTGCTGACTTGACAACAGCTTCACACAGACCGCCTTGATATGTTGCGCTAGGTGGTAGAAAATGCCATTTTGTGCCTCGATTAGCCAATTGCTGTTGAGTATATTTATTAAGTCAACTCGGAAAGTCAGCCATTAAGCAATCTGCGCCAATAAATGTAATTATGTTGTCACTGTATAAGTGGTTACATGGACCACTTCGGTTTACGAAACGGATGTATGCGTTTATAAATGCCTTACAAGTGACATCTTCAGCTAATTCGATTCACAACATACTGTTTTAATTGTGATGTATTTTTGCGTAACCACAAAATAAAACAATGTTTGAGTCGGAAAATAGAGTGTATGGTACGTGCTCAAGATACAAAGCCTGGTTTGTGTCGTGTGTTTTACCTCCTGGTTGCATTCTTATCCAACGCGGTATTCGCATTGCCTTCAGTTGCGGCAATCTGCTGTTTGAAATGAAAACAAATGAATTACAACGAATAAAAACACTTTCAAATGACTTATTTGATATGAGTTGTTGAGGAAGCCTGGTCGTTCAAAAGAGGTCACTACTGAAAAAAACATTGAAAAAATCTACGACATTGTGTTAGATGATCCAAAAATTAAATTACGTGAGATAGCAGCGATGATAAACATATTATATGAATGTGTGTCGCTTTTGTTCACAATTGATTAAAAATGACAACGATTTCCTCATTCAAAATATTTTTTGAAAATGGTTATGTACAATCTAGCTGGCTATGAGCGAGTAGAGTCTAGTATTGACAATTGATGAAACATGGATCTATTACTTCACATCTGAGGAAAAACAACAAACCAGAGAATGGGTAGAGATCGGGATAGTATCCCGAACGACCACGAACTCAACAATCGCCTGAAAATCTTTTGGCTTCCGTATTTTGAGATTTAAGTGGAATAATTTTCATAGACTATTTGGAAAAAGGAAAAACAATAACATCAGACTACTATTGCATGGGATATTATCGGATCGATTGAAAAAGGAAATCAAGAAAAAACGACCACATTTGACAAAGAAAAAAATTTTGTTTTTGCAGGATAATGCACCAGCTTACACGTCAATGAAAATACTTTTCTATGGTGTGAATATTTTTCTTTGGTTTTTTTTCTATTTGGTTTATGTGATCAAGGATACAATTAATTGTGAATGAATATAGGTTTCGCATCTCAAAGCCAGGGTTACGCCAAAGCACAAATCAATTCTAAAAATTAGTTAGTTTTTATTGTGTTCGAAAAGATACTTTGGTCCCCCACATATGAAATGTGCTTATTTTTATATTAACTCAGCAAACTAATATAAAAGTTATTTTAAATAATTTATTTTTATATCTGTAATTTGAGTTTTAATTTATTTCTATAGCTCTATATATGTCATAAATCTAAAATTTAATGATTTTGTTCACATATTTAGAAGTTTCTACTTTGCTCATTCAGTTCGCATTAAGTGTAGTTTGCTTTGAACCATTACCAAGGAATTGTGAATACTTATCTACGGTAGTGGTGGAACGAAAATGCACGACGTTATATCCAAAAGAAATATTAGACGATTATCATGATAAATACGCTGAAATATACAAATCATATGCTGTATACCAATTTAAAGGAGCAGTAAATCATTACTTTATATCATTAAATGATGGAGAAATACAAGCCTGCAATAATATAAGAGTAATAGATATTCTCAATTTCAATTGTTCTGCTCCAGAAGTAAAGACGTATACATTCGAAGTAGGAGCAATCAGATGTAGAGATTTTTCTGCTTATGGGGATGCATTAATAAGATATTGTTTAAAAGTTGGCATGTCACAAAATTATCTCCCAAGTAACATTTTAGTAGCTTATCACTACAGTGGAGTTAAAATGCAAAATTATGATAAATGGGACGATAAGATGTCATCAACACAGGGATTGATAAATACCAGAAGTCGAATTTTGATATTTATTCAAACGGTAATGATCATGGTTTGCATAAAAAAAATATTTTATTTGTAACCAAAATCATTCAATCAAAAAAAAAATATATATATTGATTGTTGTTTAACAAATTTCTATTCTTCATTAAATGCAAATTTAATTATCCATTATCAGATTATGGTATCAGTATTATGTCTACTGTACTAGTAGTAGGTAACTAATGCTGATGTTGTTACTATCCTCTTTGCTATTTATGCCTATCTATTATTGTCACGTTATTTAGGTCTGCTCTATGTTTGGTCTCTGCCATGTGTTGAGAGAAAAATAGCTGCAGGACAACATTTGCGAAAAACAGGATAGTTTTGGAATTATAGTGATATGTTTTGCCACAAACTACTATATAAGCAAAGTCCATAAGTCTTTTTTGCTAGATTGCCTAAAGCAATGTCGTGAAATTTGTAGATAGCACTCCTTATTGATTCTATAGTCAATCATCTTGAATTTCTAACAAACTATTCCAGTCTTAAAGCTTCTGTTTCGGTATGGCAGCTATATATCAAAGTTTTATCATCAATTACAATGTATTTAAGTAAGTCCTTATTAAAACTGTTCAAAGTTGGCAAAAGCGTTGTTTTTTTTGAGAATGTCATTCTTTTTGTAGGAGTTTTATGATACTTTTCTTTCTCCTTTAATTTTTTAAATGATAATACTTTTAAGTAGTAAGCACAATCTGCGTTTTTTTTCGTTTTCGTCATTAATGAACGTATAAGGACGCATAAACGTTCTGTAACTGTATATTCAAGAGTTTCTCTGTTTTCCATGCTGTCTTGGTATCTGGCGTTCCACCTTAGAGTAGATGGGATTTTTATTAGTAATCATATATAATCTAATTAGTAATCGTATAAAATCATTTAAAAGTTATTAAATTAAAAATGATTTAGATTACAATTATCAGATTACAATTACAAATACAAATACATTGAGTCTCAGTGATTACTTTATTTAAGTTGCCTGGTTGCAACATAGCTATATTCGCCTCGTTGCGAACACTAAAGGCGCTAGGAAAATACTTAACACAACTGTAGTAAACGGACGTAGTACAACACTGGTAGTAAACGTACGTTGTACAACACGGGACAAGAGAAGAGCAGCTGGCAGAAAAAGGCGGCAAGATAAGCGTTGGGTGTAAGATTAATAATTATTGTGTTGTATTGTAATTAGAGAAATAAAGTGAATCGAAATAATATAGAACTGTATTATCTACTAATTCCTTTACAATACAATCGTATATATAAACTCTTGAAATTGGATATATTTTATCCTGTTTTAGTAAGTTGACACATCTGTCCACTGTAATTAAAAGTGTGGTGGTGTGCGGAGTAATTGTCCTTTAGATATATTGACATGCTATTTTAATTGTTTTTTAAATATTCATTTGTCTCGCTTTAAGGAATTTTTTGTTATTTTAAGTAGATTTAAGCCTTATTAATCTAAACACATCACATCATTCAATAAGTCGTGTGACTGATACACAGATGGCGCTGACAATGGCATATGACGTTTATGAAGTACCAACCTTCAAAAGGCTATGTGTAAACATTCATGACATTTCGATTAGTCAGAAAAAAGTGACAACCATTTAAGTGAAGCTACTTTTGTTATTTTCAAAACAATGAATTCAAAACAAATTCATTGCTTCTTGATGAAAAAAAAATATTGTACAAGCTCAGCAATTGCTTCAAAAGTGTTATTCATCGAAATAAACCATTTCTTATTGGTTTGTTGAATTTAAACGTGATCGTACAGACACCGATGATGGTCAACGTTCACCATAATTGGACGATCAGAAATTGGTTATATCTGATCGTAAATTGAAATTGCTCGGAATAGCTGAGACCGTGAAGATATCAGAAAGCAATGTGTTTACAATTATGCAAGAACATTTGACCATGAGAAAGCTCTTTTCAAAGCGGGTGCCGCGTTTACTCACAGTCGATCAAAAACAATAAAGTGTTGATAATTCATAGCAGTGTTTGGTCATGTTAACACGTAATAAATAAGATTTTTTGAGTCCATATGTGAAAATGGATGAAATATGTACCCACACTTCACTTCAGAATCAAAATGGTCGTCATCTGAGTGGACTGTAGCCATCAATAGTAACTACTACACGGCATTACTGGATTGTTTGAAAGCAGAAATTGTGAAAAAATGATCGCATATGGCGAAGAAAAAAATTTTGTTTTACCAACACAATGCACCATGTCACAAGTCAATAAAAACGATGGCAAAATTGCACGAATTACACTTCGAAATTCTTTCTCATCCACCGTATATTCCAAATCTGGCCCCCAGCGACTACTGGCTATTCGCTGATCTCAAAAAATGCTCGCCGGTAAGAAATTTATCTCAAATGAAGAAGTAATTGCTGAAACTGAAGCCTATTTTAAGTTATCCTTTTACAAATCCTTTTACAAGCACAGCATCGAGAAGTTAGAGAAGCGTTGGAATGATTGTATTGCACTTGAAGGAGATTATATTGAAGAGTAAAATCGATTTTTGACGCAAAAAAATTTGTTTTTCTTAGTTAGTCACACGACTGAGTGACGTGTTATTTGATTTAATAACTTTGCATTAAAATATTCCATATACAGGCATAAAAACGAGTTCTTATGTACACAGATAGCGAAGTAGTTTTTTAGTAAAAGATTTCCTATTTTCACACTTAAATCAGTATAACTTTTATCTGGTCTACAAATAGTAGAAAACGATTTGAACTATATAACTTGAAAGCAAAGAATATTTTTATAAAAACGGCAGTCGACTTTTACTTGTATTCCGCATTAATCAAGTCTTATTCCACAAAGCAAAAATAATAAATATAATAAGATTTCGCAAGTCGCTCTTAAGTATTTTAAGCCTTTTCCGAAATTTTTTCAATTTTACATTCATATCTGTGCTTTTAAAACCATTTTAACAAACTTGCAAGTGCTCCATATGAAATTTCCATGTTGCGTAAGTTTACCAATATAAAAATCTTGAGTCTGTCGATGCTTACCTTGTGTTCGAAGTTGATATATAAGCAAATAATCGATCGTCACTTCTATATGGATGTGTAGCTTTCAGCAAGGCCTCAAAGACTACTATTCGCCAGCTAGAAATTGCACAAAGCCAGGCTCTGAGAAGATTTTTCAAGGTGCCATGATACATTAGGACAAATGACATCTTCAGGGACCTTAAGATTGATCCGATCAAAAAATACATAAAGGATAGACCCCTTAAACTATTTACGACAACCGACAGGCTTACCAACATCGCATTATAGAATCTCAGAATGGTTACAGGCTCCTCGTGGAGGTATGCAGATATGAGGTCAGTTATTGCTTACTCTGATAAAGTGATAAACAATAATCCAGTCAAGGCGTAGAGAGGGGTTATGAAGAAACCTCGCAGTTAATAGAGAGTAAAAGTACTCAAGTGTACTGACTCAACTAGCCTCAACATAATAGAACAAAAGGAGATGAGAATGTAAAATAAAAAGTTATTGTGTGGCATTGTTGCCATTTTTGTCTGACAAATAGAGCAATCTAAGAAGAAAGTTCTAATGTGCATTACATACGCTCTGTGGCAAGTCTCATTGAAATTTGGATGTAGACACAGTTTCGATCATGATACAAAATGTAGCAAATGTTCATATGAAAAGCCTTAAAAGGTATTTTGATACAAAGTTCTCAAACTTACCATCATATTGCCTTTACTCAGCTTGATCACGAAATTTCGGATAGCAACATTAGGCTCTTGTTTCACATCTTGAAATCTAAACGTTTCTAGTACCTTAGACTTCTTCCTTTTTTTTAAATCCTTAGACTTCCTTAAATTTTTTAGATAAAAGATTGCTTCTGGTTCCTTAGACTTGCTGGTACTTTCAATCCTGTTGGCAGCTTAATACCGAGCGTATGTACGTTATGCTTGTGAAATTATGATTTGATTATAATTTAACATTATTACTTATTTTTAACATTAAATCAAACCTTTTAAAGTAATTACCAACACTTATCATTTCAATGCTTTCAAATTCATTGTCTATTTTAAAATTTGATATTCTTAAATTTTTACTGTTGCTTCCCATCAGACCTTGCTCTTTTCATTTCTGTTTGACACAATCAAGTAATTGAGTAATTCATTTGCTGCAAATGAATGAACAAAACGTTTAAATAAATGGTTTTAATAATATTATTATATGTTACATGTGCCAGTACTTGTTAAAATTTAAAAAGAAGTAAGAAAGACACCTTATATCCATATATTCTGCAATTTAATTCAATTTTGACGTTACATATTTGTCTTTTGTTTTCTTTAGTGAATATTAGTTAAATAATTTTAAGTGTTAAGATAACTTGAATTTTCTAACTTACATATCAACAATCACCTTACTTACATAATCTGAAAGCCACAGTTGTTCGAGCATTTACTCCGCAAATATCCAAACGCAATATCCAACTATATCGGGGCTAGAAAGCACAACTCAGCACACAAAAGTACGCATCAACGCGGGTTTTTCGTGTACAAATATTTATTATTCTTTAGCAAGACAATAAATTTTATTAAATTCTTGCAATGCCTCAACTCTGCTTGTTTCTTTACAATTAAAATTTATTTCTTCTATTAAAATTTAATGTAAAGATAATAATCTTTAAAACAAATAATGTGAAGGTGACAGTTTCTTAAAATTCACTTGTGTTCAAATACAAAAAACGCGACAGTTCATAACCGTAAGGTTGCTCTGGAAACCAATATTATCATTACCATATAAAATTTAGAAGTTAAATCAAATATGATTATTAAAGTTACATTTGAGAATGTTGTAAGGATGGAAATTTTTACCAATTTCCAGCCTACATATAACTAGTGTGCAGTTAATACCTGAAATAAAAATTGGTTAATTTTTATATAATATATTAAAAGTAAATAACTTACCATAAACCCACCCAGCAAAATAATAAGCGTGAACACGTTTATAAATTACTACCCAAACCGTGGATAAGCGTGAACACGTTGATCCTTTGTCACTAAAACTTATATAGGCGTGTACACGTCTATACATTAACATTGATAACCCTTTACAATAGGTATAGAAGAAAGGAAATCAGCTGAAATACACAAAACCATCAAAGAATAATACGCTGGCATCGAAGAAAGGAAATTACTATCAACATCAACATCAATAGCAATATCAATATCAATATTAAAGTCAATATCCTGTAATAGGACAGAAACATAGCATAATTAAGACGATTGTTAGTTTTAAAATAAATATATTAATAAAGAAAAGAAAATTGAAACAAAATTTGAAACACGGCCTTCTAACATTTATAAATTTTATTGTAACGACCCAGGACCAACCCCTGAGTATTACCCCGGCAAACAGAGCGACGAAAAATTGTCGTTACAATGTTAACATTCCAATACAAACAATCTTAACATAATTTTGGGCGAAGTTTAGGGGCAATATAATAGCCATGCGCAGTTACAAACAAAAATCCCCACACAGGACTATTTCATGCAACAAGTTGTCTATTCGCGATGATTTTAGTTTAGCAGCTGATTTCTTTTCGGGGCAATACAGCATATTAGTCCTTTAGTTTCTACATACATATATTTAGTGATATCCAAGAAAAGCTTATGAGAGAGTACAATCAACACTTTCAGAGAATATATTACAATTGTGTTGAAACCACAATTAGTCATTAGTATTTTAAATAGAGTTCCAGACAAACGTCTCAAAAGAACTTCTACTTTCATTATTATATGTACATATATTCAAATACTAACGAATCTTGATTATTTTCTTTCTAAGAAAATTTTTATCAATTTTCTTGATGAGCCTTATTTTGTTTTTTTTTTAATCTTTCCATGGTAACCGCGATTTGAATAGTGTGTTATTTGTTGTTTGACTCAAAAATTGATGATATTTGAAACAAAAGATTTGAAATTAATTTAGTCCCAGGGCGGTTATGATGACGGTTACAGTCACGTCTTTTTTACGCTCTTTGTGTATGGTTTTGCTTGTTATGATTACAGTCACGTTATAAATGGTAAACAACAGTCAGCCTTGCATAATATTAATACTATTTTAGAGACATTTCATTGTGATTATATATATTTCGATTTTAATATATATAATCCAGTGCTGGATAATTTATAAAATGTACATATCATGTGCATATCACTCCTTGAAAATTTGAAAAATTATATGAACGTTACATTTTGGCGAGAAGCATATAGGAAGAAAATTGGAAATAGTTCAGCGACAACGTAAAAAGAAGTCATGCGCTGCAAATAGAATACATCCTCTATGTATTTTGGTTGTTTGGTTTTAAAAACAATGAATATCGAAATAATGACTGGCAAGCGTATAAAATTTTAAGAATTCCAAATCTTATTGAATTTCGTTGAAAAAGATTTGAAAAAATTACTTGTGTCGCACCATTGCGATTTTGTATGACCTTACGGTATCGGGATACTGGAGAATACTTGAAAAGTTTGGAGTACCAATCCAGAATATCGCATTCATACTTGGTATATTATATACCTAAAGTTTGTATTGCAATATGAAGCAACATGGAGCACTTTTATTTAAAAGTTTAAGTTTTCGTATTGAAAATAAATTTTAAAAGAATTTATTTGAATTACATTAAGTATGATTTATGATATGAGGAACGTAGAAAGCAGTGCAGCATGTGAAACAAGTATTCCACTTTCAAAAATATTAAAAAATGTATTATATTTTTATATTTATATTTACATTAAATATTAGATGACCTAACTTCTTACTTATTAGGACTATGTTGTATGTACTATGTATTTATAACACATATAGTTATTATTTCTATTACTTTCAGAATTATTATGAACTATGACCACTATTATTATTTAGTATTTTTTATTTTCACGAAAGAAGTAATTATAGTCTGATCGTTGAATTAAAAGATGTTAAAAGATGAATTGAAACATATTACAAAACTAAATTATATTCAATTTGACATTAAAAAAGAGTTGCCATGTCACTTCGTTTAATTATAAAGAATATAACAATTCGCCCTCACTTAATTTAATCACGTATTTACGATTTAATTAATGTTGGACATAATCTTCAAGATGCTTGGGTGGTTTCTGTTGTCGACTAAATTTACGATGACTTTGTGTCGATTCATTTCCCGATTGCTGCAATTCGGCAGTTAAAGGTTTTTCTGGCATAGGACATAAATGAGACGCTTTAGCTGAGTTATTATTTGAAGCAGGAACTAGTATGAACGTTGCTTGTAATAGTGATTGGTCACTATCTTGTTGCGTAACTGGATTTAGTGCTGTTTGTTATAAAGGTACAGAATTTGCTGTATTTAGGTTGGTAGTACGAAGCTGATCAATATGACGTTTACAGTTGAACCGGCAATGCAGCTTTATTAAGTAATGGGGATAACCTAGCTTATATATAATTATTCCAAACTTTCAAAAAGGTGTGGTGGCGAATAGTACCGGGCTTGTACTCGGTCCCCTTTACTTAATTGTCTTACCACTTCCCTTCCAGTAGAGGTTTTTGAAGGCTTTAATGCGTCCAATTAAATTCTTATTTGTCTTCCAAGAAATTGCTCTAAAGGTGTCTTACCATTCCTTAACGAAGTAGCCCGATATTTGAACATGATATCACGAACCTTTTTACAAATAAGTTGCGGATCATCAACCATTGCTGCAAGACGTTGTTTTAATGTTTGAACATTTCTTTTCGCTAATCCGTTTGTTTAAGGATGTCTTGGAGCAATAAATTATTGAAAAATTTAAGACTTACTACACAATTTCGTGTATTCTTCACATTTAAAAATAGCTATGTTGTTAGATACCATTACATCTGGGTATCCATTTCTGGCAAAAATACTTTTCAGCATTTCAATTGTTGATGTTGATGATGGTGGAGCTGAGCACACTCCTACCTCAGCTCATTTCGATTTATAATCTACAACAATGAGAAATTGGTGCCCTTGATAAGGACCTGCATAATCGATGTGAATTCACTGCCTGTTACCTTCGGGTTCCTCCCATGGATGAATAGGTGATTTTGGAAGATTCTTTTTGCAATATGCGCAGGCGGCATATGATCGCACAAAATTCTCGATATCTTTATTAATTGAGCCCCAGTAGACAAGTACCTAACCAATTGTTTCATTTTAGTTGACACAATGTGAGAATAATGCAATTCGTTCAAAATGTGATCTTGCACTTTTTTGCCTTTAAACAATAAATTGATTACATATTCCAAATCGGGAAAATTTGAGTTTCTTGATTCATGAATAATTTTTGAAAGATGAGCATCATTCATAGTTGCATTCCAAATTGAATTGAAATTTAGTTTCATGGAGTATATTTAGGAGATTCTTGAATCATACATAAGATGCACTCCAATATTAATTGAGTTTTGTGCAATTATACTTGTGTTTATTGGAGCTCTCGACAAGCGTCTTCATTGATATTTTCCTCACTTTTTTTTCTACTTACTTCATAATTGTATCCCGTTATGAATGCTGCGTACCGCTGCATTCTGGCTATAGTCATTTGAGGTATTTTTGAATTCTGGTAGAATATCCTTGACAGCGGTTGATTATCCGTAATCAGTTTGAATGTTCAACCATAAAGATATTGATAGAAATGCTGAACAGCAAATCCAATTGCCAAAGCTTCTCTATCTAGCTGGGACTAATTTTGCTCAGGTTTAGTAAGAAATCTTAAACCAAAAGCAATACGTCTTTGTTCGTTGTTTACATTGTGAAACAAAATACCTGTTATGTCCGATGGGCTAGCATCAAACGCTAGCTGTAATTTATATTTGGGGTTGAACGGCATTACGACTTTATCGCTTGCAGTCTCGCCCTTTAAGTTTTAGAATGACTTGTCGCATTTCTTATTCCAAATAAATTTTACATATTTATGTAATAATTGTAGCAATAGTGTGGTTATTGTAGAACAATTTTTTATGAATTTTGGATAATAGGTAACCATGTCTAAAAATATGTGAACATCTTCTGCACTCTTCGGTTTGGGCAATCTTAATACAGCTTAAATTTTGAGAAAGATTTTTGGATTTTATTCCCGTGAACTGTGTGTCCCAAAGCTTCAATTTGATTCTCGAAGAATTTGCATTTCAAAATATTTAAATGTAAGTCATGCTTTTGCAACTGTGACAAACATGATTTTAAATTAGATTTGCACTCATCAAGTGACATGCTGTATACCATGATGTCATCCAAATACGAATTTATCGTAGGAACAACCAGTAAAATTCAATCGATAACTCTGTTGGACTCTGCTGCGGCTGACTTAATTTGAAACGACAGGCGATTTATCTTATACGTGCCCTTATGCGAAGATATCGTACAGTCTTCTGATGCTGAAACATTGTTGTATGTTCAATAGAATCCATAGTTTCCCATCTGAGACAAAAGAGTCTTGTGTATATGAACGAAATATGATACCTATCGGGAATATTTTATTAGAAATATGCATCTTGTTGAACTGGCTTCTAGGAAGAAATGAATATCCAGATCCTGAGTCGACTTCAAAACGAACTGCTTTCCCTTCAATTAAAATGTTTGCGAAGTATCGTTTTGTGTTTTCATTTTACTGATGATTATGATATACGATCATAATCTTTAAGATATTGGTCGTCAATATTCATATGTGTATAGAGCAGTGACAACGCATGCCCTATCTGGAAGGGTGTGCGGCCCTTCTATAATGTTGTTTTTACATGTCCCACTTATATTAAAATATATGAGATCTTTTATTAATAAAAACTATATTATATAAGGCAACAATATATTCGCAATATTATATTAACAATTCATTAACAAAATAACATATTAAACAAATTAAATTAATAATTTATATATAAATTTAATATTATATCAATATGGAAGAAACAAAACTTTTCACATAATTCTCGTAACATCAAACCAACTTTTTTCAAACAAAAGCGTTTTAACTCAGAACCATACATGTTTATGCAGTGATCAAACAAAATCAAATCCACTTGCAACGTATAAATGTGCGGACAAGTACTCCGCACAGTAAGCGACAGAAATTCGTGGGTGCTACTGTTAAAAGGGGTGAGACGAAATGTGATCGAAATGTATGATGAGATGAGCTGCAAACTTCAGCCGCTCATGCAACCACTTAGGCAAATCATCATGTTGGATTCGTATGCATGCAGTTGATATTCGAGTAGAACAGAAAATTACTCTCATACAATTCCCACTATATAAATCTCTATTTCTGATATTACGAACGGGAGCACACGCACATTATTTTGTTCATATGCAACGTATGAATGTGCGGCCAACTTCTTTGCATACAAAGGGGAGAGACGAAATATAATAGAAATTTTCTGTGATTTGAGCTGCAAATATATGAGCACAACTAACAAGTATAGCAGCTAACAGAAGCAAATTGATTGAGTTTTCAGAGACAATTATATTTGATTGTTTTTGCTAAAACTTTAAAAATATATATATGGAAATGTAATAAATAATAATAATTCTTGATGTGAAGATACTTAATAAATTCATATACCTATGTTATTTGACATTTTGCAAATTATGTAAGGGTGTTCACCGCACACCTCCGCACCTTAGAGCAATCGTCAC
>NC_051846.1:45194244-45209270 GCF_002237135.1 Teleopsis dalmanni
TTCCTAAACCGCGAAAGCGGGTTTGTAGAATAACATAGCTAAGCTTCTTTGTAAAAAGCACCAGAATGGTCGCTTTACATATAGTAAGTAAAACAATATGCATTACAAAATGTCTCTACAAAAAGAGTAGCTTTGAAAAAAATAAAAAGAATAGGCGAACCCAAAAGTTAACTTTCAATTCGTTGAACTTGTGTTTCCAAATTAAAGCTGTAGTTTATAAGCTCGTTCTAATTTAAAGCACGGCAAGTGCTTTGGTTGATGTCACTAATTAAATAAAAATAAGTGACAATAAAACTTGGAACTTGAGCATTGAAAGTTTGTGCAGCCTTGGCTTCTTGTGGATAAACACGATTAGTCATCGCTTCTAATTTGACAGGGACGAGTTCTAAGCCTGGCACTTGCAGTCCAAACAAAATTATATACGGACTATAAACTAATTAAATAAAAATTCGATTATTCCAAAGACCACTGATGAAGAGTACTTGGCAATACTCGAAACAGCGTTGTATGGTCAGCCGAACTTCAATAAAATTAAAAAAATAAATTTTTGTGTTTGTACTTTATTTCTTTCTTTGCTATTCGAAAAACTCCTCTAAAAAAAACAATATAAAAAAAAAAAATAATATAAAGGTGCTTGTTTATACTTAGCTCCGGTAATGTTTCCCAATGCTTCACTTGGCGAGTCTATCACGAACTCTGGTGACTTCAAGCGTCGATCACTAACTGCCTTCTTCTAAGTAAATGCGTCTTCTTATATACGCATCAGACCAAACTTTAACGTAGCGCAAAGTTTAGTTTACAGCTGGCTTGGATTTTTGACGTCGTTGCTGTTTTGCGCTTTCGCCGTAGTTAATATGCGCGCGCATCAATTTTTACACAAAGCTCTTTGCACAAAAGCTGTTTTTGACGTTTCTTGTGTTGTGCATTTGTTTTGTTTTGAAACGTGTTTAGCTTAGTGTCGGTAGTGGCGGCTTTAAATATTTATATTTATTTATTAAAATAAAATAAATATTAAAAAGTATTAGTTTAAATAATAAATAATTAAGGTAAGGTTTTATTCAAGTGGTGCAGTTACATGCATGCGGGGGTGGGTTTATGGTAAGTTATTTACTTTTAATATATTATATAAAAATTAACCAATTTTTATTTCAGGTATTAACTGCACACTAGTTATATGTAGGCTGGAAATTGGTAAAAATGTTGTAATATTGGTTTCCAGAGCAACCTTACGGTTATGAACTGTCGCGTTTTTTGTATTTGAACACAAGTGAATTTTAAGAAACTGTCACCTTCACATTATTTGTTTTAAAGATTATTATCTTTACATTAAATTTTAATAGAAGAAATAAATTTTAATTGTAAAGAAACAAGCAGAGTTGAGGCATTGCAAGAATTTAATAAAATTTATTGTCTTGCTAAAGAATAATAAATATTTGTACACGAAAAACCCGCGTTGATGCGTACTTTTGTGTGCTGAGTTGTGCTTTCTAGCCCCGATATAGTTGGATATTGCGTTTGGATATTTGCGGAGTAAATGCTCGAACAACTGTGGCTTTCAGATTATGTAAGTAAGGTGATTGTTGATATGTAAGTTAGAAAATTCAAGTTATCTTAACACTTAAAATTATTTAACTAATATTCACTAAAGAAAACAAAAGACAAATATGTAACGTCAAAATTGAATTAAATTGCAGAATATATGGATATAAGGTGTCTTTCTTACTTCTTTTTAAATTTTAACAAGTACTGGCACATGTAACATATAATAATATTATTAAAACCATTTATTTAAACGTTTTGTTCATTCATTTGCAGCAAATGAATTACTCAATTACTTGATTGTGTCAAACAGAAATGAAAAGAGCAAGGTCTGATGGGAAGCAACAGTAAAAATTTAAGAATATCAAATTTTAAAATAGACAATGAATTTGAAAGCATTGAAATGATAAGTGTTGGTAATTACTTTAAAAGGTTTGATTTAATGTTAAAAATAAGTAATAATGTTAAATTATAATCAAATCATAATTTCACAAGCATAACGTACATACGCTCGGTATTAAGCTGCCAACAGGATTGAAAGTACCAGCAAGTCTAAGGAACCAGAAGCAATCTTTTATCTAAAAAATTTAAGGAAGTCTAAGGATTTAAAAAAAAGGAAGAAGTCTAAGGTACTAGAAACGTTTAGATTTCAAGATGTGAAACAAGAGCCTAATGTTGCTATCCGAAATTTCGTGATCAAGCTGAGTAAAGGCAATATGATGGTAAGTTTGAGAACTTTGTATCAAAATACCTTTTAAGGCTTTTCATATGAACATTTGCTACATTTTGTATCATGATCGAAACTGTGTCTACATCCAAATTTCAATGAGACTTGCCACAGAGCGTATGTAATGCACATTAGAACTTTCTTCTTAGATTGCTCTATTTGTCAGACAAAAATGGCAACAATGCCACACAATAACTTTTTATTTTACATTCTCATCTCCTTTTGTTCTATTATGTTGAGGCTAGTTGAGTCAGTACACTTGAGTACTTTTACTCTCTATTAACTGCGAGGTTTCTTCATAATTCTCACTTTGTTTATCACTTTATCAGAGTAAGCAATAACTGACCTCTGCATACCTCCACGAGGAGCCTGTAACCATTCTGAGATTCTATAATGCGATGTTGGTAAGCCTGTCGGTTGTCGTAAATAGTTTAAGGGGTCTATCCTTTATGTATTTTTTGATCGGATCAATCTTAAGGTCCCTGAAGATGTCATTTGTCCTAATGTATCATGGCACCTTGAAAAATCTTCTCAGAGCCTGGCTTTGTGCAATTTCTAGCTGGCGAATAGTAGTCTTTGAGGCCTTGCTGAAAGCTACACATCCATATAGAAGTGACGATCGATTATTTGCTTATATATCAACTTCGAACACAAGGTAAGCATCGACAGACTCAAGATTTTTATATTGGTAAACTTACGCAACATGGAAATTTCATATGGAGCACTTGCAAGTTTGTTAAAATGGTTTTAAAAGCACAGATATGAATGTAAAATTGAAAAAATTTCGGAAAAGGCTTAAAATACTTAAGAGCGACTTGCGAAATCTTATTATATTTATTATAATAAGATTTCGACTTGATTAATGCGGAATACAAGTAAAAGTCGACTGCCGTTTTTATAAAGATATTCTTTGCTTTCAAGTTATATAGTTCAAATCGTTTTCTACTATTTGTAGACCAGATAAAAGTTATACTGATTTAAGTGTGAAAATAGGAAATCTTTTACTAAAAAACTACTTCGCTATCTGTGTACATAAGAACTCGTTTTTATGCCTGTATATGGAATATTTTAATGCAAAGTTATTAAATCAAATAACACGTCACTCAGTCGTGTGACTAACTAAGAAAAACAAATTTTTTTGCGTCAAAAATCGATTTTACTCTTCAATATAATCTCCTTCAAGTGCAATACAATCATTCCAACGCTTCTCTAACTTCTCGATGCTGTGCTTGTAAAAGGATTTGTAAAAGGATAACTTAAAATAGGCTTCAGTTTCAGCAATTACTTCTTCATTTGAGATAAATTTCTTACCGGCGAGCATTTTTTGAGATCAGCGAATAGCCAGTAGTCGCTGGGGGCCAGATTTGGAATATACGGTGGATGAGAAAGAATTTCGAAGTGTAATTCGTGCAATTTTGCCATCGTTTTTATTGACTTGTGACATGGTGCATTGTGTTGGTAAAACAAAATTTTTTTCTTCGCCATATGCGATCATTTTTTCACAATTTCTGCTTTCAAACAATCCAGTAATGCCGTGTAGTAGTTACTATTGATGGCTACAGTCCACTCAGATGACGACCATTTTGATTCTGAAGTGAAGTGTGGGTACATATTTCATCCATTTTCACATATGGACTCAAAAAATCTTATTTATTACGTGTTAACATGACCAAACACTGCTATGAATTATCAACACTTTATTGTTTTTGATCGACTGTGAGTAAACGCGGCACCCGCTTTGAAAAGAGCTTTCTCATGGTCAAATGTTCTTGCATAATTGTAAACACATTGCTTTCTGATATCTTCACGGTCTCAGCTATTCCGAGCAATTTCAATTTACGATCAGATATAACCAATTTCTGATCGTCCAATTATGGTGAACGTTGACCATCATCGGTGTCTGTACGATCACGTTTAAATTCAACAAACCAATAAGAAATGGTTTATTTCGATGAATAACACTTTTGAAGCAATTGCTGAGCTTGTACAATATTTTTTTTTCATCAAGAAGCAATGAATTTGTTTTGAATTCATTGTTTTGAAAATAACAAAAGTAGCTTCACTTAAATGGTTGTCACTTTTTTCTGACTAATCGAAATGTCATGAATGTTTACACATAGCCTTTTGAAGGTTGGTACTTCATAAACGTCATATGCCATTGTCAGCGCCATCTGTGTATCAGTCACACGACTTATTGAATGATGTGATGTGTTTAGATTAATAAGGCTTAAATCTACTTAAAATAACAAAAAATTCCTTAAAGCGAGACAAATGAATATTTAAAAAACAATTAAAATAGCATGTCAATATATCTAAAGGACAATTACTCCGCACACCACCACACTTTTAATTACAGTGGACAGATGTGTCAACTTACTAAAACAGGATAAAATATATCCAATTTCAAGAGTTTATATATACGATTGTATTGTAAAGGAATTAGTAGATAATACAGTTCTATATTATTTCGATTCACTTTATTTCTCTAATTACAATACAACACAATAATTATTAATCTTACACCCAACGCTTATCTTGCCGCCTTTTTCTGCCAGCTGCTCTTCTCTTGTCCCGTGTTGTACAACGTACGTTTACTACCAGTGTTGTACTACGTCCGTTTACTACAGTTGTGTTAAGTATTTTCCTAGCGCCTTTAGTGTTCGCAACGAGGCGAATATAGCTATGTTGCAACCAGGCAACTTAAATAAAGTAATCACTGAGACTCAATGTATTTGTATTTGTAATTGTAATCTGATAATTGTAATCTAAATCATTTTTAATTTAATAACTTTTAAATGATTTTATACGATTACTAATTAGATTATATATGATTACTAATAAAAATCCCATCTACTCTAAGGTGGAACGCCAGATACCAAGACAGCATGGAAAACAGAGAAACTCTTGAATATACAGTTACAGAACGTTTATGCGTCCTTATACGTTCATTAATGACGAAAACGAAAAAAAACGCAGATTGTGCTTACTACTTAAAAGTATTATCATTTAAAAAATTAAAGGAGAAAGAAAAGTATCATAAAACTCCTACAAAAAGAATGACATTCTCAAAAAAAACAACGCTTTTGCCAACTTTGAACAGTTTTAATAAGGACTTACTTAAATACATTGTAATTGATGATAAAACTTTGATATATAGCTGCCATACCGAAACAGAAGCTTTAAGACTGGAATAGTTTGTTAGAAATTCAAGATGATTGACTATAGAATCAATAAGGAGTGCTATCTACAAATTTCACGACATTGCTTTAGGCAATCTAGCAAAAAAGACTTATGGACTTTGCTTATATAGTAGTTTGTGGCAAAACATATCACTATAATTCCAAAACTATCCTGTTTTTCGCAAATGTTGTCCTGCAGCTATTTTTCTCTCAACACATGGCAGAGACCAAACATAGAGCAGACCTAAATAACGTGACAATAATAGATAGGCATAAATAGCAAAGAGGATAGTAACAACATCAGCATTAGTTACCTACTACTAGTACAGTAGACATAATACTGATACCATAATCTGATAATGGATAATTAAATTTGCATTTAATGAAGAATAGAAATTTGTTAAACAACAATCAATATATATATTTTTTTTTTGATTGAATGATTTTGGTTACAAATAAAATATTTTTTTTATGCAAACCATGATCATTACCGTTTGAATAAATATCAAAATTCGACTTCTGATATTTATCAATCCCTGTGCTGATGACATCTTATCGTCCCATTTATCATAATTTTGCATTTTAACTCCACTGTAGTGATAAGCTACTAAAATGTTACTTGGGACATAATTTTGTGACATGCCAACTTTTAAACAATATCTTATTAATGCATCCCCATAAGCAGAAAAATCTCTACATCTTATTGCTCCTACTTCGAATGTATACGTCTTTACTTCTGGAGCAGAACAATTGAAATTGAGAATATCTATAACTCTTATATTATTGCAGGCTTGTATTTCTCCATCATTTAATGATATAAAGTAATGATTTACTGCTCCTTTAAATTGGTATACAGCATATGATTTGTATATTTCAGCGTATTTATCATGATAATCGTCTAATATTTCTTTTGGATATAACGTCGTGCATTTTCGTTCCACCACTACCGTAGATAAGTATTCACAATTCCTTGGTAATGGTTCAAAGCAAACTACACTTAATGCGAACTGAATGAGCAAAGTAGAAACTTCTAAATATGTGAACAAAATCATTAAATTTTAGATTTATGACATATATAGAGCTATAGAAATAAATTAAAACTCAAATTACAGATATAAAAATAAATTATTTAAAATGACTTTTATATTAGTTTGCTGAGTTAATTTAAAAATAAGCACATTTCATATGTGGGGGACCAAAGTATCTTTTCGAACACAATAAAAACTAACTAATTTTTAGAATTGATTTGTGCTTTGGCGTAACCCTGGCTCTGAGATGCGAAACCTATATTCATTCACAATTAATTGTATCCTTGATCACATAAACCAAATAGAAAAAAAACCAAAGAAAAATATTCACACCATAGAAAAGTATTTTCATTGACGTGTAAGCTGGTGCATTATCCTGCAAAAACAAAATTTTTTTCTTTGTCAAATGTGGTCGTTTTTTCTTGATTTCCTTTTTCAATCGATCCGATAATATCCCATGCAATAGTAGTCTGATGTTATTGTTTTTCCTTTTTCCAAATAGTCTATGAAAATTATTCCACTTAAATCTCAAAATACGGAAGCCAAAAGATTTTCAGGCGATTGTTGAGTTCGTGGTCGTTCGGGATACTATCCCGATCTCTACCCATTCTCTGGTTTGTTGTTTTTCCTCAGATGTGAAGTAATAGATCCATGTTTCATCAATTGTCAATACTAGACTCTACTCGCTCATAGCCAGCTAGATTGTACATAACCATTTTCAAAAAATATTTTGAATGAGGAAGTCGTTGTCATTTTTAATCAATTGTGAACAAAAGCGACACACATTCATATAATATGTTTGTCATCGCTGCTATCTCACGTAATTTAATTTTTGGATCATCTAACACAATGTCGTAGATTTTTTCAATGTTTTTTTCAGTAGTGACCTCTTTTGAACGACCAGGCTTCCTCAACAACTCATATCAAATAAGTCATTTGAAAGTGTTTTTATTCGTTGTGATTCATTTGTTTTCATTTCAAACAGCAGATTGCCGCAACTGAAGGCAATGCGAATACCGCATTGGATAAGAATGCAACCAGGAGGTAAAACACACGACACAAACCAGGCTTTGTATCTTGAGCACGTACCATACACTCTATTTTCCGACTCAAACATTGTTTTATTTTGTGGTTACGCAAAAATACATCACAATTAAAACAGTATGTTGTGAATCGAATTAGCTGAAGATGTCACTTGTAAGGCATTTATAAACGCATACATCCGTTTCGTAAACCGAAGTGGTCCATGTAACCACTTATACAGTGACAACGTAATTACATTTATTGGCGCAGATTGCTTAATGGCTGACTTTCCGAGTTGACTTAATAAATATACTCAACAGCAATTGGCTAATCGAGGCACAAAATGGCATTTTCTACCACCTAGCGCAACATATCAAGGCGGTCTGTGTGAAGCTGTTGTCAAGTCAGCAAAGAAGCACTTGTTACACATTGTCGGTACTCATTCAATTTATTATGGTAAATTGCGTACTCTACTTGTGCATGTCGAGGCTTGCTTGAATTCACGACTACTCATACCATTGCATGGCAGCTTTGACGATAAAATGGCTTTATACGCTATTTCTTAATCGAAAGATCTCTATTGGCAGTACCAGTGATCCTATTAGTAAGGTACCCAGCAACAAATTGTCATCCTGGTGACAATTAAGGCAAATGCAGCAGCATTTTTTTCGAAAATGGTACGATAAATAACTTTCAACTTTGCAAACATATTCAAAATGGCATCAGAGTTGTGATAACATTAATGTAGGCGATATCGTGGTAATCCGACACGAGAATGTACCAGCAACACAATGACAAGTCGGCAGGGTGATCAAACTTCGCCCAGGCGAAGATGGGTTGGTACGAATAGTCACAGTCAAGCATTCAACTGGCGAATACATGCGACCTATTCAGAAGATATGCAGGCTTGTGGAGCATCCTAGTACATGTTCAACCGACCAGGATGTTTGATACTTGGCAAAAAAACTCGCAGTATGGCATCACTGATCTAATGTTTTTGACAGCAGGATTTTGACATTTGACAAACAATGAGTTTTGGTTTCTCTTTTAGTATTCTTTATATTACTTGGATACTGGCAAGGTGTGCGCGCTTTTCTTTTGAAGTAAATAAACATACAATTTTTGCGTATATGAAAATAATTGTTTTGGCTTTTTCAAACAGTATTTTTTGATATTAATATTATCAAAGTCCGCTGTGGGTTTTATATTGCGCTGAAGGCGTTATATTTGTTTTTATATCGCTAATACCCTCCCACCAGTTTGATTTTAGGGAAAATCATGGAACTATTGAGCATTCCATGATTTCCTACACCACAAGCAGATAATATAACATACTTAGGTATACACCTAGACAGACGACTAACTTGGCACAAACATATTGATGCCAAAAAAATTCAGATGAAATTCTAAACATCAGAGTTGCATTGGCTCATTAATAAAAGATCTTCCCTGTGCCTAGAGTATAAAGTATCCACCAAGATCTACAAATTCCCCTAGTTAAAACTGAATTTGACAATAAAGAAAAAAATACAATAAAAGGCTGACAGAACATGTTCATCTCCTAGCAAGAAATCTCGCACATCTTTCCACTACTTCCCATCTAAAAAGAGCTGACCGTCCAGCCATTAATTAATATTCAATAGCTTGAAGTAAAAACCGCACCTTTCTTTTAAGTAATCTGATAAAGTTGAACCACTTTCTTAAGAAACCACCTAACATTCATTCCAATGAAATTTAACCCTTGGTTCTAAGTGATGTTCGTGATATGAGGTTTACTTATTTTATTTTTTTCATGTAATATATAGTTAAAATAAAAATTGTAATATTATGTAATTAGTGATAAGATTTTAAAATTTATTATTAGTCTCATTGTAAAAGAGAAGATACAATAAATAAATGTATAAGTATTTAAAAAAAAATTTTTTTTCTTCATATTCCTCTTCCCAGTAGATAACGAATCGATTCGTCATCGAAGACGGCTTGAAGATGCCGTCTTATATTGATACATGCCTAAAGACCAATCGGTCCAAATCTATAACGGGCTTTGAAGACATTTTCGAACAAATTAGCCAAATGTCTTCAAAAACATTTTGCGCACCTGTTCCAAAGACTGGATGCGTCCATCCACTATACGGCCTTGTATAGCGGACACATTCGATTAAAAGTTGTGCGCTCTTAGCGGAGCTACTCATTTAATTTTTTACCCTTTTCTGGTTTTTTTTCTTTTTTTGTACTCTTTTAATTACAAATTCTGTTTGTCTTTAAATAACTAAAAAGAAATTTGTACGTAATTATTTTTTGTTATTTATTTTTTATACATCTTTTATAATGTATAGATTAATATAATACAAATATATTTCGGCAAATTGTTTTGCAAATTTGCTTAATCATGCGGACGCAGTATAAAAGACTATCTTGAATACAATGTCTTCGAAGACGAACTTTCCAACTGGGTCAATACCGTTTTATTTTTTTATCCTTCATTGCAATTCATATCGTTTTTGTATAGTGTCCTTTTATACACTTAAAATGTATGAATTCTTCTCATTGCGTGTCTATTCGTTCAAAAGGTATAAAGCAATTTATTTATTTCGTTCTTGCTAGCTCCTTTTGCATTCCTCAATTTTAGAGATCAAATGTAATGGGGAGAATTTTATGCATTTTATGGAACTTTTCCCTAAAGATAGTAGCCATTTTTGTTTTTTAAGGAGAGGTTAATGTTTGTCGTATACAATAGGTCTGTTCTACGAGCTACTTGTAGTAAAACTCAAGTAAAACACAAGTAAAATTCCAACTAAGAGCATAACACATATAAAGTGCCAAATTACGCTCTTTACATAAATTTTCATGGAACAGCTTTATGTAAAATTTGGTAAGAATACCAGAACTGCGCAAATAAACAATACAAAAATTCAAATTCAGAGCAAAACAGCTGATTCACACATCACAGAAATATTACTTAAAATAAAATGTTCAAGTGAAATCTGTGTAGCATTTTTGAATTTCGACAGGGATGTTACGCTCTCCCAAATGCTCTCATTTACTCGAAAATTTGCTGGGGAAACGCACTTGTGTATACACTTGTTACTCAAAGTTACTACGAGTAGCTCGTGGACCAGACCAAATATGACAGACTTCGTTCCAGTCTTTGTTAAATTTAAATACTTTGGATTTAAGATGCTTTGTCATGATTTGAAATTCACAAAAATTTACAAAAATAGGACGTAATTAATGAAAAATGTCGGTGGCGATGGAATTTTACATATGATATGCATCAGAGAACTGCAATGAGTACTCAACATTCGAATCATTAATTGTGATTTATTTATATACATTCTGACTCTCTTTTTCATATATTCGACTCCACCTGATTCATACAAACAGCTGACAGCACTTATAATGATTTATACTCTGCTCATATGATCATATGAATCATTTATGAGTATTACGTCACATTCGTAAAAAATTTATTTATTGCGCCCATATTCGTTTAGTACGAAAAACTCTGTGACAAAAAAGTAAGCCTTTAATAACTAATTGGATTTTAATAATTTATTATATAAGAGCAACTAATTATGAGTTGCAATTTAGTTTTTTAATGTAATTATTGCTTAAACAAATCATAGGAAATCATAACCATGTATGAAAGGGTAAAGGTATTCCGAAAATTATTTTCTACGAAATTGCTCATCAATAATATAATACATCCATACCTCGGTTAACGGCCTTAACTCGTTTCAAAAAAGTTGGTCGTAAAGCGAAATGTCGTTAAACGAAACAAGTATAAATGTATGGAAAATAATTAAACTGCTTCCAAAAAAAAATAAACCTATATATAACGACTTCAAAAATAAGAAAAAAATTTATATTTTATCACTAAATCTTTTTTTCCCTATTTATTTTTAAGATCTTCATGATTTGGGATATTAATTCAACATTATTATCTGATATGGTTGCCTTTTCCTCATCGAAGTCTTCTGAACCTTCTAGATTCAGCAGTTTCTCATAAGCTGTTCTCTAGCTTTTTTTTAAACTTGGTTGATATCATCTATAATGTAATCAACAAAACCAGTCTCTATCGCCGTTTTAACAACATCATTATTTATATTCTGACGATGCATTCCGACTTGCAAAATTTGTTAATAGTTAACATTTGTATTTCCTTTTACGATTGATCTATGTTCACTATGGCATCTTTAATGTTGTGGCAAAGACTATTCTAGTCTATATAGACTCTTTATGACTCAATTTTAAACTTTGCATCTTCATTATGCGGGAGGGGTTGGAGTGTTAAACCATTTCGTAGTTAACGAATGCAAAGAAATTTGTATTGCTATCAAGTCATTTTGTGCGCTCTGAACTATAGTTGTTGGTATTTTTATGTAAAAAGGTGCATTTTTAACAAGAGAAAAATCAAGAAGAGCAACTTATGAGAATAAAACAAATGTCTGCCAAAATACCCAAAAACCGATTTTTTGTTTTCAATCCATTTTATATCATTTATTTTAGACTTTTCTGTAAAACCGAAATATCTATTTTCAAGTTCAACTCCATTATATTTCTATAAAACTAAACAGTACTGTATATTTTGTAAATTATTATAAGTTATTTGCAATATTAGAACATTTTACTGATAAATCCTTATAATTATAATAAATTATTATATTTTTCCTACTAATAGCCAAAACAAAAAATCCTATAAGTAATAATATAACGACATTTATTACAGCATAAATATTTAAATGATTTATATATCAAAATCCAAGCAAATCTCTTGAAAAACAACGAAGTTGTCATATACTATGTATGATAGTTTACGTTATAAGCAATCTCAAATACTGTTTACTTTATTTTCGAAAATATATAATTTCCTATTATTTTTTCAATTTTAATATTTATTATAAATGTTATAACTTTTGTTTTTAATTTTATTCAATTTCTAATTTAGTTTTTGTACTTTATGGTATATATTTTATTTCGCACATTATATTATGTTGTGTAAGATAATAAATTAAGATAATAAGATAATAATAATAATAAGATAATAATAATAATAAGGTAATAATAAGAATAAGATAATAATAATATAATAAATAAATTAACTTTTGATTTTTTCATATTTATAATATCTATATTTTTATGCACTTTAAACATTGACATATATTTAACTCTGGTTGTATTTAAAAAAATTAATTCTCACTGTAGAAAATTAAAATAATTTTGATTAATAAATAACAATCCTAAAAAAACGAAACTATACTCATTCCAATTAATAATCAGAATCTTATTCTAGATAATGATAAATTTTTCATAATTTAAAATAATATCTCAAATATTGGACACCATAAATCAAAAATAAATTTTTTCACTTTTTATAATTAATTAAAGAAAATCAATGTAACATTAATATTATAAATTCACAAATATTTCGCATTCTAAATGAATAAACTTCTGAATAAATTTGTCCATATTTGTCCATATTAAATATCTAGATCAATTAACAATTCTATTTATTAATGAAATATCAGCTTATAAATTTAAAGTAGATAAAGCAGCTATATTTCTAGAACTTAATAAAAAACATTAAAAAGTTAATGATAATATAAAATTTTATAATTCCTTATTGATTAATAAACTTCGACTTTCTTACCGTTCGTATCTAATATTAGCTAAACAAAATAGCGCTGAGTAATAAAATCCATATTCAATTATTAATCTATATCTTTCATGAAATCCTCTGTTTCTTAAATTTGTAAATTTGTAAATTCCTATATCTTTAATACCTGTTAAAACAATTCCTATATCAACCTGACGTAAACAATATAGGCTATGTGTGAATAAATACCTGCCATACAGACATAATTTTCTATTTCCCTTAATTTACTATCAGTTTATTCGAACTCACACACGGCCTTATTCTAACTAAAATTCCAGCAATAAAAGAAATTCTAATAAATATAAATAAATTTTTAACAAACAAATGATATAAAAGAAAATTAAAAAAATGTAAATGATTGAAAAATGCAATCCTTTATAATTAAATATATAATTACTCAAAAAATAAAAATTAAAATTTCGAAATTTTTCAATCAAATAAAAAAATTCCTATTAACAAAAGCAATTATACAAAGTATGAAATAATAATTAAATTCCAGTTTGTAATCTTTTAGGTTAATCTTTTAGGTTGAATCCTCGTCCTAAGATTAACGCCAGAGTTGATATTAATCTACCTTCAATAAATAAATATAAAGCAAGAATATTCATTCTGGAAACTTTTAAAATCGATAAAATTAGTATAAAAATTACATTTAATTCAAATAGAAAATAATAGAAAATACTCCAATTAATACTATTATATAACAAATTAATAATTAGTCAAATTAATTAATTATTATTATTTAAGTTTTAATTGTTTAACAAAAACATTCTCAAATATGCAAAACCAAAACGTTCTTGTCTATTTCTATTATGAGTTATTCAAATTAAAATCAATACCGCATATGAAATCACATGTTTATTATTATCGTATGTGCGTTTATATTCTCTTTGGTTCATATTTTCCTTCGAATGCCGCTCTGAGAATTTGAGTGCCTAAAAAGATCTACCAATAGACCCGCAGTGTGATCAGCGAATTTATTCCTGATGCACATTCTGTGTATTAAATACTCATTGATTGTGGCTTTTCCAGAAACCTTTTTGGCATCTTCAGTTATCTGTTACTTGTAGGAACATTCGAAAAGTTTTTGTAGATAATGTGTTTTAAAAGTGTATAAATAATACCTTGATCAATTGGCTGGAGTAAAGCAGTGGTATCTTTCGGCAAAAATTGCAGTTTGATTTTTAAGAGAAATTGCAAATGGCGTATTGGGTGTGTTGTCTAAAAGGAGTAGAGCTTTATAAGATAAATTGTTCTCCTCTAAATATGTTTTACTTTATAAATAGAAATATGTATGAACCAGTGACGATTGCTCTAAGGTGCGGAGGTGTGCGGTGAACACCCTAACATAATTTCCAAAATGTCAAATAACATTGAAATATAAATTTATTAAGTATCTTCACATCAAGAATTATTATTATTTATTACATTTCCATATATATTTGTTTAAAGTTTTAGCAAAAACAATTAAATATAATTGTCTATGAAAACTCAATTAATTTGCTTCTGTTAGCTGCTATACTTGTTAGTTGTGCTCATATATTGCAGCTCAAATCACAGAACATTTCTATTATATTTCGTCTCTTCCCTTTGTGTGCAAAGAAGTTGTCCGCACATACATACGTTGCATATGAACAAAATAATGTACGTGTGCTCCCGTTCGTAATATCAGAAATAGAGATTTATATAGTGGGAATTGTATGTGAGTAATTTTCTGTTCTATTCGAATATCAACTGCATGCATACGAATCCAACATGATGATTTGCCAAAGTGGTTACATGAGCGGCTGAAGTTTGCAGCTCATCTCACCATACATTTCTATCACATTTCGTCTCTCCCCTTTTAACAGTAGCACCCACGAATTTCTGTCGCT
>NC_051846.1:45209370-45214799 GCF_002237135.1 Teleopsis dalmanni
TGTGTTAGATGATCCAAAAATTAAATTACGTGAGATAGCAGCGATGACAAACATATTATATGAATGTGTGTCGCTTTTGTTCACAATTGATTAAAAATGACAACGACTTCCTCATTCAAAATATTTTTTGAAAATGGTTATGTACAATCTAGCTGGCTATGAGCGAGTAGAGTCTAGTATTGACAATTGATGAAACATGGATCTATTACTTCACATCTGAGGAAAAACAACAAACCAGAGAATGGGTAGAGATCGGGATAGTATCCCGAACGACCACGAACTCAACAATCGCCTGAAAATCTTTTGGCTTCCGTATTTTGAGATTTAAGTGGAATAATTTTCATAGACTATTTGGAAAAAGGAAAAACAATAACATCAGACTACTATTGCATGGGATATTATCGGATCGATTGAAAAAGGAAATCAAGAAAAAACGACCACATTTGACAAAGAAAAAAATTTTGTTTTTGCAGGATAATGCACCAGCTTACACGTCAATGAAAATACTTTTCTATGGTGTGAATATTTTTCTTTGGTTTTTTTTCTATTTGGTTTATGTGATCAAGGATACAATTAATTGTGAATGAATATAGGTTTCGCATCTCAGAGCCAGGGTTACGCCAAAGCACAAATCAATTCTAAAAATTAGTTAGTTTTTATTGTGTTCGAAAAGATACTTTGGTCCCCCACATATGAAATGTGCTTATTTTTAAATTAACTCAGCAAACTAATATAAAAGTCATTTTAAATAATTTATTTTTATATCTGTAATTTGAGTTTTAATTTATTTCTATAGCTCTATATATGTCATAAATCTAAAATTTAATGATTTTGTTCACATATTTAGAAGTTTCTACTTTGCTCATTCAGTTCGCATTAAGTGTAGTTTGCTTTGAACCATTACCAAGGAATTGTGAATACTTATCTACGGTAGTGGTGGAACGAAAATGCACGACGTTATATCCAAAAGAAATATTAGACGATTATCATGATAAATACGCTGAAATATACAAATCATATGCTGTATACCAATTTAAAGGAGCAGTAAATCATTACTTTATATCATTAAATGATGGAGAAATACAAGCCTGCAATAATATAAGAGTTATAGATATTCTCAATTTCAATTGTTCTGCTCCAGAAGTAAAGACGTATACATTCGAAGTAGGAGCAATAAGATGTAGAGATTTTTCTGCTTATGGGGATGCATTAATAAGATATTGTTTAAAAGTTGGCATGTCACAAAATTATGTCCCAAGTAACATTTTAGTAGCTTATCACTACAGTGGAGTTAAAATGCAAAATTATGATAAATGGGACGATAAGATGTCATCAACACAGGGATTGATAAATATCAGAAGTCGAATTTTGATATTTATTCAAACGGTAATGATCATGGTTTGCATAAAAAAAATATTTTATTTGTAACCAAAATCATTCAATCAAAAAAAAAATATATATATTGATTGTTGTTTAACAAATTTCTATTCTTCATTAAATGCAAATCTAATTATCCATTATCAGATTATGGTATCAGTATTATGTCTACTGTACTAGTAGTAGGTAATTACTGCTGACGTTGTTACTATCCTCTTTGGTCTCTGCCAGGTGTTGAGAGAAAAACAGCTGCAGGACAACATTTGCGAAAAACAGGATAGTTTTGGAATTATAGTGATATGTTTTGCCACAAACTACTATATAAGCAAAGTCCATAAGTCTTTTTTGCTAGATTGTCTAAAGCAATGTCGTGAAATTTGTAGATAGCACTCCTTATTGATTCTATAGTCAATCATCTTGAATTTCTAACAAACTATTCCAGTCTTAAAGCTTCTGTTTCGGTATGGCAGCTATGTACCAAAGTTTTATCATCAATTACAAGTAAGTAAGTCCTTATTAAAACTGTTGGCAAAAGCGCTATTTTTTTTGAGAATGTCACTCTTTTTGCAGGAGTTTTATGATACTTTTCTTTCTCCTTTAATTTTTTAAATGATAATCCTTTTAAGTAGTAAGCACAATCTGCTTTTTTTTCGTTTTCGTCATTAATGAACGTATAAGGACGCATAAACTTTCTGTAACTATATATTCAAGAGTTTCTCTGTTTTCCATGCTGTCTTGGTATCTGGCGTTTCATCTTAGAGTAGATGGGATTTTTATTAGTAATCATATATAATCTAATTAGTAATCGTATAAAATCATTTAAAAATTATTAAATTAAAAATGATTTAGATTACAATTATCAGATTACAATTACAAATACAAATACATTGAGTCTCAGTGATTACTTTATTTAAGTTGCCTGGTTGCAACATAGCTATATTCGCCTCGTTGCGAACACTAAAGGCGCTAGGAAAATACTTAACACAACTGTAGTAAACGGACGTAGTACAACACTGGTAGTAAACGTACGTTGTACAACACGGGACAAGAGAAGAGCAGCTGGCAGAAAAAGGGCGGCAAGATAAGCGTTGGGTGTAAGATTAGTAATTATTGTGTTGTATTGTAATTAGAGAAATAAAGTGAATCGAAATAATATAGAACTGTATTATCTACTAATTTCTTTACAATACAATCGTATATATAAACTCTTGAAATTGGATATATTTTATCCTGACACATCTGTCCTCTGCAATTAAAAGTGTGGTGGTGTGCGGAGTAATTGTCTTTTAGATATATTGACATGCTATTTTAATTGTTTTTTAAATATTCATTTGTCTCGCTTTATAGAATTTTTTGTTATTTTAAGTAGATTTAAGTCTTATTAATCTAAACACATCACATCACTCAATAAGTTGTGTGGCTGATACACAGATGGCGCTGACAATGGCATATGACGTTTATGAAGTACCAACCTTCAAAAGACTATGTGTAAAAATTCATGACATTTCGATTAGACAGAAAAAAGTGACAACCATTTAAGTGAAGCTACTTTTGTTATTTTCAAAACAATGAATTCAAAACAAATTCATTGCTTCTTGATGAAAAAAAAATACTGTACAAGCTCAGCAATTGCTTCAAAAGTGTTATCCGGACTCTGTTCCATCGAAACAAACCAATTCTTATTGGTTTGCTTAATTTAAACGTGGTCGTACAGACACCAATGATGGTCAACGTTCACCATAATTGGATGACCAGAAATTGGCTGTATCTGATCGTAAATTGAAATTGCGCGGAATAGCTGAGACCGTGAAGATATCAGAAAGCAATGTATTTACAATTATGTAAGAACATTTTACCATGAGAAAGCTTTTTTCAAAGCGGGTGCCGCGTTTACTCACAGTCGATCAAAAACAATAAAGTGTTGATAATTCATAGCAGTGGTTGGTCATGTTTACACGTAATAAATCAGATTTTTTGCGTCGATATGTGAAAATGGATGAAATATGTACCCACACTTCACTTCAGAATCAAAATGGTCGTCATCTGAGTCGACTGCAGCCGCAGAACCACGTCCGAAGCGTCCTAAGGCACAACAGTCAGCTGGGAATGTTATGGCTTCAGTATTTTGGGATGCATATGTTATAATCTTCATTGACTATTTCGAAAATGAAAAAACCATCAATAGTAACTACTACACGGCATTACTGGATTGTTTGAAAGCAGGAATTGTGAAAAAATGATCGCATATGGCGAAGAAAAAAATTTTGTTTTACCAACACAATGCACCATGTCACAAGTCAATAAAAACGATGGCAAAATTGCACGAATTACACTTCGAAATTCTTTCTCATCCACCGTATATTCCAGATCTGGCCCCTAGCCGGTAAGATCTGGCCGGTAAGAAATTCATCTCAAATGAAGAAGTAATTGCTGAAACTGAAGCCTATTTTAAGTTAGAAGACAAATCGTTTTACAAGCACAGCATCGAGAAGTTAGAGAATCGTTGGAATGATTGTATTGCACTTCAAGGAGATTATATTGATGAGTAAAATCGATTTTTGACGCAAAAAAATTTGTTTTTCTTAGTTAGTCACACGACTGAGTGACGTGTTATTTGATTTAATAACTTTGCATTAAAATATTCCATATACAGGCATAAAAACGAGTTCTTATGCACACAGATAGCGAAGTAGTTTTTTAGTAAAAGGTTTCCTATTTTCACACTTAAATCAGTATAACTTTTATCTGGTCTACAAATAGTAGAAAACGATTTGAACTATTTAACTTGAAAGCAAAGAATGTCTTTATAAAAACGGCAGTCGACTTTTACTTGTATTCCGCATTAATCGAAAGTCTTATTCCACAAAGCAAAAATAATAAATATAATAAGATTTCGCAAGTCGCTCTTAAGTATTTTAAGCCTTTTCCGAAATTTTTTCAATTTTACATTCATATCTGTGCTTTTGAAACCATTTTAACAAACTTGTAAGTGCTCCATATGAAATTTCCATGTTGCGTAAGTTTACCAATATAAAAATCTTGAGTCTGTCGATGCTTACCTTGTGTTGGAAGTTGATATATAAGCAAATAATCGATCGTCACTTCTATATGGATGTGTAGCTTTCAGCAAGGCCTCAAAGATTACTATTCGCCAGCTAGAAATTGCACAAAGCCAGGCTCTGAGAAGATTTTTCAAGGTGCCATGATACATTAGGACAAATGACATCTTCAGGGACCTTAAGATTGATCCGATCAAAAAATACATAAAGGATAGACCTCTTAAACTATTTACGACAACCGACAGGCTTACCAACATCGCATTATAGAATCTCAGAATGGGTACAGGCTCCTCGTGGAGGTATGCAGATATGAGGTCAGTTATTGCTTACTCTGATAAAGTGATAAACAATAATCCAGTCAAGGCGTAGAGAGGGGTTATGAAGAAACCTCGCAGTTAATAGAGAGTAAAAGTACTCAAGTGTACTGACTCAACTAGCCTCAACATAATAGAACAAAAGGAGATGAGAATATAAAATAAAAAGTAATTGGCATTGTTGCCATATTTGTCTGACAAATAGAGCAATCTAAGAAGAAAGTTCTAATGTGCATTACATACGCTTTGTGGCAAGTCTCATTGAAATTTGGATGTAGACACAGTTTCGATCATGATACAAAATGCAGCAAATGTTCATATGAAAAGCCTTAAAAGGTATTTTGATACAAAGTTCTCAAACTTACCATCATATTGCCTTTACTCAGCTTGATCACGAAATTTCGGATAGCAACATTAAGCTCTTGTTTCACATCTTGAAATCTAAACGTTTCTACTACCTTAGACTTCTTCCTTTTTTTTAAATCCTTAGACTTCCTTAAATTTTTTAGATAAAAGATTGCTTCTGGTTCCTTAGACTTGCTGGTACTTTCAATCCTGTTGGCAGCTTAATACCGAGCGTATGTACGTTATGCTTGTGAAATTATGATTTGATTATAATTTAACATTATTACTTATTTTTAACATTAAATCAAACCTTTTAAAGTAATTACCAACACTT
>NC_051846.1:45214899-45230802 GCF_002237135.1 Teleopsis dalmanni
GAACTTCTACTTTCATTATTATATGTACATATATTCAAATACTAACAAATCTTGATTATTTTCTTTCTAAGAAGATTTTTATCAATTTTCTTGATGAGCATTATTTTGATTTTTTTTTAATCTTTCCATGGTAACCGCGATTTGAATAGTGTGTTATTTGTAGTTTGACTCAAAAATTGATGATATTTGAAAGAAAATGGTTTTGCTTGTTATGATTACAGTCACGTTATGAATGGTAAACAACAGTCATCCTTGCATAATGTTAATACTATTTTAGAGACATTTCATTGTGATTATATATATTTCGATTTTAATATATATAACCCAGTGCTGGATAATTTATAAAATGTACATATCATGTGCATATCACTCCTTGAAAATTTGAAAAATTATATGAACGTTACATTTTGGCGAGAAGCATATAGGAAGAAACTTGGAAATAGTTCAGCGACAACGTAAAAAGAAGTCATGCGCTGCAAATAGAATACATCCTCTATGTATTTTGGTTAATTGGTTTTAAAAACAATGAATATCGTAGTGTTGAGTTTAAAAGACTTTATTAGACTAAAGAATAAATACAAAGTGTAATAGTTACAATAGTTGAACTATAAAATAAAAAGGGTTGCCAATGTAATTAAAATAAACATTACATTTTTCAATACGTAGCATATAAAATTTTTTAAGAATTTCAAATGTTATTGAATTTCGTTGAAATAGATTTGAAAAAATTACTTGTGTCGCACCATTGCGATTTTGTATGACCTTACGGTATCGGGATACTGGAGAATGCTTCAAAAGTTTGGAGTACCAATCCAGAATATCGCATTCATACTTGGTATATTATATACCTAAAGTTTGTATTGCAATATGGAGCAACATGGAGCACTTTTATTTAAAAGTTTAAGTTTTCGTATTGAAAATAAATTTTAAAAGAATTTATTTGAATTACATTAAGTATGATTTATGATATGAGGAACGTAGAAAGCAGTGCAGCATGTGAAACAAGTATTCCACTTTCAAAAATATTAAAAAATGTATTATATTTTTATATTTATATTTACATTAAATATTAGATGACCTAACTTCTTACTTATTAGGACTATGTTGTACGTACTATGTATTTATAACACATATAGTTATTATTTCTATTACTTTCAGAATTATTATGAACTATGACCACTATTATTATTTAGTATTTTTTATTTTCACGAAAGAAGTAATTATAGTCTGATCGTTGAATTAAAAGATGTTAAAAGATGAATTGAAACATATTACAAAACTAAATTATATTCAATTTGACAGTAAAAAAGAGTTGCCATGTCACTTCGTTTAATTATAAAGAATATAACAATTCGCCCTCACTTAATTTAATCACGTATTTATGATTTAATTAATGTTGGACATAATCTTCAAGATGCTTGGGTGGTTTCTGTTGTCGACTAAATTTACGATGACTTTGTGTCGATTCCTTTCCCGATTGCTGCAATTCGGCAGTTGAAGGTTTTTCTGGCAGGAACTGAAGCAGGAACTGGTATGAATGTTGCTTGTAATAGTGATTGCGAAACTGGATTTAGTGCTGTTTGTTATAAAGATACAGAATTTGCTGTATTTACGTTGGTGGTACGAAGCTGATCAATATGACGTTTACAGTTGAACCGGCAATGCAGCTTTATTAAGTAATGGAGATGACCTAGCTTATATATAATTATTCCAAACTTTCAAAAAGGTGTGGTAGGCGAATAGTACCGGGCTTGTACTCGGTCCCCCTTACTTAATTGTCTTACCACTTCCCTTCCAGTAGAGGTTTTTGAAGGCTTTAATGTGTCCAATTAAATTCTTATTTGTTTTCCAAGAAATTGCTCTAAAGGTGTCTTACCATTCCTTAACGGAGTAGCCCAATATTTGAACATGATATCACGAACCTTTTTACAAATTAGTTGCGGATCATCAACCATTGCTGTAAGACGTTGTTTTATTGTTTGAACATTTCTTTCCGCTAATCCGTTTGTTTAAGGATGTCTTGGAGCAATAAATGATTGAAAAATTTTAGACTTACTACACAATTTCGTGTATTCTTCACATTTAAAAATAGCTACGTTGTTAGATACCATTACATCTGGGTATCCATTTCTGGCAAAAATACTTTTCAGCATTTCAATTGTTGATGTTGATGATGGTGGAGCTGAGCACACTCCTACCTCAGCTCATTTCGATTTATAATCTACAACAATGAGAAATTGGTGCCCTTGATAAGGACCTGCATAATCGATGTGAATTCACTGCCTGTTACCTTCTGGTTCCTCTCATGGATGAATAGGTGATTTTGGAAGATTCTTTTTGCAATATGTGCAGGCGGCATATGATCGCACAAAATTCTCGATATCTTTATTAATTGAGCCCCAGTAGACATAGTACCTAACCAATTGTTTCATTTTAGTTGACACAATGTGAGAATAATGCAATTCGTTCAAAATGTGATCTTGCACTTTTTTGCCTTTAAACAATAAATTGATTACATATTCCAAATCGGGAAAATTTGAGTTTCTTGATTCATGAATAATTTTTGAAAGATGAGCATCATTCATAGTTGCATCCCGAATTGAATTGAAATTTAGTTTCATGGAGTATATTTAGGAGATTCTTGAATCATACATAAGATGCACTTCAGTATTAATTGAGTTTTGTGCAATTATACTTGTGTTTATTGGAGCTATCGACAAGCAGTCTTCATTGATATTTTCCTCACTTTTTTTTCTACTTACTTCATAATTGTATCCCGTTATGAATGCTGCGTACCGTTGCATTCTGGCTACAGTCATTTGAAGTATTTTTGAATTCTGGTGAAATATCCTTGACAGCGGTTGATTATCCGTAATCAGTTTGAACGTTCTACCATAAAGATATTGATGGAAATGCTGAACAGCAAATCCAATTGCCAAAGCTTCTCTATCTAGCTGGGACTAATTTTGCTCAGGTTTAGTAAGAAATCTTAAACCAAAAGCAATACGTCTTTGTTCGTTGTTTACATTGTGAAACAAAATACCTGTTATGTCCGATGGGCTAGCATCAAACGCTAGCTGTAATTTATATTTGGGGTTGAACGGCATTACGACTTTATCACTTGCAGTCTCGCCCTTTAAGTTTTAGAATGACTTGTCGCATTTCTTATTCCAAATAAATTTTACATATTTATGTAATAATTGTAGCAATAGTGTGGTTATTGTAGAACAATTTTTTATGAATTTTGAATAATAGGTAACCATGTCTAAAAATATGTGAACATCTTCTGCACTCTTCGGTTTGGGCATTCTTAATACAGCTTGAATTTTGAGAAAGATTACTGGATATTATTTCCGTGAACTGTGTGTCCCACAGCTTCAATTTGATTCTCGAAGAATTTGCATTTTAAAATATTTAAATGTAAGTCATGCTTTTGCAACTGTGACAAACATGATTTTAAATTAGATTTGCACTCATCAAGTGACATGCTGTGTACCATTATGTCATCCAAATACGAATTTATCGTAGGAACAACCAGTAAAATTCAATCGATAACTCTGTTGAACTCTGCTGCGGCAGACTTAATTTGAAACTACCGGTGATTTATCTTATATGTGCGATGCTGAAACATTGTTGTATGTTCAATAGAATCCATAGTTTCCCATCTGAGACAAAAGAGTCTTGTGTATATGAACGAAACATGATACCTATCGGGAATATTTTATTAGAAATATGCATCTTGTTGAACTGGCTTCTAGGAAGAAATGAATATCCAGATCCTGAGTCGACTTCAAAACGAACTGCTTTCCCTTCAATTAAAATGTTTGCGAAGTATCGTTTTGTGTTTTCATTTTACTGTTGATTATGATATGCGATCATAATCTTTAAGATATTGGTCGTAAATATTCATATGTGTATAGAGTTATAAATAACTTTCAGGAGACGGGTATTTATATAGAGAAAGATGTAGCATAATCAGCCAGGTCAAAAGTAAATTCAAGAGTAAAAGCCTTCAAACCAGCTGAACATATTGCCGAAATGCATAAAAAAATATATCTCAATACGGAGCGGAGAATTTTGCAGAAAAACAAGTATTACACCCAGGTTGCAAGAAAGAAGCCATACATATTCAGATATAATAGAATAAAATGATTAAGCTTAGCAAGAAAGCATGTAAAAAATTTTTTCTGTTATGTGTATATCAGATTTTGATGAGGTATCAGAACACCATATATATATACATATATGCAAGTTTATGTCCTAAGATAATACATAAAACAATTAGAGTGGTAATTGAATGTAACGTACAAATACTTAATATTTGTATTTTGTTCGGTGATATTAACATTGTAATTTACATTTATTTTTATTATTATTAAATAATAGTCTAAGAATACACCCCGACTTAAGAAATCTATTGTGCGCCTAAAGGCCTTACTAAAATAATTTTAGACTATTTATAAATCTCGTGAATGGTGTGGGTTTTACTTTACTAATTTGATTGGGGACTAAGATTCTTTCCTCCTCCTCATGACAGAGTTGACTGGAATCACTTTCTACCTTACCTATAATCTTCATGTGGTAATTGAGTCTACAGTGTCCTGTAAAAAGTTTTGTGTAGATTTTAATATCGTTTCTGCTAAGGTTAAGGATAATGTGAACTTTAGTCTGTTCGGAACCAATGCATCTTCTTGATTGTTGTATGCCTGTTTGGACTCTCCAATGTTCAAATAGATTTTGTTTCTCTAGTTATTTGTGCAGCTGTTTGGACCCATCAGTATACCAAAATTGTGAATTCTGCTTTAAGATAATTTCCGCGTTACCCAAAGTTGATCGGTTACTGATGACCACTTCGAATTCCCTGGAAAAAGTTGATCTTGTCTTATCTTATCAAATTTGCCTCTAACCATAAATAGATCACCTGCGAAGCCCTGAACTTCATATTCGAGGTCTTCAAGAGTCTGCAAGAGTTCGCAAATAACCAATAGCTATAATATAATTACAAAGGTTATCGTCCTATTTCTCAGCATATTGAAAATCCATGTTATGATCTGAAGCTCCTGTAGTGTCAATCGATGTGCTGGAGCTATTTCTTTTCCTTCTAAAGCTTTTTCGATTTTACTCGTCGATTTGCCCGACTGATAAGCATATTGCTCAATATGTAGAGGTGAAGCTTTAATATGGACTTAAACATTTATTTAAAATGTTAGCTTTTTTATCGCTAGTTGTATAATTTTTAAAGTAATAAAATTAAATTTTAAAAAGTAAATGATAACTATTAGTTTACTTAATAAATATCTTACCCTTATTACTTATTTTAATCTTAACTCTAAGTTGGATATTTATTTAATCTTGTCTTGATTTTGAACATAATGTACTATCTATTATTTTGATTTCTAGCCCAAGTTATCAGCTACCCATTTTAATTGTAACATTAACCTTATTTTTTTTTCATTTTTTTGTAAAAATATATTAGTATTTGTTTTCAGCTATTTTAATCGATATTATGGATCCCGCATCTAATGAGCTATCCGACTATTCACCTGTGTTGAACCGAGTGATTCCAAACGCAATATTGACATTCTGTAACAAACGTGCAAAAATTTTATTTTCTAATTCTCAAAAGTATGATTTCTAAAAATTGATCATTTTTAAAATAACTTTTAGTAGGCAGGTCTAGCGCTAATAATTTACACTTTATTATAATCCACCACATAAACAATATAGACCATATACATAATTAATTGTTTGATAAAGTTTCGTCGTAAAAGTTTATTTGACTGCGTACAGGCACACAAATAAATACAAATTGCGGCGTTGCTAAATATGGATAAAAAAACAATACTTTTATACTTCCAAATATATTTTATTATTTTGAAAAAGAGGTCTTTAAATAATAAAACTGTTTTTTACATGGTTTTAATAAAAAGATGCCTCGATTGTATCGTAAATAAAGGTTAGGGTTCTACATTTTGTTTCATAAAGATTTATTTAAAACCGCCACTCTTCTCATTTGTATGTGGATTTTTAGTACCTTTGTCATCAATCCAGAACCCAGTGTTGGTATTTCCTGCCTGACGCAAGTGACTGATAGCTTTACGTTCAGCAGAAGTGAGCGGGTGAGGTTCCTTAGAATCCAAAGCATTGTCCTTAGAGCAACCCTCTGGTGACTGGAGGCCAAACTTAACTACGTCTGCATAACTCATTCGTTTCTTTTCATCCATTGCGTTCAATGCTGAAAAAATATAATTTAAAATTTGTCAGTTTACTCTCATTCATATTTTTATCATTTTTACAAAATATACTGTATATACTTAAATATACATATGCTAGAATAATACATATTGAAAAGAAAGTTCGGAATATGAGCATTATTCCGTGTGAAGTATTTTATAGTAATAAAGTTTAAACTCTTGATCCCTATATTCAACGGTTCAAAAATAAAGTAATATAGTCTTCGTGTCTTATTTAGGTCTGCATTCGAACCTTCAGTTTTAATTGTAACTTTATCCGTGCTTAAGGAATCGAAGTATTGAATATGAATTGCTTCTCGAATTGCACGTAAGACATAAAAGTGAATGGTCAAAGTTTTAACGATTTACAATATATAACAAATTGCACCACAACTTGGATGAACAATCAAGAATTAACTTGCAGAAGAAAAATATAGGCATGGAAACAATTTATAATGAAGGGCCAGATTCGATTCATCATTCAGCAGTGATGACAAAATCTTGATTTGAACTTAATTTTGCACCAAATCTTGTTAATACATATACATATGTAAGAATTATCTGCCCAAATAAGCAGATTATTAAATTTTAATTAATCTATATTTAGATGGTAATTTAATTTAATTTAATTATATAAAGTTGAATTGATTAAAATAATTAATATGTGCTCTTTTAAACTTCACCAATTAAACTTAATTTAAAAAAAAACGGAGTTTATATTTGTTCGAATTAAGTTATATAAAAATACGTACTTGGTTTGGTAGCAATTTACAGTAAATCAGTTAACGACAATTGGCCAGGCAATCTCCACTTAATATAATTTCAAATTAATATCACTTGATTGAAAATAAAACATTTTGGAAATATCTTCTTGGCAAGTTTAAAGTATTTATGAGCCAAAATTTGGAAGTTTATTAAACGGAATTAAAAATTGTATATTCTACAAATTTTCTTTTAATTACAAAGATTTTTTTATCAAAATTGTCACAATTAGACTGTCATAATTTTAAATATTTCAATGCTATTCGTATTGAAAATCGTTACAAATTGAAACTCAATAGAAATGGAACATTTGTTGTTGTTGTTGTGATTTGAGTTAGTGTTATTGCGCACTTTTACTCTTTTGCGGCTGGGGGCTTATCTTTGCCCCACACTAAACTTTAACTATACTATATCATAGATATCTACCATACGCAGATCAGCATATCTTCCTGTGCGTCCTGAGGTGGACTTAAGGTATTTTATTTTGTGAATAATTTTAGGGCTCTGTCCTTGATATATTTTTTCGCTGAGTCAATTCTTAGATCTCTATGCATATCTATTGTTCTAATATACCAAGGAATCTTAATAAGTCTTCTTAGAGCCAGATTTTGTGCTATCTGTAATTCTGTAATTGCTTTATGGCAGTATTTGAGACTTTGCTGTATGTTACACATCCGTACAGTAGTGCTGGTCTAATTATTTGAGTATATAATAACTTTCTATTTTTGAGGTTAAAGCGATTATTATTAAACAACGGCTTAAGGAGATGTAGAATTTTAGAGCAACTATACCGTTTGCATTTCATATGTTTATACCAATGAAGCCGTTTGTCAAAAGTGACCCCTAGATATTTTATGCTTTCCTCGCACCGTATCTCCGTGCCACCGACGCTCACTTCTGGAAGTGCTGCCTTCTTTTTCGTGTTATGAATATAGCCTTAGTTTCGTCGTTGTTAATTTTAATCTTCCATTTCTGGAAGTATTCCATCATAAGGTCTATATTTCTCTGTAAGGTATTACTTACATTTATGACATCCCGGTCAGAGTGGATCAAGCACGTGTTATCTGCATAAAGCGCAATTGGTACGGTGCTGCTGTTAATTTTAGTTCGGAAGGACCTTCCTTGCAGGAAGCTACCCATGATTTTAATCAGCCCGCTTGGGACCCCGAAATGGGCCATTTTGACTACAAGGCCATCATGCCAGATCTTGTCAAAGGCTTTGGCTATGTCGTATATTATCTTCCCGGTTGATTCCCGTTTACTTAGAGCGGTTTGTATCAGCTGCGATGTTCTGGCTAGTTGTAGTTCTGTGGAGAGATCACCCCTAAACCCAAATTGTTCGTCCGGAAGGATATTTAGGTCGTTCTCCACTGTTTTTACCCTAGCCAGGATTATTCGTTCTGCCAGCTTTCCCAGAGTTAGGAGCAGGCTGATGGGACGCCAGTTCTGCGAAAATAAGGGATTCTTGTCCGGTTTAGAAAACACTACAACCGAGGCCGAAGCTGGTTGTAATCCGAGTCTAGTTCATCAAAGACCTCTATGCGCACGTTCGGCTCCAGGTTGTTTGATATGCCGAAATCAATCATGTGGTCTGTCGTGCTGCCATAATGTGTCGGTTCGCCTGGCGCATGAAGTTGCCATAAGTGTTCTGTGACGAGCTCGTCAATATCTCTGTCAGGTCTGTTTGAATTTCTGTCACCCCAGCTGCTATGGTATGCGTTCATGTCGCCCGTTAAGAAAGTTGGTATGTCGTTGTTGAGGAGAGTCTCGAGCTCATTTAGGAGCAGTTGCAAGCTCGGCGGCGTGTATGCTGATATGAAATTTATATTTCCAAGATAGCTTTCGACCGCTACGCATGTTGCTTCGAGGCTTTGTAGGTTGTTGGTTGTAGCATGGTGCTTAATGCTAATTTTAATCAGGATAGCTGTGCCTCCACCTCTTCTTGAAACTCTATTAGATCTGTAGACGACATAGTTGGGGATTTTAAGTTGGATAGCTGGCTTCAAAAATGTTTCTTGGATCAACATGATGTCTATTTCGAAATCATGCAGGAATTGGATGACTTCATGTTTCTTGTTTAAATGGAATTAGCATTCCACTTAACAATTTTTAGGCGAATTGTTGATTTACTCATTTAAAAGCAAAGGTTGGTACTAAACTTTGTAATATCTGCATCATAGTTTTCATCATTGTATTGAGTGGTGCCTGCATATTATTCTAAAGTTTCTCCATGTGAGAGACCAGTAAATGGGATTTGGACTGAAGTTGCAGGGTTGTACTTCCTTTCTTCACAGCATCGGCATAAGATATTGATGGCAGTACTTTGGAGGAGACTGGTGAGATTGATGTGGAGACATTCTTTTTCTTCAGGTTTTGCGGAGCGCAGGGGCATCCTCTGTAGTTGGCTGGGTAGCCACCGCCACAGTTCGAACATATCGGGGCAGTATCGCGCGGTTTTGTACATTGTTGGTGATGATGCGAGCCGTAGCACTTAACACACTTTGGTGTGGTTCTGCAGTTAGTGGCGACATGTCCAAACTGTTGACAATTATGACATTGTGGGGGACCATTTAGAGGGCGCTGGGCTTCGACTATCACCTTCAAATGACAAATGCTGGGGACATTAAAGATGTTCTTCTGGTCTGCTGGTAGTCGGATTTTGATTAGATTGCTGGTTGATTATCTAGTTTTTAAAAAGTGGCATTCAAAGTTGCCAAATTCTTGGCCTACAAGATCTTCTTTAATGTCTTCAATGCTTTGCCCCTTCAAACCTCTAATTATAATATTGAGGTGTTTTTCGTCGGCAAGAAAGTAGGTGCAGAATGGCTTACTGATGTCATTCAGATATCTTGTTATTTTGCGGTGGTCGTCTATTGTGACTAGAGTTATTTGTATGCCCAAACAGACCTTCTTTCCCTCGCTGAAATTAAAGCTTCTTGTTAGTAATTGCTTGACTAATGAGCTCCATTAGTTTGTGTGGGTTTCACAAAGTACAATTGGGACAACTTTGTCTGCTTTCTTATCAGTGGTTGCAGGTTGAGAATTTGATTTATCTTGACGCATTTTTCAAAATAACTACATTAACCAATAAGGAAATGGGAGATATTACTATCTGTCAATTGTCAATTTTTGTCAAGTAGTTTGGTCTAGGCTAGCTAAATTATTTTTTACAGCATAGGGCCATGTTATGCAGAGTGTCTCGGGTACGACAAAATTCGTTCTTTCGAGCTATGCCGAAAATATAGGAATATAATATAATATAGGAAAAAATGAATAATAATATGGAACTCTTATTAAAGTATGTTTTTCAAAATATTTGCCATCGTCAAATCACTGCAAAAATAATATGTAGCGCCTTTGACAATAAATTACAATTGGTGAAGCAAAACATTGCTACTTTAAATCAATTGATATAGGACTGATATAAAGCTATACTACTTGGAACAACGTCGTCTGTATTAAGACCATTTTGGAAATTTGTAAATATATTATCGTACATTGAAATTATGATACTTAATTTTTTTTTGTAGAACCAGCAATCAGAATTTTGGAACATGTACTGTCACACAGAAGATGTTTTTAAAACACATTTTCATGTTACTCGAAAAAGTTTTTCAGTTCTGTGTGAATTGTTAAAATCTTTACAAAAAAAGGACACTTATTGGCGTAAAACGGTTTCTCTTGACAAAAGAATCGCAACTGCTTTCTGTGCGTTAGGATTTTCAGAGGAATACAGGGTAGTGTGTAAATTATTTGCCGTTGTCAAATCTACAGTATGCATTATTGTATTGGAGTTTTGCAGAATTGTATGGGAATTAATGTCACTCATATATTTAAAAAGATTTTCATTAACACAAGAAACCGTGGCAGAATGCGTAAAAGGTTTTGAACTTCTCGGATTTCCACAATGTTTAGGAGCCCTTGGTATGTACTTATAAATTCAAACGTAAAAGTGTTTAATAATAATTTTATTTAGATGGATGCTATACTAAAATACGTCCAAACCCAGAGGATGCAGTTGATTATTACAACTATAAAGGATGGCACTCAATAGTTTTATTAGCTTTAGTGGATTTCAGGTATGTGGAATTTTATTTTTCACTCTTTTTTAAACTAATACCACTTACTAGGTACCGTTTCATGTACATTAATGTGGGAACTCACGGACGTTGTAATGATTCGTATATATATGAAACATCCAACTTAAAAAAGATGTTAAATACGTGCAACTTATTAAGGAAAAATAAGAGAAATATATGCAACTAAGATGTGACAGTATATCTAATAGCAGATTCGGCATTTAGGCTAACCCAAACTTTAATGAAACCATATCCATTTAATGTTGATATGCCGCCGGTAAAAAAAAATTATAACTACTAACTTTCGAAATGTAGAAGGGTTGTTGAAAATGCATTTGGACACTTAACAGCACGATTTCGACGAATAGGAAAGGGTTTGAACAATAGAATCAATAATGCAAATATTATTATAAGTGCTTGTTGTGTGTTGCACAATTTTTTGAATGAAAACAACGACCACATTAATGCACAATGGTTAAAAGAGCTGAAAAACATTGATAAAAACCAACATCCTGACCAACACCCCATTATTTTTGATATGGAACCTAGTGCAGAAGAAATAAGACAAGCTGTTGCAATTTACTTGAGTATGTATATATTTATTTATTAACTAAAAAATTATTTAACATATTTTAACTTAATTTTTAGTTCTTATTAAATTATTAAAATAATTAAAAGTTAAAATTTCTTATTAGTCTTATTAAAATAAAGATTTTTTTTTTTTTAGATTTCTTCTTACTTATTATTTAAAATAAATTTTTAATTATTTACATTTTATTAACATTATAAACATTAGTTACTTTTTTGAATTTTTACTTTTATTATTTACATTTACTTACTTTTGTTCTTTAAAAAATCCAGAAAAACATCTTTCAGTTCTTTAGAATCTTGTACGAATTCATGAAGTTTTTCAGTTTTTTTTTGATTCTTGAAGTAACTCTTTTTCGATTTGCTTTATTGATTGTAAAGAACTTGATAATTTTTCAGCTGAATTTTTCAACGTATTTAATACCTCTTTCTGAAAATAATTCAATCTTTTTCTTCTTTTAGGCTGTGGTGATGATATTGGAGTCGACGATGTGGTGGTAGGCACTTCTGATAATACTGGTGGCAATAATGTTGACATCGACGTTGATAACGAAGTCGCTTCTGATAATACTGGTGGCAATAATGTTGACATAGGGGATGATGACATCGCCATTTCCTCCTCCAGATAATCCTCATGAAAGTCTGCATCTAAAATATTGAAAAAAACAATAACATTATGGATAAACATAATAAAAATAACAAATAAATAACAGATAGCATGAATGATTTATTTTTTAATATTTATTTACCATCAATACTTTCTATTTGAAGTTGTTTGATGTTTTCGCTTTTGAACCCACCAATTATTTTCTTCACTCGTTCATAATGCACCCACCTAGAGGGTGAACCACCAGAAGGGCCAATTTTGAAATTTTCCTTTCTCTAAATTAAAAACAATTAAATATTATGACTTCATTATGTTAATTCCAAATACCTGAATTTTGAGGTCATATTATTAATTTTCGTTTGCATTTCTTTAGGATTGTGCATAAATTCAATTTAATTCAAATTCTTGCGTGCACCACGAAAACCTTCTATATTACACCCCCAAAGTTCCAAAAACGCATTTTTTGCTGCTTGGGTCCAACCGAATCTTTTTTTATAATTTTTCTTGTCCATCGCCAATGCTTAACTGTTTGGATTACTTTCAAAATATTTTCCCGGTTTTATTAAAGTCAGCTGTTTTTAAAAATACATGTCACTTTTTTGTTATCTCAATTTTATCTTTTGCTTAAAATTTTCTTTTACACAGTTTCATTTGAAAATTCCCTTAGTTTCGTGCTTTGTTTCAGCGAAATTAAGGTTATTTTCCTTAGTTTCGCTTTGACATTGAAAATAAGTTTTGTATGGAAAAAATAACTTAGTTTTGCTGAAACGAAGATGAAACTAAGATTTTTGCGATATTAAGGTGTGTCTGAACAGCATATTAAGTAAACGAAATAATAGTCAGTTATAAATTACACCTAGACTTGCGTGCTTCACTTGAATAAACTGCTAATAAGATATTAATAAGATATTTTTGATACTCTTGATAAGATTTTTGAAAAGCTTCGATTCAATTATATCTAACTTACGATATACCACGTTATATATCTAACTTACGATATAATATACGTATGGCTGCAATCAAAGAAACAAAGCAGTTAAAATTAGTTTTGACTGCTTTTAATTGTACTAACACAGAAAACGAATAGGAAATAATCCGGGAAAACTAGAGATTATAATGCACAAGTGCTAAAGTTGCATCTTTGATGCTATTGTTATGACTAAAACTTTAATGATGAAATCGTTCATGTTGAAGCAGTCAATATACTCTTGTTTAATAATAAGTTTTATTGGAAATAATACCAAAAAATTACAAATAGAATACATGAATAAATACAATCTTAAATAAATATAACATAACTGCATTAAATTCAATTAAATTAAATAAAATAAAATTAAATTATATAGCACTATTTATGTTGTTGTTTTAAAAAATGTTAAGAAGAGATAATAATTAGAATATCGATAAAAAATATTTAAATGTAAGACGGGACTTAAACATTGCATTAAATTAAGAATATGATTCCACTATGTGATAACAAGACATATCTTTTGTTTTTAACGACAGGATTTTCCTAAGAGAGTGGAACAAAAAAATCTAATTCAATTATTTTAGTTGGTTGTACAAATGTTGACAGAAATTATTCCTTAAAGTAATTAAAATGGCAAATTGAAATGAAAGTTAGAAAATTAACGTTGAATTAAAACGTTTAAGTTTGATTCATTGAAAATAATTTGCTCTTTCGCATTTAAAATTCTTTTTCCTACTTTTCACTAGTTGTGAAAACAGTTGCAATTGCGACTCATTCATGCGTTTATGGTAAAAGTTTATTTTTAACCGTTGCTTTAACCTTTTAGTATCGCCTTAATTTGCAAGAGGACTTATGTGTGGAGGAACAAATTCTATCCGCTGGAGCTGTCACAATGCACTTGAGAATCTAAGCGTGAAATACGATTAAAGTTTCTGGAAACTAATGATTTAAAATACTTTTTCTAACATTCGAGGGGGAAGTTCCACTACATGGAACTTAAGTGTTCCACTTAAGTGCTGTTGCATATGGAACAGAATGAAGTTTAAGTGGCTGAACTTGAATTCAACTGCATTATAGAAGTACTGATTTAAAAAAACTTTTATCATCATTAACTACTTCTGTTACTCAGGTTTTTAAATTTTTAGCTTTTGTTGTTTTTCAGATTTATTTTAGATTTTGATATTGACTTCCATAGTATGACGTCCGGAAAAATTTTCTAAAAAGTTATGTGTTTATACGCGCATAAAGGGATGAAAGCGAAAACATCGTTGAAATGCATATATGATTTTATATTCTTGTATATCTGTTGTTTTTTTTGAGGTGTGTTTAAAAAATTGTCGAAATATTTGATGTGTAATGGCAAGCGAAAACATTGTCCGCTGTCGGTGGGCGATGCTGTGTAATGGGCCCTTACCAAACTTTATAGTAAACTGAGCGAACGAACGAAAATTTGTAATGCGGTCTAAACGATGAAGCAAATGCGAACGAACTCATTTGTAGAGTTTGCTAGTGTTCCGCTGCATTTGCGTTTGCTGTAAAATTTGTATCAATTCGTTCGTTTGTTCGATTGCATTTGCTGTTAAATGTGGGCCAATATTTTGTATGAAAAGAAATATTTGTTTGTGTTCGTGAATGTTCGCCTGTCGATGGAACAATAAACGAAAGTGTGCCAACATATTCTATGTTATTCTATGTTATTATTAAGTATTTTATAATTTTCATAAAGTGTTGGTTATTATGATAATATTTTAATGACTATGGTTTCTCTCGATCATTATAATAAAAAAAAAAACTAATTTTTTAATTGCAAAGTCCATTTAGCACGCTATTTCAAGAAAAGTTTCTATATCGGTATTATTAATTGTAACGTCTGATATTTGAGTAAATGTTTTTTCGAGAGGGGCCCCAAACTCAAGTGTTATTGGCGTTTTAGGTATTTTGTTGCTTTCTATATTTTCTGTTGTCCATTATTAAGTGTGTTAGGGCTTCTTTAAAAATTAGCACAAGTCTGGTCTTTATGATATTCTATTTTATTTTACAGATTTCTTGTAGCTCTATTTAGATTTCTCTTTGCTGTACCGCTTCTGTTTGCCTAACAAATTCTACGCAATTTATTTTTTTCTTTGATGAGTTTTTTTATGTCAGTGGGGAGGAAATATGTATCCACTGTTTGTTGCTCATTATATCTATGTGTACAATGAAAGCTTGCCTCGTTAGAGTCTCAACGGCCCCATCTATATATGTACAAGATTTTAGTGAAATGTTCATGTTTAATTTATTATCTAGCCAGTATTGAAAGAAAGCTATATCAGTTTTAGGGGAGATTATATTGCGTTTAGTGGGTATTGTCGAACATAAGGAGTTGTAGTTGATTATTAGTGTTGAATGGTCGAAACTTAGTTCATCGTTGTCAACAATATTTAACAGGGTGTTAGATATAGCGTTGGCGTTGTACACTACAACATCAGCAGGATCTGCTAGCCAGTAGTTGCGTCGGCCAGTTGATGTGTCTTTTTATTTTTTATTTGTAATGCACTTGTAGAGTTCGACTCCTTTTGGATTCGTTAATCTTATCCAATGTAAAAACTGAAATCACCTCATTTTGCCAGTAAGACAGTAATACACACTAATCTCACAAAGTAGAGGAAGGAAAACTTTTTAATA
>NC_051846.1:45230902-45244690 GCF_002237135.1 Teleopsis dalmanni
ACGACAATTTTTCGTCGCTCTGTTTGCCGGGGTAATACTCAGGGGTTGGTCCTGGGTCGTTACAATAAATTTTTAAAGGATAAAGACGGTGTTTGATTTCAATATTTATTTATTATTAAGTTGTCTTAAAACTAACAATGTTTATTCATTTATATTTGATATGTATAAAAATTATTATACCTGTTGTGGAAGAAAAGTTTATGGGTTATAGATGTTATTATCTATAGACGTGTTCACGCCTATATATATATATATGGCTTAGTAAGTAGGAAAGGATCTAAAACGTGTTCACGCTTTATATTAGGTTTTAATAGCAGGATATGAACGTGTTCACGCTTATATTTGCTACTGGAAAGGATATAAACGTGTTCACGCTTATGTACGGTGGCTATAGGAGGGATAAAACGTGTTCACGCTTTATATTAGGTTTTAATAGCAGGATATGAACGTGTTCACGCTTATATTTGCTACTGGGAAAGGATATAAACGTGTTCACGCTTATATACGGTGGCTGTAGGAGGGATAACAAATCAAAGGAAAATTTGTTATGTCTCTGTTTATACTTAGCTCTGCGACCGACTTTGTATGTTGTGTTTGACTGTCCAAGTCCCTGGTACGTTCTCTTGTCTTCGAAAGTTGATAACGAGCCTCTGTCTGCTTCTGAACACTTTGCGTGTTGATCACTGACTGCCTTCTTCTAAGTAAATGCGTCTTCTTATATACGCATCAGACCAAACTTTAACGTAGCGCAAAGCTTAGTTTACAGCTGGCTTGGATTTTTGACGTCGTTGCTGTTTTGCGCTTTCGCCGTAGTTAATATGCGCGCGCATCAATTTTAACACAAAGCTCTTTGCACAAAAGCTTTCTTTTGACGTTTCTTGTGTTGTGCATTTGTTTTGTTTTGAAACGTGTTTAGCATAGTGTCGGTAGTGGCGGCTTTAAATATTTATATTTATTTATTAAAATAAAATAAATATTAAAAATATTAAAAGTACAAGTTTAAATAATAAATAAATAAGGTATTTTTATTAATATTTATTTATTTGAATATATTTTGCATTCTTTTAAATTTTCAATGTAATCTAAGGTTTTATTCAACATGTGCAGTTACGTGCTTGTGGGGGTGGGTTTATGGTAGGTTATTTACTTTTAAAATATTATATAAAAATTAATCAATTTTTATTTCAGGTATTAACTGCACACTAGTTATATGTAGGTTGGAAATTGGTAAAAATTTCCATCCTTACATTTCCTTCCTTCTTCGGGAAGTGAAGTTAACATGAGATACTACCTGGTGGCACGATTTCGTTTCTTTGGAGTTTTAAAAATTTTGTAAAAATTGAGTTGGTCTCTGATGTGGTGATCATCACCCTTCTGTTGAAGCATACTTGGATATTTCATCTGTCGCTGCCGATTTTGAACGATGGTTGGATTTTGAGTTCCGTGATAATATTTTCTTGCTTGTGCCGGGTAACCGATTACTTTGTCCTTCATGTGAGTAGGACTATTTTTTCCTTGCTGTGATGGTTGTTCCTGTTGACTAGCGTGTTTTATCAAACCTAGTTGTGGTGGTGGTTGGGTAAAACTTATTATTTTATCAATCATTTGAACTTGCGTTGTATTGTGTTTGATGACTTCATCCTTTTGTGTATTTCGTCGTTGAATATCTTGTACTTGTTGCCATGGTATTAGCGAAGTGTTTAAATGTGCTTGTTCTTGAGGTATACAAAGTGATGAAGTTTCTACTACTTCAGATAATGATGTATACGGTTGTTCTACGCTTGATTCCATTTGAGGTTTAGTATCTTGCTGTTGTTGAAGTTGTATTTGACCTAGTACCTTTTGTTGATCTTGCTTGACTCGGAATTGTTTAAATACTTCTGGGTTTTCTTTGATATATCTTGGACCTTGTTGTCGCTGTCTTTTGTATTTGTACTGGTAACTTTTGTTGATCTTGCTTGACTCGGAGTTGTTTACATACTTCTGTGTTTTCTTTGCTATGTTTTATATTTCGCTGACGTTGTGCTTCTGGGATTTGGAGCTCTTGTATCTCTTTGTTTGTTATGAGGCATTTACATGGCGTTTGCGCTTGTAAATTTTCTAGCAGTTCTACTGACTGCTGCTCTGGGTAAATTCGACATTGCATGCTTTGTATTATACTTGGCTTGGATAGTGATGCTGTCTTTGAAGTTGCAATTCTATTTATTCTAGCTGCTGTTTGCGCAGCTATCGACTGGTTGTGTTGTTGGTTACTTTGCTGCTGGTTCCGGACAGATGATACGGGGCCTAGACTATAGTTATCTTCAACTCGTACTGGCGTCGTGGATATGAGTCTCATTGTACTCTGTAATGGCATTATTGGTGGGTGCTCAACTATTGTACACATGTGGATAGTTTCTTCTTGAACACGGTCTCGACTCACTTTGTGCTGTGTTGTGTGAAGTTCTTCAAAGTCATCAGCAAGTGTTGCTAACTCATTTAAGCTTGTGAAGTCTTGATGTTTGATGTACACTTTGTAATCTGTGTTCATGTTGCGATATATTCGCTCTAATTGTGAATCTGGATCCAGGCAAGCTCGTCGCATTAAATTTTGAATGTCGATAAAATAATCCTTGAATTTTTCCTTTGGTTTATGAAGCCGCAAACGCACCTCGTCTTCTAATTTTTCAAAATATTTAGAGGAAATGAAAAATTTTAGGAAGTCGATTTTGAAAGTTGTCCATAACTGCCAATGCTTATTATTATTGCGATACCACATTAGTGCCTTGTCTTCGAGAAGTATAGGCATCGTCTTGGGAACTAGATTTACGTTAATGGCGTAAACATCTGCTAGTTCTTCTATTCTTTCTATAAAACCCAATGGATTCTTTCGTCCGTCGTAACGTACCGACCACTTCCTTATCTGTTCTACGACATGAGCATATGATGAAGCCATGATCGACATGAGGCATTTAATCTTTGGACGTCTTGTGTTTTTATTTTACTTTGTGGTAACGTTAGCTTGTGCCATTCATTCTGATGATAAAATCATAATTTCTTTCGGTTTACATAGTTTCCTGTTTGCTTTCGTATTTAAAATCTTCTGAACACGGTCATACTTGATTTTGGCTGGGATAACTTCATTATTAAAAAAAATCCTTGAACACTGTCCCTGCTCGGGCGCCAATTGTAACGACAATTTTTCGTCGCTCTGTTTGCCGGGGTAATACTCAGGGGTTGGTCCTGGGTCGTTACAATAAATTTTTAAAGGATAAAAACGGTGTTTGATTTCAATATTTATTTATTATTAAGTTGTCTTAAAACTAACAATGTTTATTCATTTATATTTGATATGTATAAAAATTATTATACCTGTTGTGGAAGAAAAGTTTATGGGTTATAGATGTTATTATCTATAGACGTGTTCACGTCTATATATATATATATGGCTTAGTAAGTAGGAAAGGATCTAAAACGTGTTCACGCTTTATATTAGGTTTTAATAGCAGGATATGAACGTGTTCACGCTTATATTTGCTACTGGAAAGGATATAAACGTGTTCACGCTTATGTACGGTGGCTATAGGAGGGATAAAACGTGTTCACGCTTTATATTAGGTTTTAATAGCAGGATATGAACGTGTTCACGCTTATATTTGCTACTGGGAAAGGATATAAACGTGTTCACGCTTATATACGGTGGCTGTAGGAGGGATATACAAATCAAAGGAAAATTTGTTATGTAAGTCTCTGTTTATACTTAGCTCTGCGACCGACTTTGTATGTTGTGTTTGACTGTCCAAGTCCCTGGTGCGTTCTCTTGTCTTCGAAAGTTGATAACGAGCCTCTGTCTGCTTCTGAACACTTTGCGTGTTGATCACTGACTGCCCTCTTCTAAGTAAATGCGTCTTCTTATATACGCATCAGACCAAACTTTAACGTAGCGCAAAGCTTAGTTTACAGCTGGCTTGGATTTTTGACGTCGTTGCTGTTTTGCGCTTTCGCCGTAGTTTATATGCGCGCGCATCAATTTTAACACAAAGCTCTTTGCACAAAAGCTTTCTTTTGACGTTTCTTGTGTTGTGCATTTGTTTTGTTTTGAAACGTGTTTAGCTTAGTGTCGGTAGTGGCGGCTTTAAATATTTATATTTATTTATTAAAATAAAATAAATATTAAAAATATTAAAAGTACAAGTTTAAATAATAAATAAATAAGGTATTTTTATTAATATTTATTTATTTGAATATATTTTGCATTCTTTTAAATTTTCAATGTAATCTAAGGTTTTATTCAACTGGTGCAGTTACGTGCTTGTGGGGGTGGGTTTATGGTAGGTTATTTACTTTTAAAATATTATATAAAAATTAATCAATTTTTATTTCAGGTATTAACTGCACACTAGTTATATGTAGGTTGGAAATTGGTAAAAATTTCCATCCTTACAAGCCTTAGTTTCGTCGTTGTTAATTTTAATCTTCCATTTCTGGAAGTATTCCATCATAAGGTCTATATTTCTCTGTAAGGTATTACTTACATTTATGACATCCCGGTCAGAGTGGATCAAGCACGTGTCATCTGCTTCCTTGCAGGAAGCTACCCATGATTTTAATCAGCCCGCTTGGGACCCCGAAATGGGCCATTTTGACTACAAGGCCATCATGCCAGATCTTGTCAAAGGCTTTGGATATGTTAAATGTTATCATCCCAGTTGATTCCCGTTTACTTAGAGCGGTTTGTAACTAGCTGCGATGTTCTGGCTAGTTGTAGTTCCGTGGAGAGAGCAATATTTTTTGTTTAAATGGAATTGGCATTCCACGTAACAATTTTTAGGTGAAGTGTTGATATACTCATTTAAAAGCAAAGATTGGTACTAAACTTTGTAACATCTGCATCATAGTTTTCATCATTGTATTGAGTGGTGCCTGCATATTATTCTAAAGTTTCTCCATGTGGGAGACCAGTAAGTAGGATTTGGACTGAAGTTGCAGGGTTGTACTTTCTTTCTTCATAGCATCGTCATAAGATATTGATGGCAGTACTTTGGAGCTGACAGGTAAGATTGATGTGGAGACATTCTTTTTCTTCAGGTTTTGCGGAGCGCAGGGGCATCTTCTGTAGTTGGCCGCCACAGTTTAAACATATAGGGGCAGTATCGCGCGGTTTTGTACATTGTTGTATTTTGGTGTGGTTCTGCATTTAGTGGCGGCATGTCCAAACTGTTGACAATTATGACATTGTGGAGGACCATTTAGAGGGCGACTATCACCTTCAAATTACAAATGCTGGGGACAATATAGATGTCCTTCTGGTCTGCTGGTAGTCGAATTTTGATAAGATTGATGGTTGATTGTTTTCCAAAAGTGGCAATCAAAGATGCCAAATTCTTGGCCTACAAGATCTTCTTTAATGTCTTCAATGGTTTGCCTCTTCAAACCTCTAATTATAATATTGAGGTGTTTTTCGTCGGGAAGAAAGTAGCTGCGGAATGGCTTACTGATCTCATTCAGATATCTTGTTATTTTGCTGTGGTCGTCTATTGTGACTGGAGTTATTTGTATGCCCAAACAGACCTTCTTTCCCTCGCTGAAATTAAAGCTTCTTGTTAGTAATTGCTTGACTAATGAGCTCCATTAGTTTGTGTGGGTTTCACAAAGTACAATTGGGACAACTTTGTCTGCTTTCTTATCAGTGGTTGCAGGTTGAGAATTTGATTTATCTTGACGCATTTTTTAAAATAACTACATTAACCAATAAGGAAATGGGAGATATTACTATCTGTCAATTGTCAATTTTTGTCAAGTAGTTTGGTCTAGGCTAGCTAAATTATTTTTTACAGCATAGGGCCATGTTATGCAGAGTGTTTTGGGCACGGCAAAACTCGCTCTTTCGAGCTATGCCGAAAATATAGGAATATAATATAATATAGGAAAAAATGAATAATTATATGGAACTCTTATTAAAGTATGTTTTTCAAAATATTTGCCATCGTCAAACCACTGCAAAAATAATATGTAGCGCCTTTGACAATAAATTACAATTGGTGAAGCAAAACATTGCTACTTTAAATCAACTGATATAGGACTGATATAAAGCTATACTACTTGGAACAACGTCGTCTGTATTAAGACCATTTTGGAAATTTGTAAATATATTATCGTACATTGAAATTATGATATTTAATTTTTTTTTGGAAAACCAGCAATCAACTTTTGGAAAACCAGCAATCAACTTTTGGAACATGTGCTGTCACACGGAAGATGTTTTTAAAACACATTTTCATGTTACTCGAAAAAGTTTTTCAGTTTTGTGTGAATTGTTAAATTCTTTACAAAAAAAGGACACTTATTGGCGTAAAACGGTTCCTCTTGACAAAAGAATCGCAATTGCTTTCTGTGCGTTAGGATTTTCAGAGGAATACAGGGTTGTGTGTAAATTATTTGCCGTTGTCAAATCTACAGTATGCACTATTGTATTGGAGTTTTGCAGAATTGTATGGGAATTAATGTCACTCATATATTTAAAAAGATTTTCATTAACACAAGAAACCGTGGCAGAATGCGTAAAAGGTTTTGAACTTCTCGGATTTCTACAACGTTTAGGAGCCCTTGGTATGTACTTATAAATTCAAACGTAAAAGTGTTTAATAATAATTTTATTTAGATGGATGCCATACTAAAATACGTCCAAACCCAGAGGATGCAGTTGATTATTACAACTATAAAGGATGGCACTCAATAGTTTTATTAGCTTTAGTGGATTTCAGCTATGTGGAATTTTATTTTTCACTCTATTTGAAACTAATACCAGTTACTAGGTACCGTTTCATGTACATTAATGTGGGAACTCATGGACGTTGTAATGATTCGTATATATATGAAACATCCAACTTAAAAAAGATGTTAAATACGTGCAACTCATTAAGGAAAAATAAGAGAAATATATGCAACTTAGATGTGACAGTATATCTAATAGCAGATTCGGCATTTAGGCTAACCCAAACTTTAATGAAACCATATCCATTTAATGTTGATATGCCGCCGGTAAAAAAAAATTATAACTACTAACTTTCGAAATGTAGAAGGGTTGTTGAAAATGCATTTGGACACTTAACAGCACGATTTCGACGAATAGGAAGGGGTTTGGACAATAGAATCAATAATGCAAATATTATTGTAAGTGCTTGTTGTGGGTTGCACAATTTTTTAAATGAAAACAACGACCACATTAATGCACAATGGTTAAAAGAGCTGAAAAACATTGATAAAAACCAACATCCTGACCAACACCCCATTATTTTTGATATGGAACCTAGTGCAGAAGAAATAAGACAAGCTGTTGCAACTTACTTGAGTATGTATATATTTATTTATTAACTAAAAAATTATTTCACATATTTTAACTTAATTTTTAGTTATTTACGTCTTATTAAAATAAAGATTTTTTCTAGATTTCTTCTTACTTATTATTTAAAATAAATTTTTAATTATTTACATTTTATTAACATTATAAACATTAGTTACTTTTTTGAACTTTTACTTTTATTATTTACATTTACTTACTTTTGTTCTTTAAAAAATCCAGAAAAACGTCTTTCAGTTCTTTAGAATCTTGAACGAATTCATGAAGTTCTTCAGTTTTTTTTTTGATTCTTGAAGTAACTCTTTTTCGATTTGCTTTATTGATTGTAAAGAACTTGATAATTTTTCAGCTGAATTTTTCAACGTATTTAATACCTCTTTCTGAAAATAATTCAATCTTTTTCTTCTTTTAGGCTGTGGTGATGATATTGGAGTCGACGATGTGGTGGTAGGCACTTCTGATAATACTGGTGGCAATAATGTTGACATCGACGTTGATAACGAAGTCGCTTCTGATAATACTGGTGGCAATAATGTTGACATAGGGGATGATGACATCGCCATTTCCTCCTCCAGATAATCCTCATGAAAGTCTGCATCTAAAATATTGAAAAAAACAATAACATTATGGATAAACATAATAAAAATAACAAATAAATAACAGATAGCATGAATGATTTATTTTTTAATATTTATTTACCATTCAATACTTTCTATTTGAAGTTGTTTGATGTTTTCGCTTTTGAACCCACCAATTATTTTCTTCACTCGTTCATAATGCACCCACCTAGAGGGTGAACCACCAGAAGGGCCAATTTTGAAATTTTCCTTTCTCTAAATTAAAAACAATTAAATATTATGACTTCATTATGTTAATTCCAAATACCTGAATTTTGAGGTCATATTATTAATTTTCGTTTGCATTTCTTTAGGATTGTGCATAAATTCAATTTAATTCAAATTCTTGCGTGCACCACGAAAACCTTCTATATTACACCCCCAAAGTTCCAAAAACGCATTTTTTGCTGCTTGGGTCCAACCGAATCTTTTTTTATAATTTTTCTTGTCCATCGCCAATGCTTAACTGTTTGGATTACTTTCAAAATATTTTCCCGGTTTTATTAAAGTCAGCTGTTTTTAAAAATACATGTCACTTTTTTGTTATCTCAATTTTATCTTTTGCTTAAAATTTTCTTTTACACAGTTTCATTTGAAAATTCCCTTAGTTTCGTGCTTTGTTTCAGCGAAATTAAGGTTATTTTCCTTAGTTTCGCTTTGACATTGAAAATAAGTTTTGTATGGAAAAAATAACTTAGTTTTGCTGAAACGAAGATGAAACTAAGATTTTTGCGATATTAAGGTGTGTCTGAACAGCATATTAAGTAAACGAAATAATAGTCAGTTATAAATTACACCTAGACTTGCGTGCTTCACTTGAATAAACTGCTAATAAGATATTAATAAGATATTTTTGATACTCTTGATAAGATTTTTGAAAAGCTTCGATTCAATTATATCTAACTTACGATATACCACGTTATATATCTAACTTACGATATAATATACGTATGGCTGCAATCAAAGAAACAAAGCAGTTAAAATTAGTTTTGACTGCTTTTAATTGTACTAACACAGAAAACGAATAGGAAATAATCCGGGAAAACTAGAGATTATAATGCACAAGTGCTAAAGTTGCATCTTTGATGCTATTGTTATGACTAAAACTTTAATGATGAAATCGTTCATGTTGAAGCAGTCAATATACTCTTGTTTAATAATAAGTTTTATTGGAAATAATACCAAAAAATTACAAATAGAATACATGAATATATACAATCTTAAATAAATATAACATAACTGCATTAAATTCAATTAAATTAAATAAAATAAAATTAAATTAAATAGCACTATTTATGTTGTTGTTTTAAAAAATGTTAAGAAGAGATAATAATTAGAATATCGATTAAAAATATTTAAATGTAAGACGGGACCTAAATATTGCATTAAATTAAGAATATGATTCCACTATGTGATAACAAGACATATCTTTTGTTTTTAACGACAGGATTTACCTAAGAGAGTGGAACAAAAAAATCTAATTCAATTATTTTAGTTGGTTGTACAAATGTTGACAGAAATTATTCCTTAAAGTAATTAAAATGGCAAATTGAAATGAAAGTTAGAAAATTAACGTTGAATAAAAACGTTTAAGTTTGTTTCATTGAAAATAATTTGCTCTTTCGCATTTAAAATTCTTTTTCCTACTTTTCACTAGTTGTGAAAACAGTTGCAATTGCGACTCATTCATGCGTTTATGGTAAAAGTTTATTTTTAACCGTTGCTTTAACCTTTTAGTATCGCCTTAATTTGCAAGAGGACTTATGTGTGGAGGAACAAATTCTATCCGCTGGAGCTGTCACAATGCACTTGAGAATCTAAGCGTGAAATACGATTAAAGTTTCTGGAAACTAATGATTTAAAATACTTTTTCTAACATTCGAGGGGGAAGTTCCACTACATGGAACTTAAGTGTTCCACTTAAGTGCTGTTGCATATGGAACAGAATGAAGTTTAAGTGGCTGAACTTGAATTCAACTGCATTATAGAAGTACTGATTTAAAAAAACTTTTATCATCATTAACTACTTCTGTTACTCAGGTTTTTAAATTTTTAGCTTTTGTTGTTTTTCAGATTTATTTTAGATTTTGATATTGACTTCCATAGTATGACGTCCGGAAAAATTTTCTAAAAAGTTATGTGTTTATACGCGCATAAAGGGATGAAAGCGAAAACATCGTTGAAATGCATATATGATTTTATATTCTTGTATATCTGTTGTTTTTTTTGAGGTGTGTTTAAAAAATTGTCGAAATATTTGATGTGTAATGGCAAGCGAAAACATTGTCCGCTGTCAGTGGGCGATGCTGTGTAATGGGCCCTTACCAAACTTTATAGTAAACTGAGCGAACGAACGAAAATTTGTAATGCGGTCTAAACGATGAAGCAAATGCGAACGAACTCATTTGTAGAGTTTGCTAGTGTTCCGCTGCATTTGCGTTTGCTGTAAAATTTGTATCAATTCGTTCGTTTGTTCGATTGCATTTGCTGTTAAATGTGGGCCAATATTTTGTATGAAAAGAAATATTTGTTTGTGTTCGTGAATGTTCGCCTGTCGATGGAACAATAAACGAAAGTGTGCCAACATATTCTATGTTATTCTATGTTATTATTAAGTATTTTATAATTTTCATAAAGTGTTGGTTATTATGATAATATTTTAATGACTATGGTTTCTCTCGATCATTATAATAAAAAAAAAAACTAATTTTTTAATTGCAAAGTCCATTTAGCACGCTATTTCAAGAAAAGTTTCTATATCGGTATTATTAATTGTAACGTCTGATATTTGAGTAAATGTTTTTTCGAGAGGGGCCCCAAACTCAAGTGTTATTGGCGTTTTAGGTATTTTGTTGCTTTCTATATTTTCTGTTGTCCATTATTAAGTGTGTTAGGGCTTCTTTAAAAATTAGCACAAGTCTGGTCTTTATGATATTCTATTTTATTTTACAGATTTCTTGTAGCTCTATTTAGATTTCTCTTTGCTGTACCGCTTCTGTTTGCCTAACAAATTCTACGCAATTTATTTTTTTCTTTGATGAGTTTTTTTATGTCAGTGGGGAGGAAATATGTATCCACTGTTTGTTGCTCATTATATCTATGTGTACAATGAAAGCTTGCCTCGTTAGAGTCTCAACGGCCCCATCTATATATGTACAAGATTTTAGTGAAATGTTCATGTTTAATTTATTATCTAGCCAGTATTGAAAGAAAGCTATATCAGTTTTAGGGGAGATTATATTGCGTTTAGTGGGTATTGTCGAACATAAGGAGTTGTAGTTGATTATTAGTGTTGAATGGTCGAAACTTAGTTCATCGTTGTCAACAATATTTAACAGGGTGTTAGATATAGCGTTGGCGTTGTACACTACAACATCAGCAGGATCTGCTAGCCAGTAGTTGCGTCGGCCAGTTGATGTGTCTTTTTATTTTTTATTTGTAATGCACTTGTAGAGTTCGACTCCTTTTGGATTCGTTAATCTTATCCAATGTAAAAACTGAAATCACCTCATTTTGCCAGTAAGACAGTAATACACACTAATCTCACAAAGTAGAGGAAGGAAAACTTTTTAATAGTTTGAGAAACATGGTAACAAATTTATTAGCTTGCAGAAAGTAGCTATTATATCTTAACTTGTCTTAAGTAAGCGACCAAGTTATTACTTAACTTGATCAAGGATATTCTTAACGCTGTTGGTTAGAGACTGTAGGATAATGGATATTTGATATAAAATTAAAAGATAAGGATGGCACATTTTGTTAGCATTATAGGTGAGATGTTGTCATAGTTAACATAATTGCATTTTTGCAAGTACACTGTAAGTACAAGGGATTACTTGGTAGTCAATAGGTAAGGATACCCTATATCCTTACTCTATGGCAGCCTACATCCTATAATAGGTAAGGTAGCAATAGCAGGGTAAGGCTGGAATACAATGTTAACAGAATAAGTTTATTTTATCTTCATTACTTCGTGCCTAGGAATAAGAACCTCTCAATAACAATTAATTCTTATTGACCCTTTTCCCTAATTAGTGTGGCTTTTAATTTAGTAGGGACAATTTTTTTGAACAAAGAGATTTATTTTTTGTCACGGTATAATCTATATCACTCTTACTAAAAACTAGCTGAATTAAATAACCTTTTATGTGAGAGGGTGTAGAATTAATTGCGTCTGTTAAGATGTTAAGAACAATCTGAATTTGATGGACTTTGTAGTTGGAATTGATGTTGATGTCTGTGGTTATATATACTTAATACTTCAGTCAATTAAAATAAATTCAGTCAATCAGAATAAATCTTTAGTGTGTAATACGGCATTTACACTGGCCGAAAATGGCTCATTTTGGTCAAAAATGGAAAATAAGAAGCGAATGGCTTAAGCATTAGATTGCTTAATCGGAAATGCTGTACAAAGTTGTCGATTAGAACATTAGTAGTAGTACTAATTTCTTTTATTTGATGATCTTTCATTTCTTTATAATTGCTTAAACCAAAGCAAAGTATTATTTTTTGTATGATAATTAAGGTTTTTCACTATGAGATAATACTCGTACAAGCCATATTGTTCATTAATCGGATGATGAAACTTATAAAACTAAATGTTAGAAAATTGTTAATAATTATTATTAAATTAGGGAAGTCAATATTCAACTAGGATCGTTGCGACATAAATAATGATGATTGTTTAAATATTTTATAATATTACTTTTTTTGTGTATATATAGTTAAAGCTTGCAGTTTTGGTATTTTAGATAAACTTTAGCTTTAAACTTTATATATATTTTAAAATCTTTTTATATATTACATTAGGTAAATTATTATTATACTGCTAATCTGCTCCAAAATTAACGGCAAAACCGCAAACTATCATTGGCTCGAGTCTAGACGAGCTCTGCTTATAACTATATGAAGTTAAGGTTTTTGGTATTTGCTTTATTGTATTTATTAATTTTTTCTGGCATATACTTTCGAGCAATGTTTTACAAATAATAATAAAATTCTTAGTAATTTAATGATTTTTTTAAGGTAAATGTTTGTAACGCTAACTGCAAGCACTGCAGTCTCTTAATGTCATACACTGGATGAAGTGAACAATATCGTTTAAACTAGATTTCATGCAAGAAGTCATATGAAGTTTTCATTGCGTCGACATGTATCGAAATATATCGCTTATATATTTTCTCCAGGAAGTTCTTTTTCAATTAAATGAATTTAAAAAACCTAAAGTAGTGCAATTTAAATACGAAAAATAAACTTATAGAAAACTGCAAAGTTTATGATTTAAAAAATTGAAACGCTAAGTTTTTTGAGTCAAAAATAAAATAAATACATATTTACAAGTGGTAAAATTAATGTCAAGTGGCGCCACAACTTCAAAAAAGTTGAACGAGTCTTTTATTCAGTTTCAGAATTTGCACCTTCGAAACTTTTAAGCGGTTTCATAAAATTTGTTTTCGTGTTATAGATTCTTTGCTTATCCAGCTTAAAAACTTTATACGGTTTATCGTTGTAAGAAAATAATCTTTCTAAATAATACTGATACATTTGAGAGAATAAATTGCTCTTGTAATTGAAGTTATGATGCTTAACCATGCATTGTCCCGCAGTATAATGTAATGACTTAATATAAGCGCCGGCTAAAATTAGTACTAAAATTAGTAAACAAGTAAAAAACTATTTTGAGAGTTTTAAATGCCATGTTTTATATTGTCACGGTAATAAATTCCTGAAATATTTTGCAAGGCTTTTATTTTAACTAGGGTCGCCAGTGGTCGAAATTCGACCAATAGAAAATACAATTTATTTATTTTAATAGTATTTAAATTTTAT
>NC_051846.1:45244790-45253974 GCF_002237135.1 Teleopsis dalmanni
CAGAGTGTTCACTGAACACCTTAACAAAGCTTCCTTTTTAGATTTTTTTTTATTAGGTAAATAATCTCGCTATATTTCTACTTAACATTTTTTATAATAACTTTTCCAAACAGATTAACATAAACACAAAACGTACAATACAAACAAAATCACACATACATATGTTAGTTACACCCAACATTACTTATAATTAATAAAAGAGAAAACACATTCCTCTTAAAATATACTAAGGTTCAGAATAAAACCTGCACCGCGCTGCTTACAAAGCATGCAAATGAAATACATTCACATTGGGACTATGTTCAATATTGAATAAACACAAAGCATACAAACAAATATTATATAAAAATAAAAGAGAAAACAAGCCCCGCAAAATAATCATAACTCTTAAATTAATGCGTGCAAGCGGTTCAATAAAAAAAGAGAACCTCCAATGTTATGCAAAGTAAATACAAAAGAGAAAAGAAATGACTGAGCGAAAATCGCTTTACATTTGACTAGAGGTTCAGTCGACTAAATTGAACCCCAAGTTCATACAAAGCATGCAAATACAATCAAAGTCACGGTTGTCGTTTAAATGGGCAAATGGTTCAGTAAAAAAACTGAACCTCGCATAGTAAATACAAAGTAAAAGAATATATGAATGCATGTTTCTTTTTCTTATGTAGAGGTTGGAAATAAATCAAAAACAAAGTCATTATTGCAATTTTATACTATCAAATGGTAAAAGTAAAGAAAAAAGTTAAAGAAATTTGAAGTGAAAAATAATATTTAGAAATGGATAAATGTGTGATTTGATTTAAATATCTCTTTTTAAACGATCTTCTGAAAAAATTACGAAATTTGTGGTAAGTCGCTATTTACCATAAAAACCAGTGGATCACAGACTGCGAACATTTAAATAAATTGTTTTGTTGGTCTTGTACGCTATTTGCTTGTTGAAAGGGCAAAACTCAGGAGTAGGGGGAATACGTTATAGTTGGAATTCTGTTTTGATCAAATTGTGAACACCTTGCCAAAAAGCTGACGCCTCGCTATTGGTTATCATCCCTATTGACTTTCAGTCACATGAATGGAGAAAATGCTGGAAAGAAAAATCGACAAACAACTCAAGAGATTTTGAAGATATAAGAGAACAAACTTTCCAGATTTGGTAACAACGATGTCATACTGTTCTTATTTAGTTATAGATATTTTCGAAAATATCTATGTAGAATGCACAAAGCAGAGCAACCCAACTGTATATACTGCAGATCAGACGACGATGATGTAGACTATTTATTTCACCTCACAGTCGAAAATATCATCGAAAAAATGACAGAACGAGCAAATTTGGAACAGAATCACACAATTCGTAGGAAACGTGTTCAGGGAAAAAAAGCAAGACCTGGACAAGAACTAATCTAAAACGAAGAGCAATCTGTAGACTTTTCAATTTTGATCAGGAGTGGGGGCCTGGACGTAGGTTCTACAAGAAGCATACAGCAGCATATAGCAAAAGAAGGGGTGTTTTAGTTCGTATACTACACAGTAGGAGTCGAACACACCATTCTCGTGACGATCGGTTTGACAGTGCATAAAGCATTCCATCTCTTCCACCACAAAAAAAAATTATCGAACATAACTTTAACACTGACATAATGACATATCCGCTCACCATGATAAGGAAGTAGGAAAAAGCATCAAATATAACTAGCACATCAGCATGCTCGTTGCTTGCTATATTCGTATGTAGATTTAAACTCCAGTGCTGAAGTCATCCTATCCTTATGTTCAACTTTGACCAGTTATTGTAAATCGTTACCTTTCATTGCGGTAGTATGAATCCTGTTTTCTATTCTTTCTTGCACGAGTTCTACTTCCCCAACATAAAAACTTTTAAATACCAATATGGCCAATATCGATATTCATTTACAACTATTGTTATACATTTTTCATATAAAATATGTTAAAAAAGTGGTTGCTTCAGAGATCAATTTCAGGAAAACGATGCATGATGATGCTAATTTCCTTTAACTCCTGTTGAAGCATAGGGTCGCCACAAAACATTTATTTTGTTTACTAATCACTTAATTTCATTTCAAGATTTGTTAGATAGTTCTGTTTCTTTTTGTAGACTTCGTTTCCACAACTTTTTGTTCCTGTTTTTTTTCTTAAAAACTTTTGAAATAACTGTTATTTTCGGTCCCTTGTTAATACGGACGAACACAACATTGCTTCTGCTATTTGCTTTATATATGTGTGTATATTAACGTTTTTATTTTAGATGTAAGCCTATAACTGTTAGACTCATCCAGTAATATTAAATTATACTAAAAGATTTGTTGAGTATTATCAGAAATTGTTTGTTCAGTTGAAATATAAAGAGTAAAAATAAAAAATTTTAAATTTTAAAATTAAGTAAAAAAATTTTATTCACATTTACATTTATATAAACGATATATAAACGATCTGCATTTTAAATTAATATTTCTAACGCCATACAAATTGGTTGTTCATATAATGTCATTAGGAATCTAGCCGCATTATAAATATTTTAAGTAATATTTTAGAATTTTATAAATACAAGTAGAGTACATTTTGACTTAATAGTTCAATTAATAGCAATCGATGATTGACTTTCTGACTACAACCATACAACTGCTGAAAGCTTAGGAATCTGATTATTAGATTTTCAAATTGCTGATATTTGCTGGTATTTCTATATTATGTTACTTTTCTTTGAAACTCATTTTAATAAAAAGTAACATAAAATATTCCAGAATAAATATTTATGTTGTAAAAAGAAATTTACTTAAGCCAGAAAGGATTATTATATATTATCTTAAATAAAACAAATTCATGAATGTACTTTTAACGTATACGTAGTTTCGTTTTATTAATCGTAATTCCTTGGCGGTTTGTTCTTTGATATCAAAATAGGAAAAAGTCCCATTTGAAAGGTCAAATATGTAATTTACATAAAATAAATAGAAATGATTTTCTTTGGGTTCCGAATGTAAAAGAATATAAATTGCAAGTAGCTCTACTCAGAAATTAAACGAATTTATAATAAAATGAATATTGTCACAAGTTTAAATCAATAGTTCATAGTTCAATGTAGCTTAAAATTTAATTTAGTTAATGAAACTAAATGTGCACTATTTCATTTACCTTCATTAAAATACAATTAAAATTTTATAGATATGTGTATTCAAAACTCAAATACCACATGTGTACATTCAGATTTTCAGATTTTCAGATTTCGGATCATCAAAGTCGATGACTTAAAAAAGTCTTAATTCACTCACAAAATAGTTATTCATTTATTTGTTTATTTAAATTTAAAGAAAATGGAATTAAGTCAAACATATGTATACATATATAATTTAATTTTATAAATTGTATTCGACTGAGTATAAGTTGTCACTTTTGTTTTACGTGGTTACCTGGCATGACTGCTTAAAGCCACAGTTTTCAAAATACACGTATCAAAATAATGCGTCGATAAACGCTCCATTGTAATAAGTTCTGCCGGTAGCAATAGAAATTATATGTTTAGTTATAACATCCTCCGTGTTGAGAAGCGATGCTCATTTAAACTTCTGATGTTCTATATGAGTCACAAAACCCAGTTGAAGAAATCCTCTTCCTTCACTGTCTCTTCCTTCACTCAACGGCAATTTTTTAGTGAAGGAGACTTGATATTAAAATGAATATATGTTTTCCATTGCTTATATCTAGGATAACATGTTCTCTAAAAATTTTTAATACACATTAAAAAGTATTGATGTGTAGCAATGTCAAAACCAATCATGAATTATTACTTTGACTATTTTTGGTCTGGCGATGCCATATAAATTTTTTTTTATTTAATTCAAATTCAATTGGTGACATTTTACAATTTTTCAATAAACACTAAGTCATGATAATTTACAATTAAGATAGTTTTCCCTGTGGAGAGCTACTCTTTTCTTTTTAAATTAAGATTTTTATTATAATATCTGAAGCGGCATTTTCCTTTTCAATCTCATAAAAATTGAGGGGACATTAAATTCGAAGCAAGGGTGTTGGGATGAATTTGTTCATGGTATTTTCTAGCCACCTTTTTTACTTCGTCTCTTACCGGGATTATCCTAAGGTCCCCATGGATTTGAATGTTAGTTACATACCATGTAGCGTTTACCATTTCTCGTAAAGTTTTAGACTGAAATCATTCAAGAATTTCTATGTTGGATGTTGAGGCTGTTCCCCATAGTTGAATGCCATAGCTCTATACTGGTTTTAGCAAACTTTTGTATAAAATAAGTTTATTTTTTAGAGATACTGAATATTTTTTATTCAGTAGCCAAAACATTTTTCGGTATTAAATCCCAAGGGATTTTCTTTTGTAAAAATGTGTGTTTTCCGTTTTAGACGTCTATCCAAGTGCATGCCCAGGTATTTAGCCCTGTTTGATTCCGGAATTATTATATTATTAAGTTTAATTTCCGGGCAGGTGTCTTTTCTCATTGTGAAAGTAACATGAGTACACTTTGTTTCATTTGCTTTCATGTGTCAATTTGCTTTCAATGCAACCATTTTGATATACGATCAAGACCAGCTTGTAGTTTGAAAGGGGGTACAGAGGGATCGCTTGCACTTGCCAGGATAGCTGTGTCATCTGCAAATGTACCGGTTACAATTCCTACCGTCTTCGGTAAATTGTATATGAAAAGCAGATAAAGGGTTGTACCGAGTACACTGCATTGTGGTACTCCAGCTCTAATATCAAGTAGAGAAGACATTTCATTCTCATTGTTGACATAAAAGAATCTTTTCAATAGATACGATTTTATGAACGTATAATAGTTAAGTGGCAGAAGCTTTTTACATTTGAAAAGAAGTCCTTGGTACCATACTCAATCAAATGCTTGAGGTATGTCCAAAAACGCTGCTGAGCAGTATTCTTTTCGCTCGAAAGTGGCCTATATTTTTTCAACAATTCTATGAATTTGTTCAATGGTTGAGTGTTTTCTTCTGAATCCAAACTGGTGTTTCGAAATTATTCGTTTCAACTCAATTATCGGCATAAAACGTTTTAAAAATAGTATCTCAAGAACTTGAAAGAATGAGAAGGAGACTTACTGGACGATAGGATTTTACATTTTCAGCTGATTTTTCTGGTTTTAGTATCATCTTTATTTCAACAACTTTCCATTGCGCTGGGATGCAACTTTGTCACAAGGATGCATTTAAAATTTGCTTAATAAATATAAAGCAACATCTGGAAGTTTTTTAAGGATTTCAGCAATTATAAGGTCATAACCAGGTGCCTTTTGATTTTTAAGAGATTTAAGTGTAGAAATTATTTCTCTTTTTTTTTAAATTTCCTAATTGGTAACTCCATTCGGTAAGTTTCTTCCAAAAATTTGGAAACATTGATATCTATTGCTGGATCGCCAGTCAAATCATTTGGAGTAAAAACATTTTGAAGATGGTTTGCGAAATTTTTATAAATAAAACAATTAATTAGTGCCGTTATAGGAAAAAATAATCAACATAAAAAAAAATAAGCAATCTTATCTTTATTAGTGTTTTGAAGAAAAGAAGCTTATAAAACCACCATGCAGTTTTTATATTTAACAGAGAAAATTTTGAGCGGCAGACTTTGAAAAATAATAAGTTATATTACTTTAACAATGACAACCAAAATAAGAACTTATGATATTTTTAATACTTGCTCACAGACTGATGGTGTTGAAATTTGTAAACAAAAATTTTAAGAACCACAAGGAGAAAAAAAAATGACAAAGTAAAGTAAGAGAAAACGTAAGCACCGACTGAACCGACGTAAGCACCGACTGGTTTCTTCACGTTAATATAGTTGAAACCTTATACCAGCTGTTCCTAACAATGAGCAATGCTAACAATTATATTGCATTTCTTTGTGTGCCAACTATTTGGTGATCAAATTCAACTTATGTTGTTTGTATTTTTATGCTATTTGTGCTGGTTTGCATGCACTCTGCGTTTAGACATTTAAAGTTTCCAAGTACGCTATGTCTTCGGCGACTATGTACGCAACTGGAAACCACTGTGTAAAAACAAGAAGAGAGCTTAGCAACAAAAGTGTGGTGCTGACCTTACTGCTACGGTCAGAACCATCTGTAGTTCTATGCCGGCATAAACAAAATCAAAAGAAAATTAAATAAAAATAGAATTAAAATAAAAGCCTTGCAAAATATTTCAGGAATCCATTACCGTGACAATATAAAACATGGCATTTAAAACTCTTAAAATAGTTTTTTACTTATTTACTAATTTTAGTAATAATTTTAGCCGGCGCTTATATTAAGTCATTACATTACGCTGCGGGACAATGCATGGTTAAGCATCATAACTTCAATTACAAGAGCAATTTATTCTCTCAAATGTATCAGTATTATTTAGAAAGATTATTTTCTTACAACGATAAACCGTATAAAGTTTTTAAGCTGGATAAGCAAAGAATCTATGAACACGAAAACAAATTTTATGAAACCGCTTAAAAGTTTTGAAGGTGCAAATTCTGAAACTGAATAAAAGACTTGTTCAACTTTTTTGAAGTTGTGGCGCCACTTGACATTAATTTTACCACTTGTAAATATGTATTTATTTTATTTTTGACTCAAAAAACTTAGCGTTTCAATTTTTTAAATCATAAACTTTGCAGTTTTCTATAAGTTTATTTTTCGTATTTAAATTGCACTACTTTAGGTTTTTTAAATTCATTTAATTGAAAAAGAACTTCCTGGAGAAAATATATAAGCGATATATTTCGATACATGTCGACGCAATGAAAACTTCATATGACTTCTTGCATGAAATCTAGTTTAAACGATATTGTTCACTTAATCCAGTGTATGACATTAAGAGACTACAGTGCTTGCAGTTAGCGTTACAAACATTTACCTTAAAAAAAATCATTAAATTACTAATAATTTTATTATTATTTGTAAAACATTGCTCAAAAGTATTTGCCAGAAAAAATTAATAAATACAATAAAGCAAATACCAAAAACCTTAACTTCATATAGTTATAAGCAGAGCTCGTCTAGACTCGAGCCAATGATAGTTTGCGGTTTTGCCGTTAATTTTGGAGCAGATTAGCAGTATAATAATAATTTACCTAATGTCGTATATAAAAAGATTTTAAAATATATATAAAGTTTAAAGCTAAAGTTTATCTAAAATACCAAAACTGCAAGCTTTATATATACACAAAAAAGGTAATATTATAAAATATTTAAACAATCATCATTATTTATGTCGCAACGATCCTAGTTGAATATTGACTTCCCTAATTTAACAATAATTATTAACAATTTTCTAACATTTAGTTTTATAAGTTTCATCATCCGATTAATGAACAATATGGCTTGTACGAGTATTATCTCGTAGTGAAAGACCTTAATTATCATTTGAAAAATACAAAAAATAATACTTTCAAATAAACACCTTGGTTTAAGCAGTTTTTAAGAAATGAAAGATCATCAAATAAAAGAAATTAGTACTACTACTAATGTTCTAATCGACAGCTTGGTACAGCATTTCCGATTTAGCAATCTAATGCTTAAGCCATTCGCTTCTTATTTTCCATTTTTGACCAAAATGAGCCATTTTCGGCCAGTGTAAATGCCGTATTACACACTAAAGATTTATTCTAATTGACTAAATTTATTCTAATTGACTGAAGTATTAAGTATATATAAGCACAGACATCAACATCAATTCCAACTACAAAGTTCATCAAATTCAGATTGTTCTTAACATCTTAACAGACGCAATTAATTCTACACCCTCTCACATAAAAGGTTATTTAATTCAGCTAGTTTTTAGTAAGAGTGATATAGATTATACCGTGACAAAAAATAAATCTCTTTGTTCAAAAAAATTGTCCCTACTAAATTAAAAGCCACACTAATTAGGGAAAAGGGTCAATAAGAATTAATTGTTATTGAGAGGTTCTTATTCCTAGGCACGAAGTAATGAAGATAAAATAAACTTATTCTGTTAACATTGTATTCCAGCCTTACCCTGCTATTGCTACCTTACCTATTATAGGATGTAGGCTGCCATAGAGTAAGGATATAGGGTATCCTTACCTATTGACTACCAAGTAATCCCTTGTACTTACAGTGTACTTGCAAAAATGCAATTATGTTAACTATGACAACATCTCACCTATAATGCTAACAAAATGTGCCATCCTTATCTTTTAATTTTATATCAAATATCCATTATCCTACAGTCTCTAACCAACAGCGTTAAGAATATCCTTGATCAAGTTAAGTAATAACTTGGTCGCTTACTTAAGACAAGTTAAGATATAATAGCTACTTTCTGCAAGCTAATAAATTTGTTACCATGTTTCTCAAACTATTAAAAAGTTTTCCTTCCTCTACTTTGTGAGATTAGTGTGTATTACTGTCTTACTGGCAAAATGAGGTGATTTCAGTTTTTACATTGGATAAGATTAACGAATCCAAAAGGAGTCGAACTCTACAAGTGCATTACAAATAAAAAATAAAAAGACACATCAACTGGCCGACGCAACTACTGGCTAGCAGATCCTGCTGATGTTGTAGTGTACAACGCCAACGCTATATCTAACACCCTGTTAAATATTGTTGACAACGATGAACTAAGTTTCGACCATTCAACACTAATAATCAACTACAACTCCTTATGTTCGACAATACCCACTAAACGCAATATAATCTCCCCTAAAACTGATATAGCTTTCTTTCAATACTGGCTAGATAATAAATTAAACATGAACATTTCACTAAAATCTTGTACATATATAGATGGGGCCGTTGAGACTCTAACGAGGCAAGCTTTCATTGTACACATAGATATAATGAGCAACAAACAGTGGATACATATTTCCTCCCCACTGACATAAAAAAACTCATCAAAGAAAAAAATAAATTGCGTAGAATTTGTTAGGCAAACAGAAGCGGTACAGCAAAGAGAAATCTAAATAGAGCTACAAGAAATCTGTAAAATAAAATAGAATATCATAAAGACCAGACTTGTGCTAATTTTTAAAGAAGCCCTAACACACTTAATAATGGACAACAGAAAATATAGAAAGCAACAAAATACCTAAAACGCCAATAACACTTGAGTTTGGGGCCCCTCTCGAAAAAACATTTACTCAAATATCAGACGTTACAAT
>NC_051846.1:45254074-45298209 GCF_002237135.1 Teleopsis dalmanni
GTATGCGAGTTAGGCTAAGTTGATGCTAAACCAAATGGGACCAAATGGATTTTTCGGGACGTATCGACACATCATTACATTATCGGCATAACTTAGAATTTCCCTCATTTAGAACGCAAATTAGGTCGTGTGCGAGTTAGGTTAAGTTGCGTTCTAAATGAGTGAAATTCTAAGTTGTGCCGATAATGTAGTGATGTGTCGATACGTGTTGATAAATGGCTAAATGTGTGCAGTGCAAAAAATCCCAAAAAATCTTCCATTTGGTTTAGTATCAACTTAGCCTAACTCGAACACATCCTAAATACTTTAAAACGTGTGAGTTGGAATGCGTAAAAGAATCATTTTTTGGCGTTTTTCAATATCAAGAATTTTTTTAATAATTATTAATTGTCTTTTTTTCTCTTCTATTTCGTCGTCAACAGCAAAAGAACATTTTAAAACGTTTCACGCTGATGCATTCTGGAATTACAACATTATGTAAAACCTGTTTCCAATTGATAATCATTCGTGAGCAGGCCAAGTTCTTATTACCTACTAAATTAAAATGAAAGCCATTACTAAATTTATGTCAATTTGTCTTTCATGAGTGATTGTGACGTCACAGTTTACTCGGTCCCCTTAAAAAAGCGCTTTTTCATTTGATAAATATCAGCTGTCCCAGTATGGCTGTCGTTTTTCTAGGTGCTATAAATAATTTTTATTTAAATGATACAGTAAAACAACGACATTTGCGAAAAAGCAAGATCAATATACAATCAAAATATTTAACTTCGAAGTTATTTATCTCTGCGACAGGTTTAAGATTTACAGATTTAAGATTGTCAGTTTGGTTGTAATTTTATTAAAAACTTAACTGTACCTGAACCGAGAAGAGAACATTATAAAGCTTCTTTATTGAAAAATATCGGATCAGCTTTATATGAACTATTTCATAACTTATGCAGCCCAGCATCACCTATATCGAAAACGTATAAAGAGTTGTGTGCAATCTTAAAGAGATAGTATAATCCATCAACTATAATTTTTAGAGAGCGTAAACACTTTCACAGTGCAGTGCAGTCAGAAATAGAAACGGTATCAAAATGGTATGCAAGAGTAAAAAAATTAACTTTAAGATGTAAGTTTGGAGAGAACTTATCAGCTTTTATTCTGGATCGGTTCATTAGAAATTCAAGGAATTTCTAATTAATACACTTAATACACATAATTAATACACATAATCTTTATACACTGATTGGTCAAACAGAAGTTCCATGAGAATCACATGTACATACATCTCACGTGTATAAATTAATCTACAGTCCAAGCAGATTGTTTACAGTTTTATTTCTCAAACCCAAATTACCTGAAGAGCTAAATTTGAAGAAATAATAGTAGTAAGCCCATGTAATTCAAATTATCATCAGATTATTCCGGGCTTTTGACAGAAATGTTATGTTCTAAGAAAAAAACTTAAAAGTAAAAATTAAAAAGTTTTTATGAATTAAATAAAATGTTTACCCAGAAAATTTGTCTAGAATGTGGTTTTAATATGTACCTAATCATTCCAAACTTTCTCCAACCACCAACAATAATATGAATCGATATTTGGAAGAAAGTTGATATACAAATTTTTAAAATAGATTTGTTTTTCTAATACTTAACTCACTCCAAATTTAAACTCTAAAGTTAGCAAACAAATGTCAAACGAAAATTATGAACTGTGCAATTCTGAACTGTCAAACTATTTTCGAACTTTGCTGGCTTGCCTATAGCTCAAGTTTTTAGGAAGTTAAATATTTGTTCAGATATTACTCATATGGTGATTAAGCATATTCTACTTTAATAACATAAAATTATTTAATGTATTTAATAAATTAATATAGAAATATACAAAGATTTTTATTTAAGCCAACAATAATTTAAAGAAAATATAACACATAATCATAGTTACTGTTTCTTATATTTCAGAATTTAATTAAAGAGGATTTAATTAAATTCTAAAGAGGATTTTTGTAAAGATTAAATTTCGAACGGTAGTGAACTACAACAACAAAAATTAATTTTTATATTATTTTAATTAATTGAATTTTTGGCTGACTTGTATTTACCATAATTATTCGTAAATAATTTTTTGAGACTACAAGTACCAGGAATCGAACTCGGGTCCTGCCAAATTTGAAGCTCAGAGTCAGCGCACCTTAACCAACTGAACGAACAAAGATCCATTTTTTGTTTTTTTTTTTATATTATTTTAATTAATTATATTTTTGGTTGACCGACTGAACCATACAACGCTGTTTAGAGTATTGCTAAGTACTCATCATCAGTGGTCTTTGGAAATAATCGAATTTTTTAATTAGTTTATAGTCTGTAAATAATTTGTTTGGACTGCAAGTGCCAGGCTTAGAACTAATGCCTGTTAAATTAGAAACATGTTTGATTAAACGTATAACAGTACATAGAAACTTGAATGTTAACTGAACTGAATTGGATTAAATATAGTTAACATATTGAATTGATAAACTATTTATATTATATAAATATACTTGTTAGAATCTGTAAAATTGCGATTGAATTGGTCGCAGTTGGAAGAATCGATAAAAATAACAACCAGTATGGTTGTTAGAAAACTATTTTTGACATAACAAATGCCGCTAACCGTACATGAAGTATTCTTCCATATGTAGCTGTCCATCCTAATGAAAAGAATACGCCTGCTGCTGTGATTTTCTTTTATTTTATTAAAAACTTAGTAAATGAAATATGTTTAGCGATCCGCCACTGTGTTGACTATCGCTGCTGCTGTTGCTGTTGTTGAGGATGATGCTGTTACCGGTGTTGTTGTTGTTGTTGTTGTTATTGTTAATCGATCTTATTATCGTAATAAGCATATGCAACTCGTTTGTTGTTAGCGTTATTCATTGGACTTCTAGATAAGTGCAATGGAGAATGTTTGGCAGATGTGGTTGAATTGGTAGCAGTTGTTGATGCAGATGCTACTGATGTTAGTGTCACATTTTTATTACCTTGCAAGTGGTTCTCCTCTCCGATTTTCATTACTATTTCATAATTTATTTCTTTTTTAATTTATATTTGTTTTTAACTAATCTTCCTTCGTTTGATAAGTAAATTATTTGTTACTGTTATTTGCTCTTCATTACAATCCCACGCACTCAATCCCTTGTTGAGAAGTACATTTTTCAAAAAAAGAAAAGCTTTTTCCTGTAATCGTTCCCTCGCCATAAAACAAATGCGAACTTGAAATTCTATATTAAAATAATAATGGTTATTTACCGGAAAACTTTGGAAAGTTACCGAAAAACTTTGGAAAAAATTAGGACATTTTTAACTTGTTTCTGAAGAAAAAATATTACATTTAAGTAAAAAACATCGAATAATTGTTTAACAGCCCAAACCAATTTAGTTTTAATTTATGAGTTATAAAGTTAAAAGGCAATAAACAAAATAAATTATAATCAATTGCAAAAAATAATATTAAACAACCTTTTTTTATTAAATTGATATGATTTATATATCAACTTCATCATAATCCAAGCGCATAAACTTTTACCTTTAATACAATTGACACTACCATTGGGTCAGGTTCAGAGAAGACGCGTGCCTTATCCGGAAGGGTGTGCGGCCCTCTACAATGTTGTTTTTACATGTACCGCTTCATTGAGTTTTCATAGACAATTATATTTAATTGTTTTTACTAAAACTTTAATCTTTAAAAATATATATATGGAAATGTAATAAATAATATTAATTATCAATGTAAAGATTTTTAATAAATATATATATACATATATATTTTTTGACATTTTGCAAATTATGTTAGCGTGTGCGTCGCACACCTCCGCACCTTAGAGCAGTCGTCACTGGTCAGGTTATTACACTCTTTCAATAATAAAGCTTAATTATTAACGAAACATAAATAAAAACCCTTTGAACATTTCAAAAAGCAAATCATTAGGATGAGGGTTTTTAGACTATTTGTCATCAACAACACTTTCTTCCAAATTGAATCCAAAATCAAATAAATCGGATTTTTATTGATTTATATTATTATTAAAAAACTTTTACAAAGCAATTGCTTCAACTATAACATATAGCCAACAAGATTTTGGCATAAGGCAAATAAATCATTAATTTCGTTTTTTCAGGAAACGAAAACAGTTTAGTCGAGAGGGTGGACAGCGCATTGTCAAAACTTATTGAGATCTATAGTATCATCATAATTTTAGCCAAAAATAAAATAGAACAACTTGCATCCAAATATTTTGTCAATAGAATTATATTGTGTTTTACACCTATTGGCAAAGCCCAATTACTACATTGAAGCCAAAACTATTTTCTATTTGCGTTTCCATTTAAAATCACAAAATGGATTTTCTAGCAGAATCAGACAATAGGTCAATTATATGTATTACTTTGTATATCAAAATATTGTTCCTTTTTTGAAAATAATAGTAATTTCATATTTATTCACTCTATACATATGTGAGCATAGATGAGAGTGTATAGTCTTCATATCCATTTGTTGATTTATGAAGAAAAGTCAAAAAATCATGTCAAAATAAATAAATAATGAAGTTTAAGTACCCTTTGATGATTACTTTTTTAATTCCTATTCATTTAAGAAAAAATCTTAATCAAGAACATAAATGCCTCAAACAAGAAACAGATATAACATTATATCTAAATATTGTTCTAGAAAATATTTTCACTAACGTTGAAGGAATAAAAACATTTCCGCAAGATAAGGTATCCATTTTCAGTAGTAAGTTGGAACAAGGAACACACGCTATCTTCATAAGCACAGCAATTTGGGACAATTGGTCAACAATGTAATGACCAGTGGCCTTTTAAGCACGCTTTAAATTTTATGCCGAATGATTCGATTTAATATTCATTACCGAAATTTTTACCAAATATTTTTCAACTTTCAACCCCTTTTTTTTGCATTCTAATATTGCATTTCCGAATTTTAAATTTAGCGTATGAGTTAATTAATCATATTTATAATGTATACATTTTACAATATTAACTAAAATAACTATTTTTAAAAATACAAAAAATCTTTTTTGAAGTTAGTAAAGTTTATATTGAATATAAATAACGTTAGCAGGGAAAAAGTTCTAAACCAACTGATGAATTTTTAATATAAAAAACAAAACATATTATATTAAAAACCTTTTGTGAAAACAATCTAAAAAATATGACTTAATTGAATAATAACGAAAACAAAAAATGTTTAAATTTTAAATATACAATAAAATTAATGCTCAAAAATTATAGGAATTTTGAATAGCTTTGTAATCCAAACAAAAAACTTTTGTATTATGATTTAGTCGTGTTATTGTAAAATAGAAATTTTTTGGCTGATATCTAGTTTATTAATTTCCTGTGAAGTTTATTTTTTGTTAGAAATGTAAATAAATTTTTACTTTATTTTATTGAATTATTAAATATATATATTTAAAAAATCAATTACTTACTAAAGTAAAATATAAAATATGAAATGTGTAAATAGATTTCAATATTGTTTTTATTCTTAAAAAATTATAGTATTCGATGTATACTTGATTCTACTTAGATTATAAGTAATTTTAGTAAAATATTAAATACTGTACATTAAATAAGAAAAAAAAATCATGAATCATTGTTTTTATTATCAAACATAACTCAACTTGGCTCATCGAAAGCTCAGCATGGTGATGATAGGTACAAGTACATACCAGGACTAAAACGCGCTACTTAAAAAATGACCAAATTGCAGATACTAACTAAACGCAATATATTGTTGAAAATTGGAAGGCATCTTTGCGACAGCACCATAAACACGCAAAAGGCGATACTTGGGGTTGAAACTAGACTCCATGTTGACCTATTGGGCTCAAATAAAAGAAGTTGCGGCAAAAGCAAGCAAAGTTGTTGCGATGCTAGAAACACTGATGCCTAACGTAAGAAATCCTATCCAGAGTAAACGAAAATTACTTATGGCAACAACAAACTAAATACTACTCTACGGGTGCAAAAGTTGGGCAAACACTTTAAAGGTTGAATGTAGAAGGAAAGCTTATGCAGCTGTACAGCGGACTGCCGTTCTTCGGGTAGCTTATACATACCGAACCTTATTTGAGCTATCAGTTCTAGTGATTGGTGTTATCATCCCTATAGACTTTCAAGCACATGAATCGCGAAAATGCTGGAAAGAAAGATCGACAAACAACTCAAGAGATTTTGAAGATATAAGAGAACAAACTTTCCAGATTTGGTAACAACGATAGATATTATGTCATACTGTTCTTATTTAGTTATAGATATCGAAAATATCTATGTAGAATGCACAAAGCAGAGCAACCCAACTATATATACTGCGGATCAGAAGAAGACGATGCTAGACATACCTTTTTTTTATTTATTTCACCTCACAGTCGAAAATATCATCGAAAAAATGACAGAACGAGCAAATTTGGAACAAAATCACACAACTCATCGGAAACGTGTTCAGAAAGACCTGGACAAGAACTATCCAGTAGACTTTTCAATTTGGATCAGGAGTGGGGACCTGGACGTAGGTTCTACAAGAAGCATACGTCAGCATATAACAAAAGAAGGGGTGTTTTAGTACGTATACTACACAGTAGGAATCGAACACACCATTCTCGTGACGATCAGTTTGACAGTGCATAAAGCATTCCACCTCTTCCACCACAAAAAAAAATTATCGAACATAACTTTAACACTGACATAATGATATATCCGCTCACCATGATAAGGAAGTAGGAAAAAGCATCAAGTATAACTAGATTTCAACTCCAGTGCTGAAGTCATCCTATCCTTATGTTCATCTTGGACCAGTTAATGTAAATCGTTACTTTTGAAATAACTGTTATTTTCGGTCCCTTGTTAATACGGACGAACACAACATTGATTCTGTTATTTGCTTTATATGTGTGTATATTAACAATTTTATTTTAGATGTAAGCCTATAACTGTTAGACTCATCCAGTAATATTAAATTATACTAAAAGATTTGTTGAGTATTATCAGAAATTGTTTGTTCAGTTGAAATATAAAGAGTAAAAATAAAAAATTTTAAATTTTAAAATTAAGTAAAAAAATTTTATTCACATTTATATAAACGATATATATAGCGATCTGCATTTCAAATTAATATTTCTAACGCTATACAAATTGGTTGTTCATATAATGTCATTAGAAATCTAGCCGTGTTATAAATATTTTAAGTAATATTTTAGAATTTTATAAATACAAGTAGAGTACATTTTGACTTAATAGTTCAATTAATAGCAATCGATGATTGACTTTCTGACTGCCTGGAACGACTGAGGAGGAATTAATAAACTACAACCATACAACTTCTAAAAGCTTAGGAATCTGATTATTAGATTTTCAAATTGCTGATATTTGCTGGTATTTCTATATTATGTTACTTTTCTTTGAAACTCATTTTAATAAAAAGTAACATAAAATATTCCAGAATAAATATTTATGTTGTAAAAAGAAATTTACTTAAGCCAGAAAGGATTATTATATATTATCTTAAATAAAACAAAATTCATGAATGTACTTTTTACGTATACGTAGTTTCGTTTTATTAATCGTAATTCCTTGGCGGTTTGTTCTTTGATATCAAAATAGGAAAAAGTCCCATTTGAAAGGTCAAATATGTAATTTACATAAAATAAATAGAAATGATTTTCTTTGGGTTCCGAATGTAAAAGAATATAAATTGCAAGTAGCTCTACTCTGAAATTAAACGAATGTATAATAAAATGAATATTGTCACAAGTTTAAATCAATAGTTCATAGTTTAATGTAGCTTAAAATTTAATTTAGTTAATGAAACTAAATGTGCACTTTTTGATTTACCTTCATTAAAATACAATTAAAATTTTATAGATATGTGTATTCAAAACTCAAATACCACATGTGTACATTCACATTTTCAGATTTCGGATCATCAAAGTCGATGACTTAAGAAAGTCTTAATGCACTCACAAAACAGTTATTCATTTATTTGTTTATTTAAATTTAAAGAAAATGGAATTAAGTCAAACATATGTATACATATATAATTCAATTTTATAAATTGTATTCGACTGAGTATAAGTTGAGTCCCTTTTGTTTTACGTGGTTACCTGGCATGTCTGCTTAAAACCACAGTTTTCAAAATACACGTATCAAAATAATGCGTCGATAAACGCTCCATTGTAATAACATAAGTTCTGCCGGTAGCAATAGAAATTATATATTTAGTTATAACATCCTCCGTGTTGAGAACCCAGGCTCATTTAAACTTCTGATGTTCTATATGATTCACAAAACCCAGTTGAAAAAATCCTCTTCCTTCACTGTCTCTTCCTTCACTCAACGGCAATTTTTTAGTAAAGGAGACTTGATATTATAATGAATATATGTTTTCCATTGCTTATATCTAGGATACCATGTTCTCTAAAAATTTTTAATACACATTAAAAAGTATTGATGTGTAGCAATGTCAAAACCAATCATGAATTATTACTTTGACTATTTTTGGTCTGGCGATGCCATATAAATTTTTTTTTATTCAAATTCAATTGGTGACATTTTACAATTTTTCAATAAACACTAAGTCATGATAATTTACAATTAAGATAGTTTTCCCTGTGGAGAGCTACTCTTTTCTTTTTAAATTAAGATTTTTATTATAATATCTGAAGCGGCATTTTCCTTTTCAGTCTCGTAAAAATTGAGGGGGACATTAAATTCAAAGCAAGGGTGTTGGGATGAATTTGTGTTAGTTCATGGTATTTTCTAGCTACCTTTTTTACTTCGTCTCTAACCGGGATTATCCTAAGGTCCTGATGGATTTGAATGTTAGTTACATACCATGTAGCGTTTACCATTTCTCGTAAAGTTTTAGACTGAAATCTTTTAAGAATTTCTATGTTGGATTTTGAGGCTGTTCCCCATAGTTGAAAGCCATAGCTCTATATTGGTTTTAGCACACTTTTGTATAAAATAAGTTTATTTTTTAGAGATACTGAATATTTTTTATTCAGTAGCCAAAACATTTTTCGGTATTAAATCCCCAGGGATTTTCTTTTGTAAAAATGTGTGTTTTCCGTGTTAGACGTCTATCCAAATGCATGCCCAGGTATTTAGCGCTGCTTGATTGCGGAATTGTTATATTATTAAGTTTAATTTCTTTTCTCATTGTGAAAGTAACATGAGTAGACTTTGTTTCATTTGCTTTCATGCGTCAATTTGCTTTCAATGCAACCATTTTGATATACGATCAAGACCAGCTTGTAGTTTAAAAGAGGCTACAGAGGGATCACTTGCGCTTCCCAGGATAACTGTGTCATCTGCAAATGTACCGATTACAATTCCTACCGTCTTCAGTAAATCGTTTATGAAAAGCAGATAAAGGGTTGTACCAAGTACACTGCATTATGGTACTCCAGCTCTAATATCAAGTAGAGAAGACATTTCATTCTCATTGTTGACATAAAAGAATCTTTTCAATAGATACTATTTTATGAACGTATAATAGTTAAGTGGCAGAAGCTTTTTACATTTGAAAAGAAGTCCTTGGTACCATACTCGATCAAACGCTTGAGGTATGTCCGAAAACGCTGCTGAGCAGTATTATTTTCGCTCCAAAGAGGCCTGTATTTCTTCAACAATTCTATGAATTTGCTCAATGGTTGAGTGTTTTCTTCAACTCAATTATCTGCATAAAACGTTTTAAAAATAGAATCTCCAGAACTTTGGAAAGAATGGGAAGGAGGTTTACTGGACGATAGGATTTTACATCTTCAGCTGGTTTTCCTGGTTTTAGTATCATCTTTATATCAACAACTTTCCATTGCGCTGGGATACAACTTTTTAACAAGAATGCATTTAAAATTTGCTTAATAAATATAGAGCAACATCTGGAAGTTTTTTAAGGATTTCAGCAGTTATGAGGTCATAATCAGGTGCCTTTTGATTTTTAAGAGATTTAATTGTAGAAATTAATTCTCTTTTTTTTAAATTTCCTAATTGGTAACTCCATTTGGCAAGTTTATTCCAAAAATTTGGAAACATTGACATCTATTGCTGGATCGCCAGTCAAATCATGTGGAGTAAAAACGTTTTTAAGATGGTTTGCGAAATTTTTATAAATAAAACAATTAATTAGTGCCGTTATAGGAAAAAATAATCAACATAAAAAAAAAATAAGCAATCTTGTCTTTATTAGTGTTTTGAAGAAAAGAAGCTTATCAAACCACCGTGCAGTTTTTATATTTAACAGAGAAAATTTTGAGCGGCAGACTTTGGCAAAGTAATAAGTTATATTACTTTAACAATGACAACCGAAATAAAAACTTATGATATTTTTAAAACTTGCTCACAGACTGATGGTGTTGAAATTTGTAAACAAAAATTTTAAGAACCACAAGGAGAAAAAAAAATGACAAAGTAAAATAAGAGAAAACGTAAGTACCGACTGAATTTTGGTTTCTTCACGTTAATATAGTTGAAACCTTATACCAGCTGTTCCTAACAATGAGCAATACTAACAATTATATTGCATTTCTTTGTGTGCCAACTATTTGGTGATCAAATTCAACTTATGTTGTTTGTATTTTTATGCTATTTGTGCTGGTTTGCATGCACTCTGTCATAGTTAATCACATTTTCTGCGTTTAGACATTTAAAGTTTCCAAGTACACTATGCCTTCGGCGACTATGTACGCAAGTTGAAACCACAGTGTAAAAACAAGAAGAGAGCTTAGCAACAAAAGTGTGGTGCTGACCTTACTGCTACGGTCAGAACCATCTGTAGTTCTTTGCCGGCATAAACAAAATCAAAAGAAAATTAAATAAAAATAGAATTAAAATAAAAGCCTTGCAAAATATTTCAGGAATCCATTACCGTGACAATATAAAACATGGCATTTAAAACTCTTAAAATAGTTTTTTACTTATTTACTAATTTTAGTAATAATTTTAGCCGGCGCTTATATTAAGTCATTACATTACGCTGCGGGACAATGCATGGTTAAGCATCATAACTTCAATTACAAGAGCAATTTATTCTCTCAAATGTATCAGTATTATTTAGAAAGATTATTTTCTTACAACGATAAACCGTATAAAGTTTTTAAGCTGGATAAGCAAAGAATCTATGAACACGAAAACAAATTTTATGAAACCGCTTAAAAGTTTCGAAGGTGCAAATTCTGAAACTGAATAAAAGACTCGTTCAACTTTTTTGAAGTTGTGGCGCCACTTGACATTAATTTTACCACTTGTAAATATGTATTTATTTTATTTTTGACTCAAAAAACTTAGCGTTTCAATTTTTTAAATCATAAACTTTGCAGTTTTCTATAAGTTTATTTTTCGTATTTAAATTGCACTACTTTAGGTTTTTTAAATTCATTTAATTGAAAAAGAACTTCCTGGAGAAAATATATAAGCGATATATTTCGATACATGTCGACGCAATGAAAACTTCATATGACTTCTTGCATGAAATCTAGTTTAAACGATATTGTTCACTTCATCCAGTGTATGACATTAAGAGACTGCAGTGCTTGCAGTTAGCGTTACAAACATTTACCTTAAAAAAATCATTAAATTACTAAGAATTTTATTATTATTTGTAAAACATTGCTCGAAAGTATATGCCAGAAAAAATTAATAAATACAATAAAGCAAATACCAAAAACCTTAACTTCATATAGTTATAAGCAGAGCTCGTCTAGACTCGAGCCAATGATAGTTTGCGGTTTTGCCGTTAATTTTGGAGCAGATTAGCAGTATAATAATAATTTACCTAATGTCATATATAAAAAGATTTTAAAATATATATAAAGTTTAAAGCTAAAGTTTATCTAAAATACCAAAACTGCAAGCTTTAACTATATATACACAAAAAAAGTAATATTATAAAATATTTAAACAATCATCATTATTTATGTCGCAACGATCCTAGTTGAATATTGACTTCCCTAATTTAATAATAATTATTAACAATTTTCTAACATTTAGTTTTATAAGTTTCATCATCCGATTAATGAACAATATGGCTTGTACGAGTATTATCTCGTAGTGAAAGACCTTAATTATCATTTGAAAAATACAAAAAATAATACTTTGCTTTGGTTTAAGCAATTATAAAGAAATGAAAGATCATCAAATAAAAGAAATTAGTACTACTACTAATGTTCTAATTGACAACTTTGTGCAGCATTTCCGATTTAGCAATCTAATGCTTAAGCCATTCGCTTCTTATTTTCCATTTTTGATCAAAATGAGCCATTTTCGGCCAGTGTAAATGCCGTATTACACACTAAAGATTTATTCTAATTGACTAAATTTATTCTAATTGACTGAAGTATTAAGTATATATAAGCACAGACATCAACATCATTCATCAAATTCAGATTGTTCTTAACATCTTAACAGACGCAATTAATTCTACACCCTCTCACATAAAAGGTTATTTAATTCCGCTAGTTTTTAGTAAGAGTGATATAGATTATACCGTGACAAAAAATAAATCTCTTTGTTCAAGAAAATTGTCCCTACTAAATTAAAACCCACACTAATTAGGGAAAAGGGTCAATAAGAATTAATTGTTATTTAGAGGTTCCTATTCCTAAGCACGAAGTAATGAAGATAAAATAAACGTATTCTGGTAACATTGTATTCCAGCCTTACCCTGCTATTACTACCTTACCTATTATAGGGTGTAGGCTGCCATAGAGTAAGGATATAGGGTATCCTTACCTATTGACTACCAAGTAATCCCTTGTACTTACAGTGTACTTGCAAAAATGCAATTATGTTAACTATGACAACATCTCACCTATAATGCTAAAAAAATGTGACATCCTTATCTTTAAATTTTATATCAAATATCCATTATCCTACAGTCTCTAACCAACAGCGTTAAGAATATCCTTGATCAAGTTAAGTAATAACTTGGTCGCTAACTTAAGACAAGTTAAGATATAATAGCTACTTTCTGCAAGCTAATAAAATTGTTACTATGTTTCTCAAACTATTAAAAAGTTTTCTTTCCTCTACTTTGTGAGATTAGTGTGTATTATTGTCTTACTGGAAAAATGAGGTGATTTCAGTTTTTACATTGGATAAGATTAACGAATCCAAAAGAAGTCGAACTCTACAAGTGCATTACAAATAAAAAATAAAAAGATACATCAACTAGCCGACCCAACTACTCTAGCAGATCCTGCTGATGTTGTAGTGTACAACGCCAACGCTATATCTAACACCCAGTTAAGTATTGTTGACAACGATGAACTAGGTTCCGACCATTCAACACTAATAATCAACTACATCTCCCTATGTTCGACAATACCCACTAAACGCAATATAATCTCCCCTAAAACTGATATAACTTTCTTTCAATACTGGCTAGATAATAAATTAAACATGAACATTTCACTAAAATCTTGTACATATATAGATGGGGCCGTTGAGACTCTAACGAGGCAAGCTTTTATTGTACACATAGAAATAATGGGCAACAAACAGTGGATACATATTTCCTCCCCACTGACATAAAAATACTCATCAAAGAAAAAAATAAATTGCGTAGAATTTGTTAGGCAAACAGAAGCGGTACAGCAAAGAGAAATCTGAATAGAGCTACAAGAAATCTGTAAAATAAAATAGAATATCATAAAGACCAGACTTGTGCTAATTTTTAAAGAAGCCCTAACACACTTAATAATGGACAACAGAAAATATAGAAAGCAACAAAATACCTAAAACGCCAATAACACTTGAGTTTGGGGCCCCTCTCATAAAAACATTTTCTCAAATATCAGACGTTACAATTAATAATACCGATATAGAAACTTTTCTTGAAAAAGCGTGCTAAATGGACTTTGCGATTAAAAAATTAGTTTTTTTTTTATTATAATGATCGGGTGAAACCATAGTCATTAAAATATTATCGTAATAGCCAACGCTTTATGAAAATTATAAAATACTTAATAATAACATAGAATAACATAGAATAACATAGAATATGTTGGCACATTCGTTTATTGTTCCATCGACAGGCGAACACGAACGAACAAATATTTCTTTTCATACAAAATATTGGCCCACATTTAACAGCAAATGCAATCGAACAAACGAACGAATTGATACAAATTTTACAGCAAACGCAAATGCAGCGGAACACTGGTTTACTATAAAGTAAACTATTAATGAACAAGTTTACTATAAAGTTTGGTAAGGGCCCATTACACAGCATCGCCCACTGACAGCGGACAATGTTTTCGTTTGCCATTACACTTCAAATATTTCGACAATTTTTTAAACACGCCTCAAAAAAAACAACAAATATACAAGAATATAAAATCATATATGTATGCATTTCAACGATGTTTCCGCTTTCATCCCTTTATGCGCGTATAAACCCATAACTTTTTCGAAAATTTTTCCGGACGTCATACTATGGAAGTCAATATCAAAATCTAAAATACATCTGGAAAACAACAAAAGCTAAAAATTTAAAAACCTGAGTAACAGAAGTAGTTAATGATGATAAAAGTTTTTTTAAATCAGTACTTCTATAATGCAGTTGAATTCAAGTTCAGCCACTTAAACTTCATTCTGTTCCATATGCAACAGCACTTAAGTGGAACACTTAAGTTCCATGTAGTGGAACTTCCCCCTCGAATGTTAGAAAAAGTATTTTAAATCATCAGTTTCCAGAAACTTTAATCGTATTTCACGCTTAGATTCTCAAGTGCATTGTGACAGCTCCAGCGGATAGAATTTGTTCCTCCACACATAAGTCCTCTTGCAAATTAAGGCGATACTAAAAGGTTAAAGCAACGGTTAAAAATAAACTTTTACCATAAACGCATGAATGAGTCGCAATTGCAACTGTTTTCACAACTAGTGAAAAGTAGGAAAAAGAATTTTAAATGCGAAAGAGCAAATTATTTTCAATGAATCAAACTTAAACGTTTTTATTCAACGTTAATTTTCTAACTTTCATTTCAATTTGCCATTTTAATTACTTTAAGGAATAATTTCTGTCAACATTTGTACAACCAACTAAAATAATTGAATTAGATTTTTTTGTTCCACTCTCTTAGGAAAATCCTGTCGTTAAAAACAAAGGATATGTCTTGTTATCACATAGTGGAATCATATTCTTAATTTAATGCAATGTTTAGGTCCCGTCTTACATTTAAATATTTTTAATCGATATTCTAATTATTATCTCTTCTTAACATTTTTTAAAACAACAACATAAATAGTGCTATTTAATTTAATTTTATTTTATTTAATTTAATTGAATTTAAAGCAGTTATGTTATATTTATTTAAGATTGTATTTATTCATGTATTCTATTTGTAATTTTTTGGTATTATTTCCAATAAAATCTATTATTAAACAAGAGTATATTGACTGCTTCAACATGAACGATTTCATCATTAAAATTTTAGTCATAACAATAGCATCAAAGATGCAACTTTAGCACTTGTGCATTGTAACGACCTTTCCGGCCTCTACCGCGGCCGGGGTATACTCAGCGTATACCAGGGTTCAGTACAAAAAAAACTCAACAACCAAAAAATTTAATAAGCCATATTAAATTACAAATAATTATAAAAAAAAAATACATTACACGATTTAACATACTTCAAATAATTATATTTAACTATCATGGATATCTTAATTATTATATAAAAGAAACTTAACTCGGAGTACTTTCAAAAAACTAAGTAAGTAAATAATTAATGTAATAGGTAACAGTATTCATTTAGTTATTATTGCTATTCTGGCAATTGATGCCTTATTGTTGTTAACGTTCGCGCCACTGCTACTGTTGCCGTCGCCGTTGCTGTCCCAGGTGTCAGTTTGATTTTATTACATTCAATGCATTCGATACTTGATTTATTGATATAAAAAAAACGTTCATTGGATATATGTTATTGAAATATAAAAATTGTTAGATGTTAACTCTTTTCTATTGTTTAATTTCGTATTTATAATTTAGTTAGTAATATATTTGAATTTCTTTAAACACTTCATTTGGTTTCCTTTGTGGTTAATAATGTAACATATTCTGCGGTAAAGCAAAGGCACTAGAGATAAACACACGTTTCTCAAAAAAAATTGGGGTGTTTTATATAATTTTTTTTTTTTATATTTAAAATACTTGATAGTTATTATGGTATAAAACACTGTTCCAGAGTATAAATTTATATATTAAAATCTTCACGCCACTTCCGATAAGAGTTTCATATATATCTTTTTTTTTTTTTATTTCTTGTGTATTTCTTTGCGGATCACTGAAGTTAAACTCTGTCATACGTTCTGCCCGTTCCGTTCAAAATAAACTCCCCCAAGAAGCCAGAAAATCCTCCGAATGCTCCTTTTATTTACTTTTTTATAACTGCTTAACTCATACTTTTTAATCCGCCGTTTCTCGGTCAATGCACTTAATTAATGTTTTCTACTTCGAGACTCACGAAAGCTTTCCTTTATTTTGTTATTGATTCTCTTACCTTGCAATGTTTACGCTGCATTCTCAGCTTCTCTTATTACTCATTGCAACTTTGGCGATCAAACGAAAATTATAACAAAACAAATTAAAATGACATTTCTCATATTGCAGGTTTTTTTTGTTATAATTTTTATAAGCGTGTTTAGATGTCAGTGATTTTTTTATTTATTTTTTTTTTAAATTATTTTTAAAAAAAAAGAATCATCACTGTAAGATCAATTTTATTTTTACTTCAAAAATTGATCATTACAGCATTATAATCTCTAGTTTTCCCGGACTATTTCCTATTCGTTTTCTGTGTTAGTACACTTAAAAGCAGTCGAAACTAATTTTAACTGCTTTGTTTCTTTGATTGCAGACATACGTATATTATATCGTAAGTTAGATATATAACGTGGTATATCGTAAGTTAGATATATAACGTGGTATATCGTAAGTTAGATATATAACGTGGTATATCGTAAGTTAGATATAATTGAATCGAAGCTTTTCAAAAATCTTATCAAGAGTATCAAAAACATCTTATTAATATCTTATTAGGAGTTTATTCAAGTAAAGCACGCAAGTCTAGGTGTAATTTATGACTGACTATTATTTCGTTTACTTAATATGCTGTTCAGACACACCTTAATATCGCAAAAATCTTAGTTTCATCTTCGTTTCAGCAAAACTAAGTTGTTTTTTCCATACAAAACTTATTTTCAATGTCAAAGCAAAGCTAAGGAAAATAGCCTTAATTTCGCTAAAACGAAGCACGAAACTAAGGGAATTTTTAAATGAAACTGTGTAAAAGACAAATTTTAAGCAAAAGATAAAATTGAGATAACGAAAAAGTGACATGTATTTTTAAAAACAGCTGACTTTAATAAAACCGGGAAAATATTTTGAAAGTAATCCAAACAGTTAAGCATTGGCGATGGACAAGAAAAATTATAAAAAAAGATTCGGTTGGACCCAAGCAGCAAAAAATGCGCTTTTGGAACTTTGGGGGTGTAATATAGAAGGCTTTCGTGATGCACGCAAGAATTTGAATTAAATCAACTCGGATTTATGCACAATCCCAAAGAAATGCAAACGAAAATTAATAATATGACCTCAAAATTCAGGTATTTGGAATTAACAAATTGAAGTCATAATATTTAATTGTTTTTAAATTAAAGAAAGAAAAATTCCAAAATTGGCCCTTCTGGTGGTTCACCCTCTAGGTGGGTGCAATATGAACGAGTGAAGAAACTAATTGGTGGGTTCAAAAGCGAAAACATCAAACAACTTCAAATAGAAAGTATTAATGGTAAATAAATATTAAAAAATAAATTATTCATGCAATTTGTTATTTATTTGTTATTTTTAATATATTTATCTTTAATGTTTAACGTTTTTTTCAATATTTTAGATGCGAACTTTCATGAGGATTATCTGGAGGAGGAAATGGCGATGTCATCATCCCCTATGTCAACATTATTGTCACCAGTATTATCAGAAGCGACTTCATTATCAACGTCGATGTCAACATTATTGCCACCAGTATTATCAGAAGTGCCTACCACCACATCGTCGACTCCAATATCATCACCACAGCCTAAAAGAAGAAAAAGATTGAATTATTTTCAGAAAGAGGTATTAAATACGTTGAAAAATTCAGCTGAAAAATTATCAAGTTCTTTACAATCAATAAAGCAAATCGAAAAAGAGTTACTTCAAGAATCAAAAAAAAACTGAAAAACTTCATGAATTCGTACAAGATTCTAAAGAACTGAAAGATGTTTTTCTGGATTTTTTAAAGAACAAAAGTAAGTAAATGTAAATAATAAAAGTAAAAATTCAAAAAAGTAACTAATGTTTATAATGTTAATAAAATGTAAATAATTAAAAATTTATTTTAAATAATAAGTAAGAAGAAATCTAAAAAAAAAAAAATCTTTATTTTAATAAGACTAATAAGAAATTTTAACTTTTAATTATTTTAATAATTTAATAAGAACTAAAAATTAAGTTAAAATATGTTAAATAATTTTTTAGTTAATAAATAAATATATACATACTCAAGTAAATTGCAACAGCTTGTCTTATTTCTTCTGCACTAGGTTCCATATCAAAAATAATGGGGTGTTGGTCAGGATGTTGGTTTTTATCAATGTTTTTCAGCTCTTTTAACCATTGTGCATTAATGTGGTCGTTGTTTTCATTCAAAAAATTGTGCAACACACAACAAGCACTTATAATAATATTTGCATTATTGATTCTATTGTTCAAACCCTTTCCTATTCGTCGAAATCGTGCTGTTAAGTGTCCAAATGCATTTTCAACAACCCTTCTACATTTCGAAAGTTAGTAGTTATAATTTTTTTTTACCAGCGGCATATCAACATTAAATGGATATGGTTTCATTAAAGTTTGGGTTAGCCTAAATGCCGAATCTGCTATTAGATATACTGTCACATCTTAGTTGCATATATTTCTCTTATTTTTCCTTAATAAGTTGCACGTATTTAACATCTTTTTTAAGTTGGATGTTTCATATATATACGAATCATTACAACGTCCGTGAGTTCCCACATTAATGTACATGAAACGGTACCTAGTAAGTGGTATTAGTTTAAAATAGAGTGAAAAATAAAATTCCACATACCTGAAATCCACTAAAGCTAATAAAACTATTGAGTGCCATCCTTTATAGTTGTAATAATCAACTGCATCCTCTGGGTTTGGACGTATTTTAATATGGCATCCATCTAAATAAAATTATTATTAAACACTTTTACGTTTGAATTTATAAGTACATACCAAGGGCTCCTAAACGTTGTGGAAATCCGAGAAGTTCAAAACCTTTTACGCATTCTGCCACGGTTTCTTGTGTTAATGAAAATCTTTTTAAATATATGAGTGACATTACTTCCCATACAATTCTGCAAAACTCCAATACAATAATGCATACTGTAGATTTGACAACGGCAAATAATTCACACACTACTCTGTATTCCTCTGAAAATCGTAACGCACAGAAAGCAATTGCGATTTTTTTGTCAAGAGGAACCGTTTTACGTCAATAAGTGTCCTCTTTTGTAAAGATTTTAACAATTCACACAGAACTGAAAAACTTTTTCGAACATGAAAATGTGTTTTAAAAACATCTTCTGTGTGACAGTACATGTTCCAAAATGCTGATTGCTGGTTCTACAAAAAAAATTAAGTATCATATTTTCAATGTACGATAATATATTTACAAATTTCCAAAATGGTCTTAATACAGACGACGTTGTTCCAAGTAGTATAGCTTTATATCAGTCCTATATCAGTTGATTTAAAGTAGCAATGTTTTGCTTCACCAATTGTAATTTATTGTCAAAGGCGCTACATATTATTTTTGCAGTAGTTTGACGATGGCAAATATTTTGAAAAACATACTTTAATAAGAGTTCACTAAGAGCCACTTTTTAAAAACTAGACAATCAACCAGCAATCTAATCAAAATCTGACTACCAGCAGACCAGAAGAACATCTATAATGTCCCCAGCATTTGTCATTTGAAGGTGATAGTCGAAGCCCAGCGCCCTCTAAATGGTCCCCCACAATGTCATAATTGTCAACAGTTTGGACATGTCGCCACTAACTGCAGAACCACACCAAAGTGTGTTAAGTGCGACGGCTCGCATCATCACCAACAATGTACAAAACCGCGCGATACTGCCCCGATATGTTCGAACTGTGGCGGTGGCCACCCAGCCAACTACAGAGGATGCCCCTGCGCTCCGCAAAACCTGAAGAAAAATAATGTCTCCACATCAATCTCACCAGTCTGCTTCAAAATACTGCCATCAATATCTTATGCCGATGCTGTGAAGAAAGGAAGTACAACTTCAGTCCAAATCCCATTTACTGGTCTCCCACATGGAGAAACTTTAGAATAATATGCAGGCACCACTCAATACAATGATGAAAACTATGATGCAGATGTTACAAAGTTTAGTACCAACCTTTGCTTTTAAATGAGTAAATCAACAATTCGCCTAAAAATTGTTAAGTGGAATGCCAATTCCATTTAAACAAGAAACATGAAGTCATCCAATTCCTGCATGATTTCGAAATAGACATCATGTTGATCCAAGAAACATTTTTGATGCCAGCTATCAAACTTAAAATCCCCAACTATGTCGTCTACAGGTCTGATAGAGTTTCAAGAAGAGGTGAAGGCACAGCTATCCTTATTAAAATTAGCATTAAGCACCATGCTACAACCAACAACCTACAAAGCCTCGAAGCAACATGCGTAGCGGTCGAAAGCTATCTTGGAAATATAAATTTCATATCAGCATACAGGCCGCCGAGCTTGCAAATGCTCCTAAATGAGCTCGAGACTCTCCTCAACAATGACATACCAACTTTCATAACGGGTGACATGAACGCATAACATAGCAGCTGGGGTGACAAAATTCAAAGGGATATTGACGAGCTCGTCACAGAACACTTATGGCAACTTCATGCGCCAGGCGAACCGACACATTATGACAGCACGACAGGTCACGTGATTGATTTCGGCATATCAAACAACCTGGAGCCGAACGTGCACATAGAGGTCCTTGATGAACTAGACTCGGATTACAAACCAGCTTCGGCCTCGGTTGTAGTGTTTTCTAAACCGGACAAGAATCCCTTATTTTCGCAGAACTGACGTCCCATCAGCCTGCTCCTAACTCTGGGAAAGCTGCCAGAACGAATAATCCTGGCTAGGGTAAAAACAGTGGAGAACGACCTAAATATCCTTCCGGACGAACAATTTGGGTTTAGGGGTGATCTCTCCACAGAACTACAACTAGCCAGAACATCGTAGCTGATACAAACCGCTCTAAGTAAACGGGAATCAACCAGGAAGATAATATATGACATAGCCAAAGCCTTTGACAAGATCTGGCATGATGGCCTTGTAGTCAAAATGGCCCATTTCGGGGTCCCAAGCGGGCTGATTAAAATCATGGGTAGCTTCCTGCAAGGAAGGTCCTTCCGAACTAAAATTAACAGCAGCACCGTACCAATTGCGCTTTACGCAGATGACACGTGCTTGATCCACCCTGACCGGGATCTCATAAATGTAAGTAATACCTTACAGAGAAATATAGACCTTATGATGGAATACTTCCAGAAATGGAAGATTAAAATTAACAACGACAAAACTAAGGCTATATTCATAACACGAAAAAGAAGGCATCACTTCCAGAAGTGAGCGTCGGTGGCACGGAGATACGGTGCGAGGAAAGCATAAAATATCTAGGGGTCACTTTTGACAAATGGCTTCATTGGTATAAACATATGAAGTGCAAACGGTATAGTTGCTCTAAAATTCTACATCTCCTTAAGCCGTTGTTTAATAATAATCACTTCAACCTCACAAATAGAAAGTTATTATATACTCAAATAATAAGGCCAGCACTACTGTACGGATGTGTAACATACAGCAAAGCCTCAAATACTGCCATAAAGCAATTACAGATAGCACAAAATCTGGCTCTAAGAAGACTTATTAAGATTCCTTGGTATATTAGAACAATAGACATGCATAGAGATCTAAGAATTGACTCAGCGAAAATATATATCAAGGACAGAGCCCTAAAATTATTCACAAAATAAAATACCTTAAGTCCACCTCAGGATGCACAGGAAGATATGCTGATCTACGTATAGTAGATATCTATGATCTAGTATAGTTAAAGTTTAGTGTGGGGCAAAGATAAGCCCCCCAGCCGCAAAAGAGTAAAAGTACGCAATAACACTAACTCAAATAACAACAACAACAACAAATGTTCAATTTTTATTGGGTTTCAATTTGTAACGATTTTTAATACGAATAGCATTGAAATATTTAAATATTTATTTGTGACAGTCTAATTGTGATAATTTTGATAAAAAAATCTTTGTAATTAAAAGAAAATTTGTAGAACATACAATTTTTAATTCCGTTTAATAAACTTCCAAATTTTGGCTCATAAATACTTTAAACTTGCCAAGAAGATATTTCCAAAATGTTTTATTTTCAATCAAGTGATATTAATTTGAAATTATATTAAGTGGAGATTGTCTGGCCAATTGTCGTTATCTGATTTACTGTAAATTGCTACCAAACCAAGTACGTATTTTTTATAACTTAATTCGAACAAATATAAAATCCGTTTTCTTTTTTAATTAAGTTTAATTAGTGAAGTTTAAAAGAGCACATTTTAATTATTTTAATCAATTCAACTTTATATAATTAAATTAAATTAAATTACAATCTAAATATAGATTAATTAAAATTTAATAATCTGCTTATTTGGGCAGATAATTCTTACATATATATATATGTATATGTATTAACAAGATTTGGTGCAAAATTAAGTTCAAATCAAGATTTTGTCATCACTGCGGACATCGAATCTGGCCCTTCATTATAAATTGTTTCCATACCTATATTTTTCTTCTGCAAGTTAATTCTTAATTGTTCATCCAAGTTGTGGTGCAATTTGTTATATATTGTAAAGCCGTTAAAACTTTGACCATTCACTTTTATGTCTTACGTGTAATTCGAGAAGCAATTCATATTCAATACTTCGATTCCATAAGCACGGATAAAGTTACAATTAAAACTGAAGGTTCGAATACAGACCTAAATAAGACACGAAGACTATATTACTTTATTTTTGAACCGTTGAATATAGGGATCAAGAGTTTAAACTTTATTACTATAAAATACTTCACACGGAATAATGCTTATATTCCGAACTTTCTTTTCAATATGTATTATTCTAGCATATGTACATATATTTAAGTATATACAGTATATTTTGTAAAAATGATAAAAATATGAATGAGAGTAAACTGACAAATTTTAAATTATATTTTTTCAGCATTGAACGCAATGGATGAAAAGAAACGAATGAGTTATGCAGACGTAGTTAAGTTTGGCCTCCAGTCACCAGAGGGTTGCTCTAAGGACAATGCTTTGGATTCTAAGGAACCTCACCCGCTCACTTCTGCTGAACGTAAAGCTATCAGTCACTTGCGTCAGGCAGGAAATACCAACACTGGGTTCTGGATTGATGACAAAGGTACTAAAAATCCACATACAAATGAGAAGAGTGGCGGTTTTAAATAAATCTTTATGAAACAAAATGTAGAACCCTATCCTTTATTTACGATACAACCGAGGCATCTTTTTATTAAAACCATGTAAAAAACAGTTTTATTATTTAAAGACCTCTTTTTCAAAATAATAAAATATATTTGGAAGTATAAAAGTATTGTTTTTTTATCCATATTTAGCAACGCCGCAATTTGTACTTATTTGTGTGCCTGTACGCAGTCAAATAGACTTTTACGCGACGAAACTTTATCAAACTATTAATTATGTACATATATGGTCTATATTGTTTACATGGTGGATTATAACAAAGTGTAAATTATTAGCACTAGACCTACCTACTAGAAGTTATTTTAAAAATGATCAATTTTTAGAAATCATACTTTTGAGAACTAGAAAATAAAATTTTTGCACGTTTGTTACAGAATGTCAATATTGCGTTTGGAATCACTCGGTTCAACACAGGTGAATAGTCGGATAGCTCATTAGATGCGGGATCCATAATATCGGTTAAAATAGCTGAAAACAAATACTAATATATTTTTACAAAAAAATGAAAAAAAATAAGGTTAATGTTACAATTAAAATGGCTAGCTGATAACTTGGGCTAGAAATCAAAATAATAGATAGTACATTATGTTCAAAATCAAGATAATTTTAAATAAGTATGCAGAGTTAAAATTAAAATTAAGATTGAAGTTAAGATTAAAATAAGTAATAAGGGTAAGATATTTATTAAGTAAACTAATAGTTATCATTTACTTTTTAAAATTTAATTTTATTACTTTAAAAATTATACAACTAGCGATAAAAAAGCTAACATTTTAAATAAATGTTTAAGTCCATATTAAAGCTTCACCTCTACATATTGAGCAATATGCTTATCAGTCGGGCAAATCGACGAGTAAAATCGAAAAAGCTTTAGAAGGAAAAGAAATAGCTCCAGCACATCGATTGACACTACAGGAGCTTCAGATCATAACATGGATTTTCAATATGCTGAGAAATAGGACGATAACCTTTGTAATTATATTATAGCTATTGGTTATTTGCGAACTCTTGCAGACTCTTGAAGACCTCGAATATGAAGTTCAGGGCTTCGCAGGTGATCTATTTATGGTTAGAGGCAAATTTGATAAGATAAGACAAGATCAACTTTTTCCAGGGAATTCGAAGTGGTCATCAGTAACCGATCAACTTTGGGAAACGCGGAAATTATCTTAAAGCAGAATTCACAATTTTGGTATACTGATGGGTCCAAACAGCTGCACAAATAACTAGAGAAACAAAATCTACTTGAACATTGGACAGTCCAAACAGGCATACAACAATCAAGAAGATGCATTGGTTCCGAACAGACTAAAGTTCACATTTTCCTTAACCTTAGCAGAAACGATATTAAAATCTACACAAAACTTTTTACAGGACACTGTAGACTCAATTACCACATGAAGATTATAGGTAAGGTAGAAAGTGATTCCAGTCAACTCTGTTATGAGGAGGAGGAAAGAATCATAGTCCACAATCAAATAAGTAAAATAAAACCCACACCATTCACGAGATTTATAAATAGTCTAAAATTATTTTAGTTAGGCCTTTAGGCGCACAATAGTTTTCTTAAGTCAGGGTGTATTCTTAGACTATTATTTAATAATAATAAAAATAAATGTAAATTACAATGTTAATATCACCGAACAAAATACAAATATTAAGTATTTGTACGTTACATTCAATTACCACTCTAATTGTTTTATGTATTATCTTAGGACATAAACTTGCATATATGTATATATATATGATGTTTTGATACCTCATCAAAATCTGATATATACATAACAGAAAAATTTTTTTACATGCTTTCTTGCTAAGCTTAATCATTTTATTCTATTATATCTGAATATGTATGACTTCTTTCTTGCAACCTGGGTATAATACTTGTTTTTCTGCAAAATTCTCCGCTCCGTATTGAGATATATTTTTTTTATGCATTTCGGCAATATGTTCAGCTGGTTTGAAGGCTTTTACTCTTGGATTTACTTTCACCTGGTTGATTATGCTACATCTTTCTCTATATAAATACCCGTCTCCTGAAAGTTATTTATAACTCTATACACATATGAATATTGACGACCAATATCTTAAAGATTATGATCGTATATCATAATCATCAGTAAAATGAAAACACAAAACGATACTTCGCAAACATTTTAATTGAAGGGAAAGCAGTTCGTTTTGAAGCCGACTCAGGATCTGGATATTCATTTCTTCCTAGAAGCCAGTTCAACAAGATGCATATTTCTAAAAAAATATTCCCGATAGGTATCATATTTCGTTTATATACACAAGAGTCTTTTGTCTCAGATGGGAAACTATGGATTCTATTGAACATACAACAATGTTTCAGCATCAGAAGACTGTACGATATCTTCGCATAAGGGCACGTATAAGATAAATCGCCGGTCGTTTCGAATTAAGTCTGCCGCAGACTTAATCCTACGATAAATTCGTATTTTTATGACATCATGGTACACAGCGTGTCACTTGATGAGTGCAAATCTAATTTAAAAGAATGTTTGTCACAGTTGCAGACGCATGACTTACATTTAAATATTTTAAAATGCAAATTCTTCGAGAATCAAATTGAAGCTTTGGGACACACAGTTCACGGAAATAAGATCCAAAAATCTTTCTCAAAATTCAAGCTGTATTAAGAATGCCCAAACCGAAGAGTGCAGAAGATGTTCACATATTTTTAGACATGGTTATCTATTATTCAAAATTCATAAAAAATTGTTCTACAATAACCACACTATTGCTACAATTATTACATAAATATGTAAAATTTATTTGGAATAAGAAATGCGACAAGTCATTCTAAAACTTAAAAGGCGAGACTGCAAGCGATAAAGTCGTAATGCCGTTCAATCCCAAATATAAATTACAGCTAGCGTTTGATGCTAGCCCATCGGACATAACAGGTATTTTGTTTCACAATGTAAACAACGAACAAAGACGTATTGCTTTTGGTTTAAGATTTCTTACAAAACCTGAGCAAAATTAGTCCCAGCTAGATAGAGAAGCTTTGGCAATTGGATTTGCTGTTCAGCATTTCTATCAATATCTTTATGGTTGAACATTCAAACTGATTACGGATAATCAACCGCTGTCAAGGATATTCTACCAGAATTCAAAAATACCTCAAATGACTATAGCCAGAATGCAGCGGTACGCAGCATCCATAACGGGATACAATTATGAAGTAAGTAGAAAAAAATGAGGAAAATATCAATGAAGACGCTTTTCGAGAGCTCCAATAAACACAAGTATAATTGCACAAAACTCAATTAATACTAAAGTGCATCTTATGTATGATTCAAGAATCTCCTAAATATACTCCATGAAACTAAATTTCAATTCAATTCGGAGTGCAACTATGAATGATGCTCATCTTTCAAAAATTATTCATGAATCAAGAAACTCAAATTTTCCCGATTTGGAATATGTAATCAATTTATTGTTTAAAGGCAAAAAAGTGCAAGATCACATTTTGAACGAATTCCATTATTCTCACATTGTGTCAACTAAAATGAAACAATTGGTTAGGTACTATGTCTACTGGGGCTCAATTAATAAAGATATCGAGAATTTTGTGCGATCATATACCGCCTGCGCATATTGCAAAAAGAATCTTCCAAAATCACCTATTCATCCATGGGAGAAACCAGAAGGTAACAGGCAGTGAATTCACATCGATTATGCAGGTCCTTATCAAGGGCACCAATTTCTCATTGTTGTAGATTATAAATCGAAATGAGCTGAGGTAGGAGTGTGCTCAGCTCCACCATCATCAACATCAACAATTGAAATGCTGAAAAGTATTTTTGCCAGAAATGGATACCCAGATGTAATGGTATCTAACAACGTAGCTATTTTCAAATGAGAAGAATTCACGAAGTTGTGTTTTTCAACAATTTATTGCTCCAAGACATCCTTAAACAAACGGATTAGCGGAAAGAAATGTTCAAACATTAAAACAACGTCTTACAGCAATGGTTGATGATCCGCAACTTATTTGTAATAAGGTTCGTGATATCATGCTCAAATATCGGGCTACTCCGTTAAGGAATGGTAAGACACCTTTAAAGCAATTTTTTGGAAGACAAATAAGAATTTAATTGGACGCATTAAAGTCTTCAAAAACCTCTATTGGAAGGGAAGTGATAAGACAATTAAGTGAGGGAGACCGAGTACAAGCCCGGTACTATTCGCCTACCACACCTTTTTGACAGTTTGGAATAATTATATATAAGCTAGGTCATCTCCATTACTTAATAAAGCTGCATTGCCGGTTCAACTGTAAACGTCATATTGATCAGCTTCGTACCACCAACGTAAATACAGTAAATTCTGTACCTTTATAACAAACAGCACTAAATCCAGTTACGCAACAAGATAGTGACCAATCACTATTACAAGCAACATTCATACCAGTTCCTGCTTCAAATAATAACTCAGCTAAAGCGTCTCATTTGTGTCCTATGCCAGAAAAATCTTCAACTGCCGAATTGCAGCAATCGGGAAATGAATCCACACAAAATCATCGTAAATTTAGTCGACAACAGAAACCACCCAAGCATCTTGAAAATTATGTCCAACATTAATTAAATCGTAAATACGTGATTAAATTAAGTGAGGGCGAATTGTTATATTCTTTATAATTAAACTAAGTGACATGTCAACTCTTTTTTACTGTCAAATTGAATATAATTTAGTTTTGTAATATGTTTCAATTCATCTTTTAACATCTTTTAATTCAACGATCAGACTATAATTACTTCTTTCGTGATAATAAAAAATACTAAATAATAATAGTGGTCATAGTTCATAATAATTCTGAAAGTAATAATAGAAATAATAACTATATGTGTTATATATACATAGTACGTACAACATAGTCCTAATAAGTAAGAAGTTAGGTCATCTAATATTTAATGTAAATATAAATATAAAAATATAATACATTTTTTAATATTTTTGAAAGTGGAATACTTGTTTCACATGCTGCACTGCTTTCTACGTTCCTCATATCATAAATCATACTTAATGTAATTCAAATAAATTCTTTTAAAATTTATTTTCAATACGAAAACTTAAACTTTTAAATAAAAGTGCTCCATGTTGCTCTATATACAACTATATACAAACCTTAGGTATATAATATACCAAGTATGAATGCGATATTCTGGATTGGTACTCCAAACTTTTGAAGCATTCTTTTTACGTTGTCGCTGAACTATTTCCAATTTTCTTCCTATATGCTTCTCGCCAAAATGTCACGTTCATATAATTTTTCAAATTTTCAAGGAGTGATATGCACATGATATGTACATTTTATAAATTATCCAGCACTGGATTATATATATTAAAATCGAAATATATATAATCACAATGAAATGTCTCTAAAATAGTATTAACATTATGCAAGGCTGACTGTTGTTTACCATTCATAACGTGACTGTAATCATAACAAGCAAAACCATACACAAAAAGTGTAAAAAAGACGTGACTTTAACCGTCATCATAACCGCCATGAGACTAAATTAATTTCAAATCTTTTGTTTCAAATATCATCAATTTTTGAGTCAAACAACAAATAACACACTATTCAAATCGCGGTTACCATGGAAAGATTAAAAAAAATCAAGAAAATTGATAAAAATCTTCTTAGAAAGAAAATAATCAAGATTTGTTAGTATTTGAATATATGTACTTATAATAATGAAAGTTCTTTTAAGACGTTTGTCTGGAACTCTATTTAAAATACTAATGACTAATTGTGGTTTCAATACAATTGTAATATATTCTCTGAAAGTGTTGATTGTACTCTCTCACAAGCTTTTCTTGGATATCACTAAATATATGTATATAGAAACTTAAGGACAAATATGCTGTATTGCCCCGAAAAGAAATCAGCTGCTAAACTAAAATCATCACGAATAGACAACTTGTTGCATGAAATAGTCCTGTGTGGGGATTTTTGTTTGTAACTGCGCATGGCTATTATATTGCCCCTAAACTTCGCCCAAAATTATGTTAAGATTGTTTGTATTGGAATGTTAACATTGTAACGACAATTTTTCGTCGCTCTGTTTGCCGGGGTAATACTCAGGGGTTGGTCCTGGGTCGTTACAATAAAATTTATAAATGTTAGAAGGCCGTGTTTCAAATTTTGTTTCAATTTTCTTTTCTTTATTAATATATTTATTTTAAAACCAACAATCGTCTTAATTATGCTATGTTTCTGTCCTATTACAGGATATTGACTTTAATATTGATAATGATATTGATATTGCTATTGTTGATGTTGATAGTAATTTCCTTTCTTCGATGCCAGCGTATCATTCTTTGATGGTTTTGTGTATTTCAGCTGATTTCCTTTCTTCTATACCTATTGTAAAGGGTTATCAATGTTAATGTATAGACGTGTACACGCCTATATAAGTTTTAGTGACAAAGGATCAACGTGTTCACGCTTATCCACGGTTTGGGTAGTAATTTATAAACGTGTTCACGCTTATTATTTTGCTGGAGAAAGGATTTAACGTGTTCACGCTATTAAAGGATTATAAACGTGTTCACGCTTATGCAAGGATTTGGTAGCAAATTACAAACGTGTTCACGCTTATATATTTGCTGGGGAAGGGATAAAAGATATATATAAAAAAAACAATAAAGTATTAGTATTGCTGTTAAGCTAGACTTACTTTGTATAGGGACAAAGAAGCTTTATTAAATTTTAGAGGAGTTTTTCGAATAGCAAAGAAAGAAATAAAGTACAAACACAAAAATTTATTTTTTTTAATTTTATTGAAGTTCGGCTGACCATACAACGCTGTTTCGAGTATTGCCAAGTACTCTTCATCAGTGGTCTTTGGAAATAATCGAATTTTATTTAATTAGTTTATAGTCCATATAATTTGTTTAGACTGCAAATGCCAGGCTTAGAACTCGTGCCTGTCAAATTAGAAGCGATGACTAATCGTGTTATCCACAAGAAGTCAAGGCTGCACAAACTTTCAATGCTCAAGTTCCAGGTTTTATTGTCACTTATTTTTATTTAATTAGTGACAACAACCAAAGCACTTGCCGTGCTTTAAATTAGAACGAGCTTAAAAACTACAGCTTTATTTTGGAAACACAAGTTCAACGAATTGAAAGTTTAACTTTTTGGGTTTGCTAATTCTTTATTTCTTTTCAAAGCTACTCTTTTTGTAGAGACATTTTGTAATGCATATTTTTTACTTACTATATGTAAAGCGACCATTCTGGTGCTTTTACAAAGAAGCTATGCTATGTTATTCTAAAAATTCCTCTAAAATTTAATAAAGCTTCTTTGTCCCTATACAAAGTAAGTCTAGCTTAACAGCAATACTAATACTTTATTAAAATATTTTATTAAAATTTAACAGATAGAAATATAACTTAGTTAATGTGTTTTTAATAGTTGTATTAGATCAATATAAGTTTGTGTTGCAATAAATATCGTTTTTAATCAATAAAACTACCTGGTTGTTGCAAACTCAACAAAATAAATAATTAACAATTATAATGTATGGTATGGTTGAAAATTTGAGTTTTTAGTTTTTTAATAATGCCGCGACCAAGACGATCGAATCTTTCCCGACAAAGCCGTAATGCAAGAAGAATACGAAATACTGCAAATTTAAGGACTGAATACACAAATAAATTATGAATGATTAATGTAGGTATTTTTTTTTTTTTTGTATTTTTTCCAATTAAAAAAAAACTGCTTATTTATTGCCTGTAAGGCGGAACAGAGTTCGCCGGGTCATCTACTAGTTTATATATATATTATTCTTGAAAAATCATGTCATTAGAAATTCTCAATCTCAATTAATTAAATATATTCCTGTAAACAAAAGAAAATTGGTTTTAATTCGAAATTCTATGATCATTTTGTTTTTCAACTTGTTATACGAGATCAATTGCAACTTTCTTCTGTCTAAATAAAAATAAAAAGTATTAATTTTAAGTAAGTTATTTGTCTTTTAGAATAATAATCGATTAGTATAGACTTTGAAACACGTTAATAATCCTTAGCATGGTCCGTCCTTCATCACCAACTGCCAGAATAATAGTTCGTATGATCTTAAGGTAAATCTCTCTCTCTCTTATCCTTATCTCCCAGTGGAGCATAGGGCCTCTACCATCTTTTTATATCGTATTCGGTTATTTGATTCACGGCATCTTAAGGTAAATACGATTTTTAAACAAACTGCGATAGTAATTTTTTGCTTTAAACCATGTTTTAATATAACTACACATTATAAAGAAGACACTGTCTTACAAAAGTCAAAATAACATATTAAGATAGCTAATGAAAATATCACAACGCTATTATAAAGTGTGCTAAAAAAGTTCATTACATCGATGCGCTTCTAAGTATATCTTTCTAATGTGCTTAACTTAGATTTACAGATACTGAATGTCTTAGTATCTGTAATTAATGAATTAATTATAATTAATGAATTTTTGTTAAAACAAAGAGAAAACTTAAATTTAGCGATGAGCAAACGATTTGCGTACTCAATACATTTTAAATTATTCAATGTGAAAGATACGTAACAAACAAACTATGTAAATATGTTTGGAAATGCAAGAAAAAATAATTTTCATTTTCATAGATGCGCTTTCTTGAACTTTTCAGATACGAATATTGCTGTTGTTCGCATAATTTGTTACAGATTTTAGATCTTTGTCCTGCGTATGTCATGAACTAAGCGGATGGAATATCAAAAAGGTTAACAGTGAAAACGAATATGGTGAAATCACTTTCCCTGCAGATTTACATAAACGTGAACAAGACATTTGGGCATCCACACAGAAAAGTGAAACTGAGTCACTTAAAATGAGATATTTTTTCACTGATACTGACATCACATTTGTATCTCAATTTATGCAGGAAAATTTTTACTTAAATGTTTGCTTAACTCAATTCAACTTTGTCAACTGATGAAAATTGATTGGTTACTTTTGGTTGAAAATGATTTTAGTTAAATTATTGACATTACAAAAGTTAAAATATAATTTCATTTTTAATTGATTTGAAAAAAATCCACATAAAAATGCAAATGAAGCGAATATCATCGAATGACTTTAGATTATTGAAGTAATAAAAAATTACTTGTGTTGTGTATGAAATATATTTGTAATTTATACTTTATAGATAAAATATATAATATAAAGTTTGTTAAAAAAGTGTCAATTATTTAACAATTGTTAGAAAAAAATCAATTATTTGATTGTACATGAATAGATTTCGCTTCCATTAAGACGACTTCAAAATTTTTTAGAAACATAATTAACAGCAATATTAATCCGCTAAAAATATTATAAGAAAATAAATTTTTGTATCCACTTTTTGATGTTATTTATTAGGTTGTCTAATAAATTTTATTTACCAATTATAGAACCATTAAAGTTTGCTAAGATAACATTTTAGCTCTCATACGATAACCCTCAAAATTTAACTTCGACATGTGGATTCATTCTTTGATAATAAAAAAAAATTAAACACGATGCAAAAATGGAGTTCTTAATAAAAATGGATTTAAAACAAAGAATATTCATATCGAAATAGTAAGTGTATTAGGTGAATTCGTTTCTAAAAGAACGATGATTTGAAAGTAAACTCATTTCTTTAAAAGTAAACATACTAGTCCTAAAATTGATCTACGTGGAGGACGTCAAAAACCAAATCAACATAAAAAATTATTACAAACATACAGTATACGGTTTTAGAAGATCACCACCTAAATGAAAAATACTCTGAGCATTTCATAAGGCACAATAACAAGATTTTATATAAAGTTGTGTACTTCACCAAGCTATATGCACAATGGGAGTCATATTCGGTAACAATGCAACAAAATCTCATTCAAATGAGACAACTGGAGGAATCTGGACATTTGAAGAAGGTATATTTTATTTTATGTATCATTTTATCAATCTGGATTAAATTGTTTTTTATGACTCTGAATCATAATAAAATGCTAAGAGTTGGTAATAACTCCTCTATTTTTGAGTGGGACCCAAAACAAGTTTCGTTTTAAATTACCTTCGAAGTAGAAACGTGTAATGAAGCCGACATTTTGTCGTGTACAAACATTTCTGTATATGACAAAAAGTAAACTCTGGCTAATTAGCCTAAATGGTTTTGCCGGTAATTTTACAGGATGCAAATAAAAATTTTTGTTAGATTATCTTCGAATTTGTGAAACAACGACGTAGCTTGCTCAAAATTAAAAAGTTAACCACTGGTACATTACTGCTGACGTAAGCACTGTTTAGAGTAACTGCGCCGGAAATTCAAAAAGTCACTGACTTATCAAACCACCCTCGTATATTATATACAGAGAGCGGGAAATTAATTTCACATTTTGTATCTAAATTCATTCATAAAATAAAATTCTGATAACTTAATTTAAATCATATTTATATGTATATACAATAATGATTTGTCACGACCGATTTAGATAAATTGTTAAGTCAAAAAGTAACGCCAAAAATTTGTCATTGCATGGCTTTGCCATATCGACACTTATCTCCTCTTGACGCCAAACACTTGACAATCACACATCAAGAATGCAATAAAACGCCATATACTAGGATATATAACAAGTTGAAACGGTTATTAACCTAATCTACTGCTTCTATTGGTTCATATAGAAAATTTACTATATGTTAACATGGAGAACGTAGCCACTGTTGCATTGCCTCAAGTGAATGCAAGTATTTGTGGTTTGACAGAAGTGCAGTGCCAATCCCACTTTTGAGTTATTTAGCCAATTTTTGACTTAAAACAAAAAAATGTATTGTTTGCAGTCACCTTAATGAAGCCAAATTAAACCACCTAAAATAGAAAAATATAAATAGTTGATCTTAAAATGACGCATTTAGTAGCCACCCAACCACCTAGTTATGAGAACCCATGCCATGAGTACAAAAATCCATCGACAATTGGAAGTTTACCATTACATGAGTCATTTGTCGGTAAATCAACAAAGAACTAAAATTGTTGATTATCATGGCACATTAGGTTTAGTTCAAACTATGAAACCATTTATTAAATATTTTTTTTTTAAATTAACACGCCTTACCCAAATATATTCGAACATTTAATTTAATTTTTAATGCTATTTGCCTCAAGATATTTTTGAAGTGGCAAGTTCTTATTTTACTATAACACTTATTAGTTCAAAAATAATAAAAAACGTATAATAAATTACAACTTAAAATAATAGCTTTACACCACATTTGTCAAGTTGTCAGATATTCATATTTTTTTTTTTGTTGCATTTTATTTAAAAATGTGTACCTTATAAACAAAAACTAAGTTCATGGATAAGACCAGACATTAAATTAAATTTAAAATTAGGTATGCAGATAATATCTGGCCACCGTATTTTTCCATAACTACTAACCTCTCTATTTTAGGTCAAGATATATGCATCCAAAAAATTATTTATAAAAATAAAAATAAATACAGCGCAAAAAATTAATTATTATTTATAAAGAATTATTTATACATTTATAACTTATAATAAATTAATTAATTATAATTAATATAATTAATAAATTATAATAATCAATTTATGATAGTACATATTTTTAATTATCTTTCGACATGAAATATGCTATTCAGAAGAACCGTTAATTAGAACTTGGATCGCTAAATTTTAAGTCAATTAATTTCAGATCACTTTGGAAACAGATTTAAACGGATAATTGTAAGTGTGTTCAGACCATATCAGATACAGATCAAGAATCTAGAATATATTTTCTTCCTAACTATTTGAAATAATTTATTTTGCTGATTACAGTTTCCGTTCTCTGCATCTTCAAATAGGCGTCTCAATGCATCAAATTTCATAAACGATTAATTGATAACTACATGAAAAGCGTAGTAGTTATTTGTTATAATCTTTAAAGTACACAAAATGTTGATCTAAAATATATTTACATAATTTCAACAACTTTTCCAATAGAATAGAAACAGGTGTCTGAACAAAGTAAGTTATTACTGCATTTCACATGAATATATCTCATCTCAACTTATCTTTATTTTAAAAATTAATTTTGGGGAAAGATACATTACTTTTTTTTACCAACATTTACTTTGATCAATAATAAACAGTGAAAATAAATTAAAATTACTATAATTAATATCACAAAACCGATAATTCTCTTTGCAAATGACATCGTAATGATTTTGATAACCCAACCAGAATACAAACCAAGAGTATTTCAATCAAAGCAACACTTACTCGTCATTCGTAAGTTAAAATTTAACATTGAACTCACATGAGGAAAATATCACAACAAGAGTTCACGTTTATAGTAACACTTTATGGAATGAGATCACATGAAAGCCACACAATCAGCAACAAGAAAAATTATATAATAAACAGAAAAGAAAAAAATTGGATGAAGACATTTCGTAATTCACCAAGAGGCCATTTACTCATGTTACGTAAGTGCTTCAAGATCAGCAAATGGAACAAAAACTGATCAAAAAACTTCACAACGCAACCGATCGATGCGAAATGCAGCTGGCATAGAGATTCTGGAGGAACATGAAGAAGTTCTGGGAAATGCACAACCATCACAGAACGCTGAATGCTGAACGCTATTCAAAGCCGACTAGATATGTGCATTATGCATTGATAAATGATAGACAAGAGTACAAAAAGCAATCTTCAGTTCATTCACAGCTGATCACGTATTTTAGTGTTTCCTGAAGAAAAGAAGCGAACATGTTTAGTGAAGAATCAATTCACTGACTTCGTGGTAAGTTGCTAAGCTTTGAACATTAGAACTTTAAATAAAGGAGCAATAATAGTAAAAAATGTATTCTTCTTAAGTAGTTTTTAATGTAAACAATAGAGGAAGTGATTTTCTACATAAAATATTATGAGATTTTCATGACTCAAGTACACAATACTGTCTTTGACTTGATATTTTTAAAAGTGGAATAAAATTTTATGTGACATTGTAAAAAAAAATTTAAATAATACTAACTAATAATGTAAAATAAAAACAAAAAGCAGATGGAAAGAAAATCATTCAGCATTAGCTAAAAAATTATTTAATAATAACCAAAAAATTATTTAATAAAAACTATTGCAAAATTCTTTTAGCTTAAACTTAAAATTTTTATTATACAAAATTAATTGTAAAGCTAATTTATATTAATATAATTTCTATTTATCATATTAGTTTAGAATCATTAGTTCGAGACTATCATTTCAGTATATTAAATATACTATAATACTACTCATATATTGGTTAAGTATAACGAATGCTAGATATAATATATTATTAACACTTTTTTGAAGTATAAATATCAATAAAAGAGCGAATATTGAAAAATCAAACATATTTTACAATGAATTCGTATTTAATTGACGAAATATGTTTTTGTATTCGATTCTAAAAAAGCATAACACATCGAAGCTGACACCCAAGGGCAACATCTAATGGCTTACTTCTGTTTTTAAAGACTGTTTTTAGAAAGAGATGGATGATTGATATATCAAGTAACAATAAACTAAAATTCTTTTGAATGGAAATGACTAAAAATGAAATATATAGAAAGTCAATAAAACTCCATACAGAATTCGCGTTCAACTAGAATGAGATTTATAACTTTTTTCAAAAGTCTTTAACCATTCAAAAGGAAGTTATCCGGACTAATGGAAAAAAATGCTTAATTTGCTGTTTTTAATGAGAATAAGAATTTAAGTTTAATACTCGTAACTGAATACTGCTCTAAAAGATATATATCTAAAAAGTGGCTGACATATCTTACTTTACATAAATACATGTAAAACAAAGAAAATTAATCCACTTACCGTATAATAGAAGTCTCTTAGCGTAAGGAATCGCTTCACAGGGTGTACTGATTACGGTTATAGTAAATGAATAACTCTTTTTTTAGACGAATAGGATTTCTAGGATTCTATTAGAGTATTAAGCAGCAAGGTTTTGTGACCGAATTCTTTAACGTGTGAAGGTTTTATTTTCACTTTTTTATTTTTTTGACAAGGAAAATAAAATCTATGTTCTATTTACTATACAGGACTGTATAGTTATTAATATTTACCTACTATGGTACAATTATATGTCTGATATACTTGCACCATGCAAAATTAACTAAACTGCTTATTTTTTAAATAAACATATCTGATGTTGATCTGTAGTTAGAAATGCTATATAGGTACAAATTATTTAAACTTCTCTACAATTAAACCAATATTATTAATACTCTTACTTCGTTTTTATAAATTAGTTATGTCATTTTCCTCATCAAGCATAATAAAATTAATTTAAATACTGTAATGTTTTAATAACTAAACGTCTCCATCCCTCGTCATTAAAACTTTTTACAACTCTTTCAAATCGTACTGAGTTTGAATTATTTTTGAATACAAAAGCATTTCAATTGGTTTCAATAATCAGTTTCCGGCATACTTTAAAACGTTTTGTTCATTATTCTATACTCACTGTACCGCACTTCGCTTCGAAATACAATAGCTATTGTATTTGTTTAATAATTTATTTTTATTTTAATTTTTTCAAATAATGCATCTATGGTTGGACATTCAATACTCTTATAAATAATAATTTTTTTGGTTTTTGCACTTATGACGTGTGGAAACATTACTTTAAAAATGTCAATATTGCACACATCATTTGAAAACAGAAGTTAATGTTAATAACAGAAATCGCGGCAAAAGTAACAGTAATTTACTGAAATAATAGTTTTAAATAATTTGATAATATTTCATAAAGGAACTGAGAAAGATATACATAAAATTCTAGTTTATATAATATCTAAGCATATATTAGACAAAAAATAACTAGAAATACAGACACTATCTGAAAGATGAATTTAACAACCTGATCAAAGAGCCACAAAAGAAACCATGACTCTGCCAACTTTAACAACAGGAAGTGTGAACTTGCTTTGGTCTATTATTATATGTAATTGCTTGTTTGATAGATATGCATTCGATCTCATTAGATTTACCCTCTAAAGACCACTGTTGAAGCTGCCATAGACTATAGCAAAAGCAATTAAGTACTTATTATGTTATTACCCGCCGCTTTTCAACTATGAATCAAATCATATTATACAAATGTTATACAAATCATATTATAATAAAAAACGAATGCTAATTTTCTTTTCTCACTCCACAAAATAAGGGAAGTGCAAAAGTAGTTGGCGATAACGATCTGGTACTAGTAATAATTCACATAAAGATAAGTCAGGATAAATTTAATATATAAAAGCTAGAAACGGACCTGATATTAAAAGGTTTTGAAAAAACGTGACGAAAACCACTAATGATGATTATAGAAGTTTTAGCATAATTAAAAGATTTTGATTTTGCAGCGAAGCCGTAAGGAACTTTTCCCAATAAGAAGTATCTAGTATCTAAAAAACTGATAAAAAGCAAGCAGCCACTCAAGACTAAGGAGGTTCGAATTCTAATCAATGGCACTCATCAAATACTCGTTGGCCCCAAGCACTTTTAAGAAGTACTAAGCAATGCATTTGAATCTTTAAATGCCCCATTAAAAAATGAGGCAACTGAAATAGGTATAAGCAGCCATTATTATGAGCTACATTCGAAGAATTAGTTCGAAAACATTGTCAATAATGAACTATAAAGTATTAATAAATAATAAAAAAAACGGGAAAGCTTGTGGTTCTGACAATATGTGGGCTGAATTTGCCAAAAATGGCACCATAAATCTTAAAACCTCACAGAGACAGAAGTCTTGTTGATACAGCTGTCGGGGAATCACACTGCTACAAATCTCTTACAAAAATTTTTTGCAGCATTGTACTGGAACATATACAATTATAGGGTGCGAATTGATGGCAAGTTATATTTAAAGTAATGTATAGGTCATATATTGACTGAAATGAGAAAGATTGTTGAGGTCTTAAATTCTACTGAAAGATAAGGATTGCAGTAAATTAGTAGTAAATTTGCTACACCTGAGAAAAAAGCATATTTTTTAAGAAGTTTCAAAATAATAGAATTGCTAGAGTGGGACACAGTCAACTTATTAACTAAACACTCAGGCTATTAAATCACTTTATCCGTTTCTTAACTTATAAAAGACCCAAACTAGTTTATGTTAGGATTCCAGTGAAATGAAGTATTAAGGTGTATTATTACTAAGTTGTTGGCTTTAACTTTTATTTTGTGTGGAATAACCACTAGGTGGACGCATTGCTGCATAAATGTATAGAATTTATGGAAGCTTAACTTCGAAAAAATTTTGGATTTTCCCAAAGAGAATCCTGCTGAAGATATCTCATCCGTGGTATCACAGTGGGTCATTATTTGTGCTTAAATAAACTATGGTGTTAAAGGCTGCCCCTTACACATCATACTTACACATTCCTTAATCAGGATATATGTAGAAAATAACAATTTTAACAACTACATGGACCATTTAATATGTCGTAACGCAATATAGCATGGTTTTTTGAGCACATTTAGAACAGGATTTTCAGTTAATATCACTTAATGGTGTTTTTATAAGTTTAAACTTAATTGTATCGAATTTACTTGTATGAAAAAAAAATCTAAGCATCTATTATCAATGTAACATATCCTTAACTTTCTATAGATAAAAAATTCCTGCTAAACTTAATCTGAACAAACTTTCATATGAAATATACAATTTCAGTGATTAAGCTTTAATTTATTGCGATTGCACTTTTACTTTCAATGTCATTTATTTTAAGAAAAACGACCTTCAACTAACAAAAAATCTCCTAAGTCATTCCTATCACTTCGTTAGTGCTTGAAACATGGAAACATTACCAATTGCAAAATTAATTGCAGGCCAAAATATTTTTAAAGTCAATGTACGTAAAGTTAACATAATTCGAAAATCGTGCAGAAGTGTTAACACCCCCACAGACTTAAATTGCCGTGAAAACACTTCAGCGAACATCAAAAAACACTCTGAGCTGAACAAATTATAGGAAAAATGTACTGAAGTCAAGTGATTTTGGCTGCAAATGAATTTGTTATTCAAACAAATTGGCAATAAATCCTCAATAGTTCATTAAGTCACGGACGGACAAAAGCATTGACAGGCTAACAAGTGCAGACTCAGAAGCTGTCAATTTTCGTCTAATATTTTTGATAAATAATTTAACGTGCAAAAATGATTTTTAACAGAAAGTAAATAAAGTTAAGGCTTTTTGACTTTCATCGTCATTAGTGTATCTCTGAAGCACGACTATTGTCAAAAAATGAAAAATTAATTCACTTTAATCAAAGAGATATTTGCAGCCAAAAAAAAAGCTAAGGGTAAAAATATTAATAATGAGATACAATGAATAAATACTTTTATAGGACTAAAATCATCACATCGCGCAACGAATTTTTTGTGCTTGAAAAAAAAATTATGCATAATACCCTTTACCATATGAACATACACATTTGAATTAAATAAAATAATAATTATATTAATTAAAAAATAATCAAGTAAAGTAAATACGTTGAAGGAAATAACAAAGATCAAAATAAAAACTCTTATCTTTTTCTGCTTAATTTAACATAGGATTGAATTTGGATTTTACTTAACAGCAATGAAAAGGTTTCATTTATTAATAAACATCTCAAATTTTTACTTATAAAAGTACATATATGTAAGGAATAAATAAACGTGATTTTATTACAAATTATTCCTTCATAAAATTTAAAAATATTTTCCGTACAAACTCAGTAAGCACTCGTTTTCCATAACAATTTGACTATGGTTTTTATTGCCTCATTGATAATATTTGTGTTGTTTAAATAGTGAAAAACTGTTGTTAGTTCTGAAAACTGCATTTTAATGTTACCGGATAAATATTTTCTTTTTCCTTTTACATTTCCCAGTCTCTCATGGATTTGGTTTTATATAAAAACTTTGCATAATGCAGGTCAAGACGGAAATTGTAGGCACGCAATTTATCAATAAAAATTACAAATGTGGTCAAAGCGATGATCAGTGTGGGTATATACTTGGAAAACTTCGGCCTTATTGCCCCACAACGTGCTCCATGAGTAAACACTGATCAGCTTCCATAATCAATATAAGTACCAAAATAAATATCGCAGTTAAAGGCGGGCGTATTTGGTTTCATTTTCAATTATAAAATTTGAAAATTTCTACAACGAGAGTTTTGTTTCCGATTACATAAAAATGGTTAAAGATTTTTCTTGGTTAAAGATTTAAGAGTGCATAATAAAACTTACTCATTACAAATAATAAATTTTATTAAAATATTTTTCTAATAGTGTGCAATTTCTAATAGTAACCAAAAATAGAAATAGATATAATATGAGGAGTCAAAGAATTCGTTGCATAGTTGCAAATATATCAGGAAATATTTCACCCATAAATAATTTTTACGTAAGAAAGTATAGAAATAATAATTTACCCTTACAGAAGATATTTATATAATATTCAAAAGTTGTTTGAAATTCATTATGCAATACAGTTATTCTAATATATGTATTTAGATATTCGTATATAAAGAGGTATATAAAACATTGATAATGAGCTTATTCTACTAATTAGAAAACTCGGATCCACTATTTGACCTTACGGTCTAGAAATCAACACATCTCGAGAGAAATAGTAGTTAACTGATTAAGTAATAAACAAATTAACTGATTATTACTTTTATTTCTACTACTATTACTACTTACTTCTATTACTCTATCGATTGCAGAAAACAATGTAGTTAGTAAATCTAATTACATATCCACACGTATACGATAATAAGCAGAGACGATGGATTAAACGCCGTGTTGCAATAACAAAATCTGCCACTATAAATCTCATAATTATAAAAAAAACCATTAGAAAATTTGTAAAACCTGAATTAAACGCATTGATATTCTTAAAAGCTAGATATAAACGCGAAAAGTAAACTACAGTCACAACCGCTTAAAAGGATATTGAAGGGCCCGATTCAATCTGGACGTTATATCCAATAGTCGTTGTAATCTATATATATAAAAGAAAGATGTGTTTTTGTTACACCACTTATAACTCAAGAACGGCTGAACCGATTTAGCTGAAAATTGGCAGGGAGGTAGTTTAAGGCCAGGAGAAGGATATAGGCTGAACCGATTTAGCTGAAAATTGGCAGGGAGGTAGTTTAAGGCCAGGAGAAGGACATAGGATACCTGTTTATCCCGTTCACAACAAAGTAGGTTTTGAAATTATCAAATTTTTGATATAAGAAAATATTTTATTGGAATTTTCGAATAGCAAAGAAAGAAATAAAGTACAAACACAAAAATTTATTTTTAATTTTATTGAAGTTCGGCTGACCATACAACGCTGTTTCGAGTATTGCCAAGTACTCTTCATCAGTGGTCTTTGGAAATAATCGAATTTTATTTAATTAGTTTATAGTCCGTATATAATTTGTTTAGACTGCAAATGCCAGGCTTAGAACTCGTGCCTGTCAAATTAGAAGCGATGACTAATCGTGTTATCCACAAGAAGTCAAGGCTGCACAAACTTTCAATGCTCAAGTTCCAGGTTTTATTGTCACTTATTTTTATTTAATTAGTGACAACAACCAAAGCACTTGCCGTGCTTTAAATTAGAACGAGCTTAAAAACTACAGCTTTATTTTGGAAACACAAGTTCAACGAATTGAAAGTTTAACTTTTTGGGTTTGCTAATTCTTTATTTCTTTTCAAAGCTACTCTTTTTGTAGAGACATTTTGTAATGCATATTTTTTACTTACTATATGTAAAGCGACCATTCTGGTGCTTTTACAAAGAAGCTATGCTATGTTATTCTAAAAATTCCTCTAAAATTTAATAAAGCTTCTTTGTCCCTATACAAAGTAAGTCTAGCTTAACAGCAATACTAATACTTTATTAAAATATTTTATTAAAATTTAACAGATAGAAATATAACTTAGTTAATGTGTTTTTAAAAGTTGTATTAGATCAATATAAGTTTGTGTTGCAATAAATATCGTTTTTAATCAATAAAACTACCTGGTTGTTGCAAACTCAACAAAATAAATAATTAACAATTTTAATGTATGGTATGGTTGAAAATTTGAGTTTTTAGTTTTTTAATAATGCCGCGACCAAGACGATCGAATCTTTCCCGACAAAGCCGTAATGCAAGAAGAATACGAAATACTGCAAATTTAAGGACTGAAGGTCGAGCGAACAACAGAGGTCAACAAATAGATAATTTGCGATGTGTACTAAAATACACAAATAAATTATGAATGATTAATGTAGGTATTTTTTTTTTTTGTATTTTTTCCAATTAAAAAAAAACTGCTTATTTATTGCCTTTAAGGCGGAACAGAGTTCGCCGGGTCATCTACTAGT
>NC_051846.1:45298309-45301088 GCF_002237135.1 Teleopsis dalmanni
GCCAAGGTGGTCAAGGTGGTCAAACACAAACAGGCACTCATCTTCCTGGCTCATCAACGGATCCTTTTACAAGTACTACTGCAACGGATCCCTCAATTCAGCCTGGCCAAGGTAGTCAAGGTGGTCAAACACAAACAGGCACTCATCTTCCTGGCTCATCAACGGATCCTTCTACAAGTACTACTGCAACGGATCTCTCAGTTCAGCCTAGTCAAGGTAGTCAAGGTGGTCAAACAGGCACTCAACTTCCTGGCTCATCAACAGATCCTTCTACAAGTACTACTGCAACGGATCCCTCAGTTCAGCCTGGTCAAGGTGGTCAAGGTGGTCAGACACAAACTGGCACTCAACTTCCTGGCTCATCAACGGATCCTTCTATGAGTACCACTGCAACAGATCCCTCAGTTCAACCTGGACACGGTGGACATGGTGGTCAAACACAAACTGGCACTCAACTTCCTGGCTTATCAACGGATCCTTCTACAAGTACTACTGCAACGGATCCTTCAGTTCAGCCTGGACAAGGTAGTCAAGGTGGTCAATCACAAACTAGCTCTCAACTTCCTTGCTCATCAGCGGATCCTTCTACAAGTACTACTGCAACGGATCCCTCAGTTCAGCCTGGTCAAGGTAGTCAAGGTGGTCAATCACAAACAGGCACTCAACTTCCTGGCTCATCAACAGATCCTTCTACAAGTACTACTGCAACGGATCCCTCAGTTCAGCCTGGTCAAGGTGGTCAAGGTGGTCAGACACAAACTGGCACTCAACTTCCTGGCTCATCAACGGATCCTTCTATGAGTACCACTGCAACAGATCCCTCAGTTCAACCTGGACACGGTGGACATGGTGGTCAAACACAAACTGGCACTCAACTTCCTGGCTTATCAACGGATCCTTCTACAAGTACTACTGCAACGGATCCTTCAGTTCAGCCTGGACAAGGTAGTCAAGGTGGTCAATCACAAACTAGCTCTCAACTTCCTTGCTCATCAGCGGATCCTTCTACAAGTACTACTGCAACGGATCCCTCAGTTCAGCCTGGTCAAGGTAGTCAAGGTGGTCAATCACAAACTGGCACTCAACTTCATGGCTCATCAACAGATCCTTCTACAAATACTACTGCAGCGGATCCCTCAGTACAGGCTAGTCAAGGTGGTCAAGGTGGTCAATCACAAACTGGCACTCAACTTCCTGGCTCGTCATCCGATCCTTCTGTAAGTACTACTGCAACGGATCCCTCAGTTCAGTCTGGACAAGGTAGTCAGGGTGGTCAAACACAAACTGGCACTCAACTTCCTGGCTCGTCAACGGATCCTTCTGTAAGTACTACTGCAACGGATCCCTCAGTTCAGCCTGGTCAAGGTAGTCAAGGTGGTCAAACACAAACTGGCACTCAACTTCCTGGCTCATCAACAGATCCTTCTACAAGTACTACTGCAACGGATCCCTCAGTTCAGCCTGGTCAAGGTAGTCAATCACAAACTGGCACTCAACTTCCTGGCTCATCAACAGATCCTTCTACAAGTACTACTGCAACGGATCCCTCAGTTCAACCAAGTCAAGGTAGTCAAGGTGGTCAATCACAAACTGGCACTCAACTTCCTAGCCCATCAACAGATACTTCCACAAGTACTACTGCAACGGATCCCTCAGTTCAGCCTGGACAAGGTAGTCAAGGTGGTCAATCACAAACTGGCACTCAACTTCCTGGCTCATCAACGGATCCTTCTACAAGTACTACTGCAACGGATCCCTCAGTTCAGCCTGGTCAAGGTAGTCAAGGTGGTCAATCACAAACTGGCACTCAACTTCCTGGCTCACCAACGGATCCTTCTACAAGTACTACTGCAACGGATCCCTCAGTTCAGCCTGGTCAAGGTAGTAATGGTGGTCAAACACAGACTGGCACTCAACTTCCTGGCTCATCAACTGATCCTTCTACAAGTACTACTGCAACGGATCCTTCAGTTCAACCTGGACAAGGTGGTCAAGGTGGTCAGTCACAAAATGGCACTACACTTCCTGGCTTATCAACGGATCCATCCACAGCAACGCATCCCTCAGTTCAGCCTAGTCAAGTTGGTCAAGGTGGTCAATCACAAACTGGCACTCAACTTCCATGCTTATCAACGGATCCTTCTACAAGTACTTCCGCAGCGGATCCCTCAGTTCAGCCTGGACAAGGTGGTCAGGGTGGTCAATTACAAACTGGCACTCAACTTCCTTGCTTATCAACGGATCCATCCACAGCAACGGATCCCTCAGTTCAGCCTGGACAGTGTGGTCAAAGTGGTCAAACACAAACTGGCGCTCAACTACCTGGCTCATCAATGGATCCTTCTACAAGTACTACTGCAACGGATCCCTCAGTACAAGCTAGTCAAGGTGGTCAATCACAAACTGGCACTCAACTTCCTGGCTCATCAACGGATACTTCTGCAAGTACTACTGCAACGGATCCCTCAGTTCAACCTGGACAAGGTAGTCAAGGTGGTCAATCACAAACTGGCACTCAGCTTCCTGGCTCATCAACGGATCCTTCCACAAGTACTACTGCAACGGATCCCTCAGTTCAGCCTGGACAAGGTGGTCAACCACAAACTGGCACTCAATTTCCTGGCTCATCAACGGATCCTTCTACAAGTACTACTGCAACGGATCCCTCAGTTCAGCCTGGTCAAGGTGGTCAAGGTGGTCAAACACAAACTGGCACTCAACTTCCTGGCTCATCAACAGATCCTTCTACAAGTACTACTGCAACGGATCCCTCAGTTCA
>NC_051846.1:45301188-45304347 GCF_002237135.1 Teleopsis dalmanni
TAAACTTAATGACTCTTCATTTACAATAGTGTGAAGGGTATAAAAATTAGGAAATATTTTGATGACTAATTTTTGTCATCATTTTAAATCATAATGTTTTAGATTTGTCTACCTCTTGTAAAAACAATAATTTTACTACACATTGTTAAAGGTTTTTTAATGGCTTTTATTTGATGTAGTGATATATTGAAATATAATTTATTAATGACCCAAATAAATCAGCATAAAAGCCTATATATAAGTTTTTTAAATGATATTTATGAAGTTCATTAATTCAAAGAAATGAATAGTACCACCGGAAACGTGTCTCTATGTCTCACTTATGGAAATTTACACTAAGGAAGAAGAAGACCACCGGAAACCAGTTGACTATTATTTTCTGTAAAAATTGGTTCTCGCAATTCTAAATTTGAAGATCAGAATAGAAATAAAATGAAGGCTGTAGATATTGAAAATACATATATTTGTTTCCTACACTGTTCCAAAACTATAAAACCTTTTTAAAAGCTATATATATATACATATATATATACATATATCAGATATGTATCTGACAGAAAAGAAAGATTAAATATATATTTATTATATACAAAGTCTTAAAATAAATAAAGGAGGATAGATGAGTCATACCCTAAAGAACATTAATATGGAATTATCATTGGTGCCTATTATTGAAATGAATTAAGGTAGGTGTGAGTGTTAACACCTACCTGTACATGAGAAGTAAAAGCATGACAATGTTATTAACTGATTAAGTAATAGCCTCCTTTTTAATTATATATACTTAATTAAACAACATTTTGAAAATGTATATAGTACCGTTTTAGATGTTCTCTAAAGTTCAGTACAAACTGTTATCTTACCATATTTTTATACTTTGCTTGTAAGTATAATAGATGCAGATTTTACAATTTTATTTTATTCCTTTTTTGGATGTGTCTTTGAATGTATTTCAAAATTCGAATACTATATATTATTTATTTCAAATAGTTTTAGTAATTTAGAAGAAAAATTTATTTCAATAAACAGTTATGATGATTTAATAATAAACATTTATATGGATAAATATAGTTGTTCTATCAATTTTGAGAGACGTGGGGCTTTATCTCCCCCAACCGTGCCCTTTCTCCGTGTTTATCAGTTTCGACCATATACATTGATATGTGTGGGTTCGCTCCTTCAGCTTTTGACCGAATATATACTAAATGGAATTATTTCTTTTACTTATTTGACTTTTGTTGTAGAATAGTGCATTTAATATGGTGTTTAGTTGGCTTGTTGTTTGCAGTGGTTAATCGGCAGATAGTATTTCATCTCATTTCATATAAGGAGTAATTGATTGTCGTTTTAAACATACAATCCTTGATCAAATTCTCGATTTGAACTATTCAGTTGAGTTTATGTAGTTTACAAATCTTCCATGTTTATTAATGAGCTATATAAAAAGCTGCTAAGTACTTCTCTTCTATCGATAAACAAAAGCTGGACAGATACAGAGAAACTATGTAAAAAGAAACGATAAATATGTGTCTTATGTTCGTCTAACTTTCTGCAACTTCTAATATAAAGGTTGAATGAAACACTTATTTTTTCTTTGTCTAACTGGTTCTAAGGAAACATATACTGGCACCATTAGGAAAATGTCTGCAAAAGCATTAATGCGGACTAAACTTTCTTGTCTTTCATATTCTTCAATGTTCCCATGGCTAGAAACTTAGTTCTCTTATTAGTTTTGTGATAATGATGAAAGCTAGAAGTATTTTAATACCCGTTTGACTGTCCATAAACATGGCAACATTTCTTGTATTTCTAATATAATCCTTAAATAATTATTATCCTTTAAATAAGTGACAAGCCTCTTTAATCAACAGGACTTTAGCCTGAAAAACTGTAGCTTCATTAAGCAACTGAAGAGAGTAATTTATATCTGTGAATGGCGAAAATATTTCAAAACTTGTCCTGCGATCCGTTTTTAAGTGATCCGTGAAGTAGACCAACAATATGAGTTGTCTTCTATATTGTCTTTTTTGCTATAAAATGCGATATTAAGTTATTTCATTTTAATTTGTGAATAAAGGTATATCTAAATAAATGTATAACTTATAAGTAAACATTTCAATACTATTAAATAGTATTTTGCAGTATTTCGAAGAAGTATTTCAAGTTAGATAAATGAAGAGTATGTTTTTAAAAAAATCAAAGGTTTGATTGAATACAAAGTTCAATAAAACCTAGGAATTGTTAATGTTCTGTTTCAGTATTTCCAAAATTTTTTTCTTAAATATAATAATTGATTATTAGTAATATTCTTTAATAGAAAGAGATAGTAATAGAAGTGTGAATGGGTAATACCATACCATATGAGTTATAAAAGCTATACAATTTTTACCATTATTTTCTTGATATTCGTTTCTCAATCGTTTACTGTATTCTTACGATTTATGAGATACTGTAGGTTATTTATTACTTTTTGGAAGCCTCTTAAGAAATTCCATATTATTATTGACGCATTGCAGTAAAAATAAATCACGACTAAACAATAAAAGAGTTCAAGGGTTTGATTGCAGTAAAGTTGTAAATTTGTCATAGATTAAATTTTATATCGAGACGACTAATAATAATAGAAGATAACAGAATTTTACGGTGTAAAAATATGTATACATTTTAGAAAGCATTTTTAGTGGTTTATATTTGACTAGTAGAATGTAAATAACATGAGACAACAAGTTTCTTAGTTCAAATCTATATATTTTAAATATGTATATTATATTGTATGGATATTTCAGTGAAAAGGAGTATACAGTGGCTCACAGCTTATTTCGTGCAAGCAATATTTTTGTAGATTTAGTCGTGAAAATCCAAAATTTTGTTCAAAATAAAAAATTTTAAATATGCAACTTTAAAGAATGTTTAGTTTTTATTATAAAACAAAAAAAAAATTTAGCAAAAATATCAATATTCAAGAAGTTAAGTGAACAAAAACAAACATACACCAAATTCTGACCTCACAGCTTATTTCGTGCAATACATTTTTTTTTAGAAAATTAATAATTTTTGGCATAAAAAAGTGAATTTTAGTATTTAGTGGGATAGTCCTTTTGTTTAATTACTGCCTCCAACCTTGAACGCATTAAAATAACTAATTTTTGAGTATATTCC
>NC_051846.1:45304447-45321854 GCF_002237135.1 Teleopsis dalmanni
AGTGCTGTATATTATAAAATAATGAAATACAATAAAACTGTTCGACAAGCTGAAAACTTATATAAAGACGTTGTAGCCTATATGCAAATAGATGGCATCGTATATCAAGGAATAATACTACTTAAATCATATAATTGTGATATAATAAGAAATGCTCTTCAGATTCTGAGTGAGTACGCATTGCCTGCCTCATTCTCTCTTGACTATGATCTTATAGAAGAGATGATCGTCGAAGAAACTGGACAGAGGAATGAGTTGGAGAGTAATGACTTGCCCACTTCAAGCATTTATGCTACCAATAATGTGAGAAAAATAAAGCAACCACAATATAAAATTAAACCGGCATCTAAAGTTATGATGAACTGTAATGATTAATTTGGGTTATAATTAATCTGATAGTGGATAAATGAACGACTTACAAAATAATAGCTTACCCACTTTAAGCTTGACTTAACTAAAACAGTTTCAATACTACATTATTCAACAATTAGTGGACAAATAAGTGATAATGGAATACTAAGAATAATGGAAGAAGAACATTAAATCTGAATAATGTGATAAGAATAAAGTAGCCGATAGCACAATAAACCTATATCTATGGTAAATATAAATTGCAAAAATTAATGTGAAGTATTAACTATAGTAATAACTTATATATTTTAAAAATAAATTAACATAGATGTTATTAAATTATATTATGCAGTATTTTTTCGATATTAATATAACAATAAAAATTAATAATTGTATAATATATAAATTTTTTAATTAATATTTTCTTATCATAGCAACTATTAATATATAAAAAAATAGTTATAATTTATATATGTGTATATATGCATTTATAATGGACTCATAATCATATATTTTTATATTTCATACTCCATTAGGAGATTAAGGATGTCAGGAATGATTTCCATCTATCTCTATTCTGTCACAGTTGTATGAGCTCGTTAAACGCTTTGCTAGTTCTACTGTTTATTATCATGTTGTAGTGTTGTCTGAGCTCGTTAAACGATTTCCAGTTTTACTGTTTATTGTCATGTTGTAATGGGCCTGCCTCTAGGCTGGGTTTCATGGAAGGTTCCACATTCGCGCTGCGTGTAGTGTATCAGCATGCGGTTTACGCAGTGTATATCCTATCCACTAGTATTTTTTTACGGATTTCAATATTTATAGATGTCAGAAATACATCATATTCTGGAAAGCCAGTTGAGATTGATGAAGTACGATCACGTGAAATCACTGACAGATTTTATTTATAGAATTTTATCGTTATTGATCATTTAAAACCCCTAGGATTAATCTCAAAGCGTATGTTCTTAAAGAAAGAAACTTGTGACATCGCGTTAATGGCACAATGCTGTTGTCTTTGCTTTTCAATGGTCAAGAAAATGATCCAATTTTAAAACTATCCATTACTAGGAACTAAAAAAGGGCAGTCAGAAACAATGTTAAAAACAAGCAATTAAGGAGTAAAATAGATGAATAAACAACATATAATTCAAAAAAATATTTATTTGTTATAAGAAAATTCTCCTTTATTATCATAAAAAAAAAAAATAAGATTACTTTTCGAACAACCTTATATCAAAAATTTACGTGAGTTTATTATAGAATGTAAATATTGTCTGATGCTTCAAATTTCTTATACACTTTCTAAAGATTAAAGGAATATTTTATCCTCTTAACTAAGTCTATCAAAGTACATAAATTATAAAAAATTTTTAGTCACTTCCATATAATTAAGTGCATCAAAATATATAAATAATTAAAAACAAATTTTATTGGCATATTAAAAGTGGCCTAAAAGGTCCCCTAATAGAGAAAGTTGAAACTTAATACAAAATATATTTTGTAGTTCATTGAAAAGCCTGTAAGCAATATTTAACTAACTAAAACTTTACAACAAATTGTAAGCAATTGCAATAAATTTTTACAAGTCATGTTACTTAAATTTCAAATCATCAAAAATCAACAACGCAATTTTTGGTGCTCTTAAACAAAGATTAGATCTGCGAAAAGTAACGTTGCACATAACCGCTTTCCCTATGAATTTGCATAAACGTGCAGAACAAAGTTGGGCAACTGCAAAGAAAAGTGAAACTGAATCGCTCAAGTTGAGATACTCATGAGCTGATACTAGATCACATATATGTAATGCAAAGAAAACTTCATAACGCGGGTTGCGTCAAATGTTTCTGCATATAATACACATCTATTGCTTATGATGAAACAGAGGTCCATAATAATTGTGTCATCGAACTCTAAAAGTAATATTTATTTTCCACATGTGACAAATACTTGTATGCGCAGTTGAATGTTAATATTTATTGAAATCACTAATCTGAACTTTACACTATTTTTAACTAAAAAAAAATTATTTAATAATATTTGAAACATTTTTCCATCAAACAATTTTGTAATTTTCATTGCTTAGGGGAATTGAATTAAATTAGTTTTTGATGTTTGTCTCATTAAATTTACAAATATTGTTGCGTTCTTCAATAAACTTTAAAAATGTTTAGTAAATGCACTTAAAAAATATGATTTAACTGTTGGCAAATTTAGATTTTTTAAACTAACACCAACGTTGAATGATGGCAACGCCTTCTATTTATTTTGCAATATATCGGAAAAATGTTTGAAACTCTATTTGTTATAATAAAAAAATAATAGAAATAATATTAATAATAAATTGTTGCCTGAAGCGTATCTTCTTAGTGTAAATACTTATGTCACGAAAGCATTTTCAGCAAGAAAATAAAAATTACTTGAAAGACTTTTGTAGCTTTAATAAAATTAAATGAAATCAATTTCATGTTTAATAGCATCTAATAGTAGCATATCTTCACTATGCGGTTTAACCAATAAAATATGGTAAATAGTGCTAAATTACATTAGTAAGCGCGGTAAATACATCCGTATATAGTAAAGTATGGACGAAGATAATTTCTATATTAATATTTAACTTATTTTCCACATGTGGCAAATATTGTGATTTAGCAGAATTAAAGTAGAGTTTCTTTGAAAAGCTCTCTGAATTCCGTAAGCTATATCTTTATCAGCGGATTTTCACGACAGTAGTCAAAGTACCAAAGGAAAATATGTGTATATATTTAGTAATAGTAGTTCTGTTAATCACATTTATATCAACTTTACTATAAGTACCATTATGTTTACAACAGCAAACTAAATGAATCGTGAATATTTTACAATACCGACAACTTTTAATATTCTTATAATAAAACATTAGTACACAGTCTGATTTAGATCCTCGGATGAAATTACAATCAATAACCCCTTTTAAATTCAAGAAAACCACAATCATTGTCCTAAAAGCTACCATTTAGCAATGCCTGACGTACTGAATACATTCCTTTGAAACAATTTTAACATGTCTTTGCAATTTTAAACTCTCCAATCCTTCTAAATGGACTGTTGAGACATACAGCAGTCGCTTCGACGACCTTTGTTTGACTTTGTAGAATTTTGTACTTTTCTATGCTATTTAACCCGATGTTTATTTATAATATTTGATCTATGTTCTAAACGATTTTTTTGGACCAAGCGAATTAACTGAAGTTTTGACAGCGCTTAGGAGTTGTATGGAATAATGCGATCTAAGACAGAGTAAATATAGAACTTGGTTAGCGATATTTTGAAGTGCTTGTAGAAATTGATAGGTGAAGAATCTTCAAAACACTACAAATAATACAAATTATTAAAAATTCATAGTTTGAAAAATGAAATTAAAGAATGTCACCAAGTTTTCTATAAGTTCTATAGTACTGTTACACTACTATTAATAAATTGCGCAATGTGTTACTTATTGTACTTAGATATATAGTTTGGCAGCTATGTTTTTAGGTAGTCTACTGAGGTACAAAGCCATCCTTGTGCAATATTTTTGACAAAGAATGTGATCGACCAAGTACCACACTCACTTGACATAGCTCCGTACCACTCTTTTCTATTCCTAAAGATAAAACAAACAAACCACAATAACATTATGAAAAATATTTAAAAGATTGTAGCAAAGAGCGGAATTATTGCATTATTTACTGAATGGAGTGTACTTTGAGGATGACAAATTAAATTTTTATTAACTGATTATATTTGTTAATATTCTAGATATTGTATAGATCTAGATATTGTGTTTTCAACACAATACATAATAATTTCACACTAGCTGTCATTATTATTTGAAACGATATAGTTACTGAACGCCTGTTGTAAGTTTATATCTTGACATGCTTAACTATCATATATACAATATATAGTTTGACAAACAAATAAATATTACCGACAATTATAATATACTTAACAAGTTATTTAAATGTTAACCTATCACCTGTGTTAACCTATCACTAACTGTTATTACTTATCCTACGTAAATTTCTATCTTTATTGTTGTGACTTCACAAATCATTTTACACAACACAAATCTAACTGCAAGAATAATATAATTATTTAAATGATTTTTAAATAGTACTCGCTAACGGTGCACTGATAATAACAAACTGATAAAAATTACATTCTACTTAATTATTGGTGTATATTTTTGGTGTACTTCCTTAAGTCAGCCTACGTCTTCGTGTCAGTACCACATGCAATTAAAAATTGTTCACATGTTGCTGCTGTTTCAATCCGCATAGCCACAATGTTTATCAACATTTTACAATTGTTTCTTCTTCGCTGCTTTTATTATAAGTTATGCAGATCTTAAGATTATTTTATTTCTTGTTTGACTTACATATCGCGTGTTTCCTGTCGTATTTTCGCGGAATATGTTATTGAAATGTATTATACAGTTATGATTAAAGCTTCAACTGATATAGTATTTATAATACATATAATACAGTATAGCTTTACAAGCAAGGCCAAAACAGAGAGCTATTCTAAATGATCCTAGTGTTTTTACTTTATTTATAAATATTTTTTAATTAATTTCTATATTATTTTTTTTGTGCCAAATTAATAGCATTAATAAAGAAGTAAGAGTGTTTACTTTATTATGATTATTGATAATTAATTAAGATAGTCTGTATCCATTTTGATATCTTTCTAGTTTTAGTCCTTCCTGGTTTCAGTCCGTCCTGGTTTCAATCCCTCCTGATTTCGGTGCATCCAATTTATTTTTCCAGCTAAAATTATCTTAACTGTATATCACCTGTAATATGTTTAAACATTTTAGACTTCGATAGTGATAAATTCCCCCACAGGATGTTAACAGGATATTCAAGTGAGCTAACCATTTTAAAAGACACGGTGATGCTTATGGGATTTTCTATTTTTTAAACCCTTCTCTAATATGGCTTTATTTTAAGACTGTGCACATCTTTAATATGGACTGTGATTTAGTATCTACGATTTACTTACTCTAAATGTCGGCAGCTAATTTTTAAATTTGCAAAAACAAAAGATCTAAGTCTCAAAAGATTATAATGCAGTGTATAATTGGTTGGTTATAGTGTTGGTTGACCTCGACGTTTTTTCAACGTTTTGCTACTACATTTCTCACAACAAACTTTAGAATAGAATGTACAGTCAAAATCCATCCTGTCAATTTCAGATAATTTAATAAATCTTTCGTCTATACAATCTGATAAACTGTCAAAAAAAAGTTCCCTAAGAACGTATTTCTTTTGAACGGCAAAGACGTGCATTCACAGAGAAAATATTTAATATTTAAGTAATTTAATTTATTTAATTAAATTAATTCTAAATCCTGTTTAATCTACTTTAAGAGAAATTTATTAAGTTATTTTAAATTTTACTAGACTAATGGCTATTTATATATTTTTATATATTTAAAATATTAGAAGTGTCAAATCATATATACATTAGAGGTTTGTCATATTTAAAGATGTCTAAGTAAATTTGTTGTGTTGTATGAGGTACCTATTCCGTAACAAGATTATAATGTATAGTTTGAAAATTCTTGTCAAGTTCTGTAAGGTCTGACTGAGTTCGTTATATTGACGCCCTTTCGTAACACTTTGTTTATAATTAATATAATGATTAATAACTCATAATTCTGTTTTCAAATAAAACTAAAAGTATAGATTTTTAAAAAAAATTTAATTAATTAAAAAAAAATTGGGGGAGACAAATCATTTCTTAAATAATAATAATACTACTATAGTTACAATTCACATCGACTAAATGCTATGTTATTTTGGGCACACAAAATTAAGCCACTTACACTTTGACGTTGGTCAATTATCCATCACTTCAAAGCTTTAAATCTCACTTAAACACTTTATCATACTTTAAATACATTACACTTTTAATGCATTTATAAGATATTTCAAAGATTAAATGTATTCACAAATGAAATATCATGAAAGTATTAATATTGTGTGTATGAAAATGAAAAAGCTTTAATAAAATTGCTGAAGAGTGAAAAATAATAATGTGTGAATAGAAAAATGACCCACGCTAAAGTTAATGAAACTTTATTTTAATAGAATCATTGCCATCAAATAGTTTTTAATAGATATAGCTAAATTATGTGATTTAGAGAAAAGATAATGAAATCATAACATATGTTATTTCAAAATAAAAATCAAATAAAATAGTTTCTTAGACGGATTCGAATACCAAAGAAAGGACGAAGACAAAAATTTTTTATTTTTAATTTATTGAAATTTGGCTGACCATACAACGCTGTTTCGAGTATTGCCAAGTACTCTTCATCAGTGGTCTTTGGAAATAATCGAATTTTATTTAATTAGTTTATAGTCCGTATATAATTTGTTTGAAAATAGTTTCTATTCTGGATATAAAGAATATTGACTTAGTTTCAAAATTTTTAATTTTTATTTACTAATTACAAAGCTTGCAACCGTATAGTAATAATATAGTATCATATCTTATCTTTATATTGCTTTTAATTATTTGTATATATTTCAGATTTGAAGTGCCAGACATTAAACTCCGTCCAATTTAAAGCGCGGACTTGCATCTTGCCGCAATACGCCAATGTTAGACTTCATTTGCGTTAAAAAAATTCGGTTAAAAAAACCATTGGATAAACTACAGCTATAAAAATTCGCTTCGCCATTATTACTGTTGTTTTCAAGTATATTTGTTTGCTCTTCTCTATTCAATATAAATATTTTGTCATATATAAAAAATATTAATTAGATTACAGGTAACTACATCATAGGATAGCATGATCATAACATTTAATTATATCTGGCAATTACTATATTTAATGTCTTATATTTTATCTGTGCCATGGAATTAGAGCAATTAGAGCAAAAGTGAACGTTTCAATGCTTTTAATATTTTTTGCAAATTAACATATGAATTTTTTCTCATATTATTAATAATACATTAAAAAATTGATTAATAAAATTACTATTATTGACTAAAATAATATTATATTAGATAAAATTTTCAATATATATTTTGCACACCTGTTGGTAAAATAAATATTAGAGTTGTGCAAAATAATCTCCCTTCATTATGTAGAGGGGGGCGTGAAAGGCATTTCAGCTAAGCAACTCTTTGATGCATAACGGTCATGAAAGTAGTTATTTTAATCCGAAACTCAGGTTAATGCCAACATTAATTTTTTTTAAGGCGTTTACAAAATGTCCTCCCCAATGCAGAATTTATATGCGCAAAACTGATTCAGTGCGGCATGAGCGTTTATACCTCAGCTTTGGCGAACTACAAAAATGCACCAAATTTTTTTTAAATTTCGTATCTACAATGTTTTTTCTTTTTTTTTTTGAATTTTCACATTAAATATTTTAGGCAATTGAGTCAATAACTGGTCTTATAAGTGTTTACATTAACGATGAAGTTTCTTTAAGAAAGAAAAAAAAAATAATAAAAATGAAGTGTAATGAGTAACAACCACTTTCGGCTAGTAGCCAACATTTGACACTATCGACGTGGTGGAATGGTTCGAGATAATTTTGCTCAACTGTCAATGAAATAATTTACAAAAAGTGGCAGCGGCAGGCGTGCAGGCGTGCAAGTTGCTCATAACTGCCTTGTGGTTATTGGCAATATTTCGGATCGCACACCTTGCGATTTGCTTTTGTTAAATAGAAATTCACACAAAAATGTAATTTTAAACAAATTATTTACAAACCAAAACAACAAATAACAAATAAAATATTTTTTATCAATTTTAACCGCCGATTTTCCACTGCAGACGTGCGTGTAGGTGGATTATTGTCGATTGAAACATTTGTGGAGGCGCAACGATATCCTTTGGTAATGCAAATAAACTATCAAAATGCATTACCAGTTGCAATATTTGTTAAAATTAAAATATTTCTTAAAGTTAAGTTATTTCTTAAATAAAATGAAACTATTTGAGAGAAGAAAACAAATCTCTTAACATTATTGAACTTAGTACCTTCGTTTAATATTCGGGTCTTGAAACGATGATTTTATGATGGCATAAATTAAAAATAAAATCCTGTGGACTCTGCTTTAATAGAATTGCTTCTAGAATATTTTATTAGTTATATTCTACTGTATGAGAATTTATATTCAATACAATATTATTATTACTATTATTCTAGAGATTATCAGAAATCTCTTGAACTTAGGGAATACACAGAGTTGCATATTAATAGAGCAGACCCATACGTTTACAATTGCAGAAAGTACAGCAAATTAACAATACTCCAAGCTTGAACATATACGAAAACTCTTCAACTCTTGGTACTTGTAATTCTCAAAAAAATTTTATGAATAATTTAATACAAGAAACATTACTGATTATGGGTATTTGACAATACTTGCAACAGCGATCAGCCAAAAATTTAATTAATTAAAAAATAATAAAAAGTTTTTGTTGTTGTAGTTAAGTTGATTTATTACATAGTGCTAAACCTGAATAAACATACTCTGTATATACCTCGAACTAATGTCTCCATCTCTGTACTACAAACCTTTGATATAACATTTTCAAACTACGTGTAAATATTATAAAAGGAACTGACATAATTATAACCGTCGAAAAATCGTGATAATTAGATCTTAAACTGGTAATATTCTTTTTTAAGATACTGTATATGATAAAAAAATATTGTTAATAACTGATTTTGATTTTGACCTGTAATCGTTCAGTTGATTTTTATCAGAAAAATTAAAATGATATTAAACCCAGAGATATAGGTTAGGACATGAATAACTAAATATTTTATTGTGTAAAATATACAGATATTCTTTACTGAAATTTAATAATTACTTTGTGTGACTGATATCAATGGAGAAAATTATACGAGGGCTGCTATATGTATTTGTGGCCTAATAATGAATATTTATCATCAAAAGTTGTTTTATTGTTTTACAAAGTATTCTCCAGAATAATTTATATACTTTCGCATACGCTCAAACCAATTGTCGAAGCACTTTTTCCACTTCGGTTGGGACACCTCCAAAACAGCATCTTCTATCGACGAAAATCGTTTACCACGCATTTTTTTCTTGATGTGCGGGAATAAAAAGAAATCATTGGGTGCCAAGTCAGGGCTGTATGGCAGATGATCCATTAATTCGACGTTTTGGCCGGTCATATGCGTTTCATACGCATAAATTTCTAATTCGTCACCTGCGACGATTAGACTAGAAATATATATAGCATAATGCAATAAGTTTATTAGAATTTCAATTATTTAATATTGTAAATACTGTAAATGTTCTTAGCAACTAAACTAAATACAGCAATATATACTCAAAGTTCGTACATTGCACTTTTAAGTTTTAGTTAAATAAAGAGTAATCTTCACTGACATAGAAATAAAATATGTACATGCAAAGATTAAGTAATTGTTTGGTTTTTCTGTACTCTAGAAGCAAAACAAGCAAATTTGTTTTAATCTTTTTAAAAAAAATATAAATTTTTTGAAAATATGTTAAAAATTTGCTTACTAAACTTATCTACGAAGACTATTTATTCTTTAACTTGCAATGGAAAACTTTTGTTATTCAAGCTGAGTCAAAACGTCAGCGGTTATTTACACATCGTTCAGTACATTTGTTGTTCCCGTTTGAAGGAATGAATTATTGCATTTAATACCACAAATTCCTATTTGCCTTCATGTTTGTAATTCCTCAGCTAATTTTTATGCAACTCACGCGCATGGAATTTATCTGTACAGACCTTTTTATCTTGGGACTCATTACTTATAGGTTCAAGTGGCTGTTTGTGACTCAACCTAGACGTCTTTGTTGAATGCATAAAATATGAGCTTGCAACGCCTTTTAGTAATAATGCGTTGACTTTGTTTAGGTTAATTTACATATTTTCCATAAATGATTCTGTAAACTTTAGAAAAAAAAATACAATTGGTAGAATATTTTACTTTAATGTCAAAAACTTGGAAATATTATTCCATATTCTTTTTTAACTTTTTGCATTTTTGTATCTTTACATAATTCTTTGAAATGAGTAATTATATAATGTTATATAATAAGATTTGTTTTACTTAAAGGAAAGCAGAAACTATGCTGTAACATATAATGTAATGTATTATAGATATGTGAAGAATGATTGTACCAAGAAACTTAATTTAATAAGAAGAGATGTTAAATTTACTCACTTGATGACTAAGTTAAGTAGTTCTTTTGTAAAATATTTCTTACATTATTTAAATGTTCTTTTAGTAACGTTAGTGAATATATGGACCACAGCAAACTCGAAAAAATCAATCCATTTACAAAAAAAAAAATAGCAAACCCCATTGTGATATAAAATCATCTGACATTCCTAGTTTTAATGGTTGCATAAAATTAAATTATTAAATTTAAAATTTAAAATTAACACTAAATTTAAAATTCATGTCGAAAAAATGTTTTGCGTCGGGGCTTTGAAGTTTAATCCATCAAAGAGGCCAATACTTTCGGTCAATTCCGCATACTTTGTTAATAGAATGTATTGCTTCGGAAATTTAATAATAATAAATAACAATTATATTTTTTTTTATATCAAAACTTATTAAATTTTCGATATTTTCTCATTTTCTGATTATAAAGTAGGAAGACAATTCTTAATTCTGCAATTTTTTAGAATAGTGAGAACAAGCCACACTTTTCTATATTACTATTATTGAACATTTTTGTAATGTATGTCTACATTAAAGTACACACTTTGCGCATTATACATATTTTATATTAAATAGTATAGTATATCACCTCCGCATTTTTATAGTTCTGCGTTCATGCCATCTATGCGGGATGTTCAGTTTTTCATAAATAAAATTTTTAACGATCGGATCGGTATAATAAACTTCAAAAACGTAATATTCTTTGCGATAACTAATTCACTAAACTAATTCACAACTAACAACGGATACTTTACACTCACTCGTCAAAATCATTTGAGAATTAGAAGCTTACCCATCTGACTGGCTTCATGGCATTATAATCAAGCTATCCAAGAAAGAAGATCTAACTGATTATAACAACTGGCGCAGAAATATGATTTTAAACTCTGTAAGCAAACGAAGGAAAGGTACGACGTATTATATGGAGCCCAATGACACTGAATACAAGGCTAGAGTGTTAGGATTATGCTGACGACAAATGCAAGTTGATACACTGGCTTACATACAACAGAAACAAAATGACCTGTCTTTAAAGTCCGGCAAAGCCAGACTGATAATAAATACACAGAAAACAAAAGAGGTCAGAATAAACAATCGAGTCGACAAACCTTTGAAATTGGAAACGGACACCATTGAACGCGTAAATGTAGATGTGATGATGTAGAGCAAGATGTGATAAGTAGAATAAAGAAAGCCGTGGGTGCTTTCACAGGGCTTCGTTAAGTGCGAATCTCTAAAAACGATAGTTTATGCACAAAAATAAAAATCTTTAAAGTAAGCGTTCTTTCAGTTCTCCTGTATGTTTGCAAACCTGGTTTGTTGGTTAGAAACATACAGAGCAAATTGAGAATATTTGTCAACCGCTTCCTTCCCAGAATTTTGCGTATTTTCGTTCAAAAACAACATGGAGAACGTCAACGTTTAATGAAATAAAAACCCTAGGTGAAATAATTTCACCCCCTAGGAAGGAGAATAAGTAACATTACTGATATAAAGAACTAAGCGATGCGGCGCGATAGGTGGAAGCGACTTATAGACAGCCTATGCCCATTATAAGAGACTGCTCGAAATCATTGACGTCGAACAAGGCTTATTATAATTTGTTTAATATTTATATCATTATATAATGTATTTTATATAACATATTATTATTTATATAACTTAAATTTGCATTAAGAAAGTAACTACTTTTTATTTTCTATAAAAACATGTACTTACAAAATAATGTTATGAGTCCGCAACAGATTAAACGATTAGATCTAAATAACGTCTTAGCAGAAGATAATTATTGCTTTTTGAATCCTTTTTATCTGAGATTCATACTATTGTTGAATCCTAAACCTCTATTTAAACAGTACGATTGTTTAAATACATGCCATTTTACAAACAAACAGATCTATTGACTTCAACTGTGTCAATATGTCAAATCCTAGTTGGACCGCATTCTACATGTATGCATTGCCATCAATTATGTACATTGGATTTCCATTGAAGTGGGCAACATTTAATTTAATATATTATCCAGAACCACTCCTCATTTAACAATCTTTAGATTTCTTCTTCAAACTTTCTTTGCACGTATTTAGAATCTAAAGGAAATGATCAAATAAATAATTTTAAATAAATTTACTAATTCTCGAGGCACTTCATCAAACTTTCATTGAACAACATGCATTTGCAAATTCCGCATTGTTAACACATTAAACATCAAAAGAAAATTTTAAGTTAATTTCTTGTTACCCGTGGCTTAATTTACTTAATTGAAACTTTTACTTATCGGAGCCAGCGTGTATCCTGGCGCCAAATATAAACAACATGAGTGCGTGTAATTACCGCAGTGTGCCTGATCCTGGCATGTCAGAAGACACTGCACGCATGCAATAAATTAATATTGAATAAAAATGCACAAATGCAATTATTTTAGTTGCAGGCTTCTCAGCTCATATTTTTATACGTAAATGCGAATCCATAAATAATCAGTGAAAGAACGAACAGGTCAAGATACTTAATTGAACGGCTTCACGCACGTTTAACAAAAATTTATGGAAACGTTGCATGAAAATCGGTTAAGTGGAAATCCCAGTATGAACTGAAAACTGTTATCTAAAATGTTTCATATCAGTTGACATACTTAAAATTTTATTTATTTATAATTACGATTAATATATTTGCATTGTGAATATATTTTGTTCAACCAAAATATATTGTATGAATAAAATCATACAATATTATTTCAAGCAACTAAATGGACTCACGTACCTGAAATAAATTAAACGGTATATATAAACAATGGATAATGCTTTTAACTTATTCAGCTATATATTGAGCGAATACTACTTCATTCAAGTACATACTAGTATAAAAACTCTACTTTATTTGAAATTGTTTCTCATCAAATATAACACAAATCACTAAAGTTAAATCAAAGATCGTGGCAAAATTCAGAGTGAATCAATCAATCACGATCATGTTCATTTAAGTTTTGATCTCAAATTTTATTAAATAATCCTTCAGTTCTATCATATAACTAATTTTTCTTCTACCAGTAAATTATTAATATACTGAACTAATTTCAGTTTTATTGTTTAAACTACAAGTACTAATGCTTTCCGGATTCATGTTTGCTATATTTTTAAATGTTTTAGCTAAATTTGTTTAGTTAAAGATAAAAATCTTTAACACGATCTTTTAGTTCAAGTAAGCGCTAGTAACCCAAATTTGGCTTAATGTCCATTATCGTTGAAACTGAAGTTGATCCAGTTTTCAATGCCTTCATTCGAAGAGCAATAAATAATAATGACTCTAAAATATTGCTACAATTTTTTATGAGTTTTTTATTTAACGGAAATATTAGATTTTATTTGGAAAATATGTATCAATTTTGACAAATTTAAAATAAATAAAAATAATGTAACTGTTAAGGGTCTTATAGAGTTTTAAATGAATTAAAATCATGTTTTCTGACCTCAATTCAAGTTATTCCCATGAATCAATCATTTAAACATGACTGACATTTGACATTTAAAAAAACTATAAATTAATTTATAGAAATATTTAAAATAACTATATTTAATTCAAAGTACGAGTGTCATTAAGTAGTTAAGTAATTTTGACTAAATATTTTTGTAATAAAATTTTTTTTATACCATAATATTTTTATTTCTTCGATCAAGAAATTATAATCACTCTCCGTCGAAAGTTAGAGTGCGAGATATGTTAATAAACTGGGAGAATAGCGTTAAATATCTCGGCAACACGTTGGACAAACGATTCACATGACTTAAACATGTTCAACTGAAAAGAATTAGCTGTGCCAAAATTATTCATCACCTCCAATCGCTATTCAGAAATGAAAATCTCAATGCTGAGAACAGGAAGCTGATATATAACCAAATAATTTGTTCGTCACTTCTATATGGATGTGTAGCGTTAAGCAAAGCTTTAAACACTACTATTCGCCAGCTAGAAATTTCAAAAAGCCAGGCTCTGAGAAGACTTTTCAAGGTACCATGGTACATTAGGACGAATGACATCCTCAGGGACCGCAAGATTGATCCGTTCAAAAAATACATAAAGGATAGAGCCCTGAAATTATTTGCGGAAACCGACCGCGTTATCGAATCTCAGAATGGTTACAGGCTCCTCGGTGAGGTATACAGATCTGAGGTCAATTATTGCTTAGTCTGATGAAGTGATAAACAATAAATCAGTCAAGGCGTAAAGCGGGGTTTTGTAGATACCCCGCAATTAAAAGAGAGTAAAAGTGCTCAAGTGCACTGGCTTAAATAGCTTGAGCATAATAAATAAAGTATATGTTATTTGAAAGGAGTATATGTTATTTGAAAGCACCTTAAATTTTTTATATTAATTTTAAATAGTAAGTTTTCTTTTATTTCAAATAGGTATGTGCAAGGGCTTTCCCAACGAAAAACCATCATTGTAAAAAATAATTTAATGCTTATAGGACATGTAAGAAAAAAACCCGAACAAATCTTTTTTTTTAAACATAGGTCATTGAAAGTTAAGAACTGTTTTTGTGATATTAAGTGACTTATGTATTTATTTATAGATTTTGGCAGCTAGTATCTCTCGTATAATTTTTTTCTGAATTTCAAAAGCACAATATATAACAAAAATGTGATACTGCTTCCAATAATATTGAAATTGTGGGCCTGCATATTCACTTCAACACTGTCGCATTTTCCGTCTTAGAATACCAAGTATAGCAAACGGATCTTGTAGTAAATAATGATAAAACAAAGTTTATCAACAAACAATTCTCTTGTGCGTTTTGAGACAGACGTCACAGTTGACAGCTATAAATTCGAAATAATGAAAAAATTTTATTATATAAAAACCAACGAAAAGCTTGATATGACGTCTCACTAGAGATTCTACAAAAAATCACACTTGCTAAAAAATTAAGCTACGCACTAAGTAGGCAATATAGTAATAAAACTCTCTCCACAAGAAAAAATCAGTCTCTACAAGTTTTTTATCATGCCTGTCTAACTTTATAGTACATAACCGATAGCTTCGTGAAAGCATTAGAAATAATCAAGAGAAAAATTCTTTGTTAAACGATGATAAAGAATATGAAATTAGATAGAACAATGAACTATAACAGCTTTACCATAAAGTAGATATAGTTATGCGTATAAAAGTTCAGCGGCTTGGTTGGGACACATCATACGCTTCGATGATAATGTTCCGCTTAGAAAAGTTTTTTATTCTAAAACATGATGTAGACTACTTCCGAGTCTTTGGCGCAAAAACAAAAGGATCAACTATATGAAGGCATTCGATACTATCAATTAGCGAGAACAAATAACTGATCGGACACGCTAAAGATGCTGCTGAATGCGAAAAAGAATGAAACGTCTATAATAATCAAGTAGATAAGTAAATAAACTGTTTATATATATATAGATTATATAGATTATTTGTCTGAGTATGAGAAGTTCAAGTCAAACAGCAATTGTATTAAGAATGTATCAGGATATTAAGTAATAACATATGTATCATATATTTTATCATACATTATGACCGAAAAGTTTTCGGAAATTCTCATTTAAAATTCGCGCGCTGTATATTTTTCGATATTTTAAGTTTATGTAGTTTGGCAGCAATTAAGGACAATTACTATGCCAAAAATGAGCGCGATCTGTCAGACAGTTCGTTTACGGCAGCTGTTTAAACCAGTTCACCTCAGTAGTGCGTTGCGAAAAAAACAATGGAAAAAAATATTGAACAAAGAGTTTGCATCAAATTTTGTGTTTCGAACGAAATTTCGTGTGCAGAATCTTTGCGAATGCTACAAAAGGCTTATGGGGAATCAGTTTTATCGAAAACTCAAGTTTATGAGTGGTACAAAGCCTTTCAGGACGGTCGTACGACCGTCGAAGACATGCCGCGTTCTGGACGACCTTCGACCTCTACCCCCGACGAAAACATTGAAAAGGCAAAGGAAATCGTGTTCCAAAATCCTCATGTGAGTGTTAGAGAGATAGCACGAGAGCTAGGCATCGGTCGTGAGATGGCTCGTTTGATTTTGGTGGACAATTTGTGTATGCGACGTGTCAACGCTCGGCTTGTTCCGATTCACCTCAATTTGTTCCAAAAACACCATCGTGGACAGGTCTCGTTAGACATCCTTGATCGTGCCAATTCCGATCCAACTTTCATGGAACGCATCATAACGGGTGACGAGACATGGGTCTACGAGTACGACATGCAAACAAGCCAACAATCATCGGAATGGAGAGGAAAAGACGAGCCGAAACCGAAAAAACCACGCCAAAGTCGCTCGAAAATCAAGGCAATGCTGATTGTTTTCTTCGATATTCGTGGTGTGGTGCATCATGAATTCGTCCCTGAAGGACAAACAGTCAATAAAGCCTATTATTTGACTGTTTTAAGACGTTTGCGTGAAAATATCCGCCGTAAACGGCCTCAATTGTGGAAGGATAATTCATGGATTTTTCATGACGATAATGCTCCCTCGCACCGAGCCAACATTATCAACGATTTTAAGGCCAAACATTCAATAAATACCATCGAACAGCCCCCGTATTCACCTGATCTTGCACCGTGTGACTTTTTCCTGTTTCCCAAACTCAAATTACCACTCAGAGGAACGCGTTTTGAATCCATAGAAGACGTAAAACAGAATTCGCAGAGGAAACTCAAAGCCATACCGGAAAGCGCCTATAAAAAATGTTTTGATGATTGGAAGAAACGTTGGCATTTGTGTATCGCTTCTAATGGAGCATATTTTGAAGGAGATAAAATAAATATTGATGAAGATAAAGAATTTTGCGTTTTATTTA
>NC_051846.1:45321954-45404450 GCF_002237135.1 Teleopsis dalmanni
GCTACATTATTTACGAAAAATTTGTCAATTAATATTATGTGGTAATAAACTATCAAATTTTATTTATTTTACTTATTTATTTTATTTATTTATTTCATTTATTTATTTTGCTTATTTATATTGTTCACATATTTCGCAATTCACTAATACGCAAATCGTTTTATAAAACATCACTATTGATTGCAAGTTTATTATAAATTAAATATATTGATTGCATTTATAAAATTAATTCAATATCTTTCTGTTTAAAGTATATTCCTAAAAAATTTTTATATATGTTTTTTCGATCCTATTGATATCACATTACTTGTTGCGAAAAAAAGTATTAGTATTTAAAAGTTTTGGTAAAACCAAGCAAATACCAAGCCAATCTCAAATGGATACTCAACAATACCCGTACAATGATTTATAAATCAACACTTCTTCGAAATATGTATATAACTATTTGAAACAATCTTATTATATATTTAAACAATTAATGAGAAATCACAAAATTTTCAAGCTGATCAGAACTACCAATGGTTCTTCTGAAACTGAATTAAAAAAAGCTGAGGACATACAAAAACTCATATAAGGAAGTCTTTTTCAAAACTTATTCAAAATTTACATAAAACTATTCAATTAATAAATAAAACCATTATATATAGTATATAAATTGGTTTGGCATATTTTAAAGGGTTTGTGTTCCAATTAAATTATTTATAAAATTAATATATTGAAACTTATAATAGACCAAATGCAGCTAGTTACACTAAAACCATTAATGTTTTAGTGTATTAATTAACCATTAATGTGGTATTGCTCTCCACTAAAAGAAAAAATAAAACGACAACAGTTAAAGTGCCTGCGAATCGCACTAAAATAAAGCATAATAAAGAAAAATTTCCTGAAAAGTTTCTATTTAAACTCTGATATATTGAGTTTCGATATTGCAGCAGAAAAGTAGGTATTAATTTTTGTAAGCATATGAAAGACACATCTAATTGACATGACCATGTATATAATATTAATAATTGATAAACAATTTTTATCTTTAAATAGATGTTATACATATGCCAAACTTAGTAAATTTCTACTCAATCAAAATTGAAATCTGCTAAAGAAAATGGACTTGGAATCATATATAAAATCGCAAGAAAATTCAAGAACGGAACCCGCTGGAGTATCAGCCTCCTTAAAAAATAGACTAATTCGTAGTGAGAGTAATGTGCAAAGTAAAACCTGGCAAAGGGTTGCATTTGTCGCCGCAGACAAGAATAATTGGGTTCAGTTTGTTGACGCTATATGTTCTAGATCAAATTAAAAAGCACATTATTGTATTAAATAAATAAAGAATTATTTATACATAAGAAATTTTTGTTTATGTTATTTTTTTCTTGGCTAGCCACATATGGGATTTATATCTGATTTAAATTTAATATAATATATATTAATATAATATATATTATAATATATATTTAATAAAATATATATATAAATAACTAGCTGACCCGGCGAACGTTGTTTCCCCTTGCAATTAATTTTCCTGGCTCAGCTGAGTTATAATATTTGTTGTTATTCAACTTAACCTTTAGCATTTTAATACGAAAATTATTTTGAATTGATTTTTTCTTTTGAACTACAAAAAGTCCACATGCATTACTTATGTTGTGTTATTTGAAAAAATATTACTTATGTTATTTGAAAAAATATTTTCAAATCCTTATAAGCACTACATTTTAAATGAAAAAAGAATATCAATGGATATTGCAAAGCGTCGTAAGAGCGATAACTGTCATCAATCGTATGCACTGTGTTATCTCTGCGTTGTATTCATATATCTTGACGTTCAAATGCGTCGCCAACCATAACAACTGCAACTTCATTAATAGTCGGTGCATTATATCGGCCCGCATGCTGCCCAGATGGTACTTTGTCTGCTTTTATGACGATTGTATAGTTGTCGTTTAGCAGTCGGTTTGAAACGGTATTGAACAACTGGACCAACTGGTTGTGATTTTTTAAAAACGGTTCTAAAATACCCACAATTTCTTGCTCCTCCATCTGCTCGATATGGTTGTACTGGCAACGTGCGTTTCTTTGCTGCTTCTCATTACCCATGAAGTAGATTTGCAGAAATTTGGGATCATTATTGGGCATCGGCATTAAAAAACCAATTTGGTGATACACTTGGCCCTGAATCTTAAGCGTTGATTGAAAATTGCGACCAATCTCATTCTGAACGATTTTTGTTGTTCCAAATGATGTCATTTAAAAGCACGAATTGAATTTGCGAATTTTACGAAAAAACAATTTAGATTGAGATGTAGCTCCAGCCAATAGTGCTTTCAATAGTTTTGGCGACAAATTCAATGGTGGCAATACAACTTTTCCAGATGTGTAGCAGAAACCGGCCGATTCACCTTTGTATTTGAGTGTATGACAGTGTTGGCACTGTTTGTTCATAGCACCGATTACAATTCGTGAATGTGACGAATAGTCGATAACCGACTCATATTCAAACGCAAGGTGATGAAATGATGAACGTGTCAATGCCCGATACACTTGCAAACGCTGTTGTTCACGTGTTCTGAATATGTCGGTGACTCGTGGACGGGCCAGTCTTTGTCTCAATGCATTAGCTCGAAGGCGTTATTTGCGTTGCTCTTGACTTTCATTAAGACGTGTGATTGTATCCTGGTTTTTTACATTCTCATTGTTTTCTGCCGATCTATTTAACCGACGGTTCTGGAGTAATTGTGAATTCAGAGTCGCTCGACCAATATTTTCTCCTTGTCCACGAAGACGTGGCATTGTTTTTTGTACGTTATTTATATCTTTATATATATAATTTTTCTTTTTTGTATGTGTTCAAGTGAATTCAAGGATGGTCTAGATTCACAATTTGGTCCATTTATATTAGACATTTAAAAGTTATTCATTCTTACTTTGATTTGTTTAAAAAGTTTAAACTCTAAAATGAATCGTTCAACTATCCTGTGGAATTTTTGAATTCGCTGGATTTACCAGGAATACCACCACATAACTTAAGATTAAAAATTGGCTCACCTATAATTATACTGCGGAATTTAAATGCATTTAAGCTATGCAACGGCAGTTTTACGATTCATTATAGAGATTTTAAACTTTTTAAACAAATCAAAGTAAGCATGAATAAATTTTAAATTTCTAATATAAATGTACATGGAAACCAAAAAATAAAAAATTATATAAAAAGACATTATCCAGTGGGCCAAATTGTGAATCTAAACCTTCCTTCAATCCACTTGCACACACAAAAAATTTCATCAAAATCGGTTCAGCCGTTTAGGAGGAGTTCACTGTCAACACACGTACAGAAGAAATATATATATAAGATATACATAACAAACATGTACACAACACATATGGTATAAATATATCCATAATGCATGTACATAATAATAATAATAATAAAGAGAAGACATGAAACTTGCCCAACAGCCGGTACTGCGGCCAGAAGAGTCCTATTGTACCGGTTTCACTATTGATTAAACAAAGCCCCTTAAAGCTTTGTGAATAAAGTCTAGAACTAAATCTAGAGAAGAGTTCTTAATCTGCTCTGGTGACAGAAATTCTTTATATGCATGTACATATATATATGTGAAAAATCCAATGGGTTCGTATCTATTTAAAACATTTTTAATACTAAGCATTAATGTCATTTTCTTGACATTATATTTAGTGTAATAAAAAGAAGGGCTTACATTTTATTTAAATTGCAGACAAAAATATTGTTTTAATAACCTAGTATCTAAATTTCTATATTAATCTATATTATTTAGAAGAATCTAAATAAAAAATTGAAACTTACCTCTCCAATTGTGTGCTTTTCTTTGAGCTTGGATGCAATCTCTGCGTACCTAAGTAAGAAATCTTCTTCAAACTGTTCAAGATTGCCGTCAAAGGAAGAAATTAGTACATCACAGGCTTGAAGTATTAAAACTTCGCGTGTATATTCAAAATAAACAGGATAAATATGCGACAGATGTTTATCAATCAAATCGCTAACATTAGGTTTCTTGAATAAAAAAATTTCAACTTTAAGTATTAAAAAGTTATAAACAAACAGAAATAATTACCAGCTGTAACATTCGCGCCAATCGTTCGTCCCTAATCGAAGTGTCACAGTTTAATTCACTTAGCGTTACATTATCACAATTATCTGGATTAATTTCATTACCCGTCATTGTGATAGATGAGGTTAAACTAAAGTTAATATCATCATAGGAACATTCATCCTCATCAGCAGCATCTAATGAAGTTAAATTCATCTCCGCTAAACACTCAACAGATCTTTCACATATTGTCCCAAGTGCTTGGACTACAGGAGGAGAATATGCAGTAATTGTATCTGTTATTGTGTTGACTGTTGCATTTGTTGTTGTTGTTGCTGTAGTTGTTATTGCAGCTGTTGTTGTTGTTACAGTTGTTGGTATTGATTCAGTAATCGATTCCAGATTTGTTGATTGATTACAGTGACCAGTTAAACGGTCTTTACATTTCTTCAGATAGTTACGAACACGCGATTTACTGCGCTTAACCGCGTTGTCTACGTTACCGTTTTCGATATTTTCTGTGGCACAAACACAATTTGCTTCTTCCTCACGTGCAATCGGTGCAGTGACGTTGCAATGCGCCATAATGACCGACCTGATCTCATTTCCATTGGAAACTATTCGTGCTATTGGTTCAACGTTTGCCGGCAGTGTTGGTGCATCAATTTTCGTGTCATTCACCACCAGCACTTGAGTCAAATACTGTTCATTGGTGCTATTGTTGCTGGCATTATTGTGCGCCAGTTGTGCAGTTTCATGCTCCTCCACCGCTGGCGGCGAATCCAATGAATTGAGCTGATTAAGGTTGCTGTTAACATTATTTGGTATGCTACCCTGTAAGTGTTAAAGGAGAACATTGAATTATGATTTTTGCACAAAACCAAAAAAAAAAAATAATTAATAATAAAATTTGACTTAAAACTGGGTTGGAAAATTACAAAAGTTTTTGTAATAATAATTATTTTCTTATTCTTTAAAACTTATGAATTATTTATGTCTTTATGGCGTGCTAGATATGTTTCTGTTGTATGGTAATTTGAATTTTTAAATTACGTTATAACTTTAATTATTCTATGTATTCTACATATTGCATAAAATAATTATTATTAAAAAAGTACCGTAAGTAATGTACACATAGACAATTTACCGGCGCATCTAACATGCAAAAAAGATTTGAATGAGAAAACAAAAATATTTGTTTTAGAAATAAGAAAACAACAAAAATCGATTGTTAAGAAGCAATTGAGGGCAACATTGATTGAATTCAACAAAACATATTTAAGAGCTGACATTTTGCACACAGCGGCCCATCAGAGAGTTTTCCACTGAGGAACCACCCACAATATTCATGACAAAATGTACATAAAAATATTGCATGACTTAAAAAACGAACGGCAAAAATAGTAACAAATCGCGCTAAATTTAGTAAAAAGGAAAACACATTTCTTTGATTGACGTAGGTCAAGAGTACTGTTCACTTTCTCCGCATATTGGCATACTGTGACATTTGGCCACAACAAACAAAATTTATCCTTTGTGATGACCGCATTGTTTTGTTTTAACTTTGAGTGACTTAAGGCGTTCCTTCCATAACAAATCCACTCTTTGTGGTTAACACCTTCGCACAAATAATATCAAAAAGTCACTGAAAAATGTATGAATTCACCTTCTTTTTGAGAAAATACATATCCCCACTGCAGTATCTGAAGTTAAAAATAGTTTTGTATCTTTGCAGTTAATTGTTTGATTTGCTAATTTCACAATTGAAAACTATATCGAATCATCTTAATTTTATTTATTGCCATTTTGCTTATCCTTCGAGCAAGGTTACAAAGCGGCTCACACCAGACTGATTTGTATTAATCACACTTTTACATTTTTTGTTTACTTTTCTCTATGAAATTTAGTTAAAGTTTATTGTTTCCTAGGTGCTTACACTTCCTACTTTGCCACTAAACAAAAGAAGCTTTTGTCTATAGTTTGCCGACTCATATAGTCGTCAGATGGCGCTTTCCAGGAGCAGGCGCATTTGAGACATAAAACTTCTACGCTTAAAGGGACAAAGGATATTATAATACAGCACTATTGTCTTCACTTAACTGAAGGGAATTCCTAGTATAAAGTCAAGTTTATGTGTTATTTTATAAATGGAGAGATTTACTTTTCAACGAAACTACAAGTACTGCCATGGATAATGGAGTGGAATATATAAATATATAATTGAAAATGGATGTTTATTATTACATTAGCTTTTTTATTTCTATATAATATAATAGGGTTGCGATATTCAGGAAGTTAGCAAAGGGTCGCTGAAACACTAAAGTAGTATATTCCATTATAATTTCTAATTTCCATCGTAATATTATAGCAAGATGCGCTAAAAGTACGTAAAGAAGCAGACTTTGTTTCACAATGTGAATACATTATATGAAGAAAAATTATAATTAAATAATAAATATTTATCCTTTGCTCTTTTTACAATAAACTGAAGAAAATAAATATTAACATTTTAAGATTAAGTTTTTTCAAAAGAGTTTCCATAAAAATGATTTTCGCATGAAGTTACTAAAAATGTTTAAAAAAGGCATTAATAATTCATTAATTGGCTTATGTTAGCTTATTAATTTAATATTAGATTTAAATGTATTTATATTAAAATGTATTTATATTAAATAAAAATATCAGTACTTAATTTTATATAGTACATAAATTTCTTTGTAATTTTAAATTGAACTTCAAATTACAAAATTAAGAAAAGACATTATATCTGAACATATTGGAATAAACTAAAGAAACATGGGATGGTAATAATATATAGAAGTAATCTTAGCCCACATTATAGAAATAATAATAATTAATACTATAAAAATAAATTGGTTGTTTGTTTTTTATCTTTTGTGTTTCTAAGTGATTTTCTAATTTAATACTATATATTAATATAAAATACTATATTTTATTATAGTTATTATTTTATTATTTTAATATATAGTACTAAAAATTATGAATCGATAGGTAATAATGCCTTGATAACTTAAAGTAACGTAAAGTAAAAAAAGATTATTATACTTATTTTATATATTTCAAACGATTATAGAAAAGATTACTATAAGTAGATTTAAGTGAATTAATTAATTAATATCTGAGCATAATAAAGGACAGAATAACAAAAAAAAATATTAAATTAAAGTATTGTTTATTTATTATATACAAATTATATCATTTTTATGGATTTTTTAACTTTACTTTAAATAATAACTTCAATTCAAGTTGTTTTAAATGATTAGACGTAACCAACTCGAATTAATTTTAGTCAGAATTAATTTATAGTCTTTAGCTACACATTATATTAAATGTTCGACAACATTAATAATATTACAGTACTTATATAACAAATTAGAGTATATTATATTTAGATAATGCTTTAATTATGTTACAAGTGCTCTAACACAACACTATTTATTATAGAAAATTCGTTTTCATATTCAATCAGAAAAAAACATGTTTAATCTAAGTCTTGGAATCGGACCTAAATTGTAAATCGAATAAAAACCAGAAACCGAACTAAAAAAAGATATCAATTGTTTTCAATTTAATTATTTTCAATTTTGTTTAATTTACTAAATAAAAGTTAAAAACAAATTTTATTTAAAAACGAAAATTATAAATCAATAAAAGAAATTTAATAACTTTTATAACTACGCTTTTTTAATAGATAATACAGAATGATTTAATTGATCTATAATAAAAACATATATTTATCTTATATGTATCTTAAAAACATAAAAATTATAATATATCTGTTAATTAATTACATATGCACTGGATTGAACCGAGAAACTGGATTGAATCGAGAACAAAAGAACATTGACCTTTTATCAGGACTTGAAAAGTTTCTAAATAATTGCTTTATATTTTCCTTAGTTATATAAAAGAAATATATGCATACATCAGAACGGTGGCTTGAGTGTTTTAAATGACGCCAGAAAAGTAGTTAGCATTAAATTAGTATACGCGACCATAAACCAATTTTCAACCACGATTAACCGAATAAGTTCTGGGTCATATTCTGAGCATATTCCAATTGAGTAATAACCGGGCGGTGTAGTTATGCCATATGTATTTAGAAATTTGCTCTGTATAGTAAAAATATCTATCAATTACTTCGAAGAGGAAGTAATAAACTATCTATAGTTTATATTAAATTCCATAACTAGTGCGTTTAAAAATTATAATCGCAAACAAAATAGCATTAACTGTGGTTAAAAGAAGAAACTACATGAGAAGAATCATTATGAGAAGAAACTACAGTAGAAGAAAGTTCTCTTGCATTACAATACAGCACCGTTCTAAAAATGTATTTTAGTGCATCTGGAAATATGTAAATTTCTTAAAAATTCGGATTGTTTTAATTTTTATACACCTGAGAGATGCAACTCAAATGTAAAAAAACTATCCGAAATAGTTGTTTATTGTAAATGTCTCAAAAATTTATTTGATATAGATATGTTAGAAAAGCATTGGAATGATTTCAGATCCGAATGGACTATTATAGAGATATATATTATTATAATTAATTCTTTAAATAAATTTATTGAAAATGTTTTTGAAAATGAGACATTTTTTTATGTAAGACTTGTTAATTTACTAAAACCTACCAAAAAGTTGTCTTCCATAAAATTTATCGGAAAGAACAAATGTTATTCTATTTCAAAGTGCAGGAATACAAACGTACTTTTCTCTTATAAAACCCATGATAGTAACATAGAAATATGTTCAATTTCGATTGATTTTCAGCAAACTTATGAAAGTTTATTTAAATTGAAAAGTCCATAATACCATATGTGGTAATTTCGAGTGCTAGTGTGTTTATCTCGATGTGTAAACGTTTTAATAGAAGTAACCGGAGTACTCCTTTTAATGTATTCTTCACAATATACTTGTATGTAACAATAAGCTGGCTTTTTCAAAAGAACATTATAAAAAACGGTCCATGATCCAAAGACTCTCTTCGATATCTGTAAGATTCTATGATACAAAAATATTAATTACAAAAAATATATCGAATATTTTGGAAAATAAAAGTAAATTTTCGTTTTCAAAAATATTAACTCCTAAAATCAGCATAGGGCCGCAAAACTTTAAACCACTATTATTTTCAAAACCCAATCAATAAGACATCAAAATCAAAAATATAAAATGGACCAGTACACAACATAAAAAATTAATTAGTTGTGCGGCAATAACTCAGAAATCATGTTCTCTAACTTATGAAAATGCATTTAATTTCAATTCGGAACATATAATACCGAATTAAAAATCAAGGAAGATGTAAAAAACAATTTCTTAACATAATCATAGGAGAAATATTTGAACAGTTGATGCAAACATAGAGCAATTGCCTTGCATTTCTTTGTGTAAAAAGTATTTGGTGATCGGATTGAACTTGTGTTGTTTGTGTTTTTATGCTGTGTGTACTTTGTCATAACTAATAACTTCTTCTATCATAACTATGATATTTTTTACGACAACTAATTCAGCTTTGAGCAGTTTTTCTGAATCGCTTTCCAGATATAGATGATTGTATAACTAACTATTTTTTTCGAATGCAAGGGCCTGATATTCTAATATTCTGTACATCAATACCACTATCCATGCGATGTTATTTTTCTTGAATCTCAAAATTAAAGGTTATTAAAATAATATACTATGTATGCATAAAATCTGACATACGGACTAAATATTTTTAAAATTTATGTTATAGCAAAAAGAAATTATTTAATTCTTACCAAAATTGCAGGAAATTGTTGTCTTAAAAACAGTGGAGCTGTTTCATTTAAGCGAAAGTTTGTGTATTGTTTCATAAATATTTTAAATATTATATATGCCATAATGAAAACTGCAACAAAGTTATTTATTTTAAGAATGTAGGATTGTTCATGAGACATGACACAAAATTCTCAACGCATTTTGTATTTGGTTCAAATTATGATAAATTTTAAAAAATATTTATATTTTTTGTTTTACAATCTCAAATTTAGCACAACATTCTATTTACTTATTATTTTATTTAATATATTTACTTCGCACATCATTATGAAAACCATTAATCACATTTGAGTTAGTGAACTTATGAATTGTGTAAAAATTCTATCGCAATCGTTCAACTTGAAATTGAAATTGCTGCGAACAGACACTGATAGACTGTATCTGATAGACCGCATATTCATTTCACATATTTACTTTTCTCAATTTCCTTTCAATTGCAAACTGCAAATTGTTTACATTTGAATTTTTGCATAACGCAGGTCACGACGGAAATAGCCAACATGCAATTTATCAATAAAAATTTAAAAATGGCTTAAATGATATCGACTTAGCCGCACATCGGTTGGCCTTGTTGGCCCGCAATGTGCATCGATGGACGGACTCGGTATTGGGGACTACACTCTGCACTAAGACAAATGATGCAGTTAACAGCGAACGCACTTTGTTTGCATTACATTTCAATGAAAAACGATTTCAATAATATTTTTTCTAATCGTTAACTTCAATGAATTTATTTAAATCCACACATAACACATAACACATTTCACAAACGAATTCATTTTGCTTTTCTAAGATAAAACCAAAAGTGAAGTATTGAAAACCGTTCGAACGGACGCAACCCACTGAAAACGAGTTCAAAGCGATTCGCGAGTTTTCCACAAACTAAAATAAAATCAAACTCTCAAAAAGAAAAACCTACTGAAAACTACGCTGAACTCAAAACTAAAAACTAAAAACTAAAACAAAACATGGCAGCGTATCCATGTGAATAAGTGAATGAATGAATGAATGAATTATGTATCTGAATTGTCTGTATCTGACGATGTTTGCTGAAATACTTGAATGGATAAAGAAATGACTAGCTGACATGTACATTGTAAGTTTTAATAAAATTTGAAGCGCACGATACACAATATACAATATACAATACACAACACATAGCGTTGAGAACACACCTTCACATCGGACGTATAATATACCTAAAAACTTAGCACGATCTTCCCTGCACCAAGTGCAAATATTTCTTCAAAACAACCACCGAAACTATCAACTTGCGTGCTCCAGTAGTTAAGCTTCGCTAGAGAGAATGTCTATCTATTCAGTATTCAGTAATTTTAGGCTTCAATGAAGTTGTAAGTTTTTAGTTTTCATGGTAAAATTTGGTATAATTTGCATTTGGGCTTTCTTTACTTTAGTAATTATGTACGTAGTCGCAAGGGATTAGGAGCATAATTTAATTTATTTTCGTATGGGAGTGACGAATGCTTGTAAACAGTGTGACGTTATCTGTAATCTTCTATCTGCCAACAAATGTTGCGGTTCTATAAATGCTTGCCATAAATAGAACGCAAAATTCAGACACAAGTGCAGTAGACAGTAGTAGTTCCCACTCATGTCCATTAACAGTGCGTTTCATTTATGTTGTTAATGGTATGCAAATAATGCAGAAAGGTCCTTTTATTCTGTAAAACAACTCTAATTGAATTAATGTTCTCTGTGTAGAAACTTTCAAATCAATATAGAAAATAGAAGGCAGATAGAAGGTAGCAACAGTATACAATTTTAAATTTGATTATGTAAAGTCAATAGTGATAAGGAAAATTATTTTGTTAATAGAAACTATTTTCTAATAGAAAGGATTAAATGGATGTGAAGAGGAAAAAATTTTTATACGAATAATTAAGTTTTAAAATAATTTTTTTCAAAAAAAAAACAAAACCACTAATAACTTTAAATTTGATTTTGTAAAGTCAATTATGACAAGTGAAATTTTATTTTAATAGAATTTTTTTCTATTTTTCGATAGAAAGAATTAAAAGGTTTAATAGAATTGAAGAAAGATGCTTGTTAATACAAACAATAAAATTCAAGAAAGATTTCCAAAAAGTCCTCTATCTAGTAAAACTCGAAATAGTTGTATGGTTAGCTAAAAAACCTTGACTTTTTCCTCAAGGCGAAGTATTATCACAACTGTTTTTAGAAACATATAAGACGGATATTTACACTGAAATCTCTTTACAAATTTAGTTCTAAATGATAAACAATAAATAAAGAGCTATGTAATATATAAACAATATACAACAAAAAGTATACAATTAAAGATGTAGTAGTAGCAAAAAGCAATTGCTGATGTTTTCACTGTTCTACACTATTCTCTTTCCTACTGATGGTTCTGTCAAAAGGACTATATAAAATAAAAATTACCATTAATTACCATTTTTAAGGTTAACATAATATATAAATATTTTAAAATGCTGATCAAAATAATAAGGTACGCATGAAGTGACGACATTTCAAAAGCATATATCGACTAATACATCAAAGTCGCAAGGGATTTACGAACTAATAGAAAACGTAAATTAAAACTTACACCCAACAGGTGGAAGAAGGTTTTGGGACAAAATTAACCTATCGTATATGTAAATATGATGTGACTTATATTTAACATAATTTATTAAAGGTATTTTATTATATAAGACTTGTGCTGCTTGAAGAAAAACAGGACAACAAATATCATTGGCAAATGCTAAGGAGAAACTTTTACTCACAAAAAAATCTTCCAAAAGAATTTGATAAAAGTCCAAAAATAGGAAAAAGAACTTTCAACAAGTTAACGAGAGAAGTCCAAAAACCAAATTACTAAAATTAATTAATTAATTAAATTATGATTTTCGAAACTATAAAAGACTTTAGTAGATAGTAATAGTTGATTTTTTGATTCAATACCAACTATGCTTTTATTTAGTTGATACTATTATTAAAAAGTTATATATGTATTTTAGCTATCATAGAAAATCTCTTATAACAAATTAAATATAAGTCACAGTATAAGAATAGTTGAGTGGGATGAAGAAGAAAAAGATACAACTGAACAATATCTGTGGAAATATCATAGATTGTATTTATTAATAGACCCGTGAGTTTATTCTGTTTTCTTTACTAAACTGCTTGAGATAATACTTTTACACAAGTTGATTCCTTTTCACCATTGCCAATAACTGATTTCCTCTCGCTCGTTTAGCATTCATGGAACTATTAGACAAGTAAAATACAAGAAGCATCGAAAGTACTGATTCCGATTGTTTTTTTTTTGATGTTAGATATTTTTTGAAGATAAATAATTTTTTAATAGAACATTACATGATGATCTTAACTTATCTTATATGTAGAATTTTATCTTCAAATATATAAACCTTTACTCATGATTTTAGTGTGAATTCTGTTATTATCCACTAGAAATATTTAAGTAACTTGAACATTTAAAAGTACCTGGAACATCTTTGAATATTTCTAATATCTCTCTGCAGCTTAAAAATCTTTGAATGGCTTGAACAACATCTGGTAGGTCGGAAATCTTTAATTATTTTGGAAATGCTCGAGTAGCTTAAAAATTTTTAACTAGCGCGAACATTTTTAAGTTTTTAAATTATATTGGAGTAACTAAAATATTTTCAAATAGGTCCAACAATTTTCAATAATTTAAACATCATTGAAAACTCAAAAACTTTTAAGCAGTTCAAACATCTATGAGTAGCTTGAACAGCTGGAGTATTTACAAGTAGCTAGAACATCCTCGAGTGGTTCGAATATCATCGAGTAGGTAGAACACTTTCTAATAGCTCAAATATCTAAAAATATCTGAGTATTTTCAAATCATTGAGTATCTCCAACATTTTCAAAAAGTAAAGCACCTTTGACTAGCTACAACATAGAGTAGCTAGAACATATATGAGTAGCTGAATCATATATTAATAGCTTAAATATATTTAAATGACTTGAACACGAACAGGTAGCTTCAACATTTATTAATACTACGAACATTTTCGAGTATCTAGCGATTTTTTGAGAAACTAGAATATCTAATAGCTTAAAAATACTTGAAAAGTACAATCCAAATGTTCGAATTCAGTTGTTTGAACATCGAAATGTTTGAATAATTGTATAATAATAATAAATAAAAACATTACTAATTATAAGTATTTTAAATTATAGATTTTATAGACAATGCAAATACTAAAAGAATCCAAACAGTAATAAATTGCAATAAATTTGTGTTTAGGCTCATTTTGTGAATTACCACCTAATATTGAAATAATTCCCTTAAAGAAATTATATATATACTCGTATTAGTAACATCCAATGTTAACGGTTTATGTCTGAATACATGTCTATTTTAGGCTTAGTCTACCGTAAAAATGTTCAAGCAAATAGTTTCGAACTCATAATTACACTATTTACATTCATGTTACAACTTTCGTAGTTTCGATTTTGATTTTAAATGTAAAAAAAAATCAAAATTCAGCATTCGTGCATAAATGAAATTCCTAAAAAGTTAATAAATAAAATTTGTAAAATTTAGCAACATTAAAACTAAAGACCATATCAATAAAATATTAACCACTGACCATAAGTGAAATTTAAAAATTATAACTTGCAAATTAAGTGAAAATAGCGAAGTATTGGGTGGAGATTTTTAATTGATATAAAATGTTTTCTATTACGAAAATTTAATTAAAAACTAAATTTCCAAGGTATAAAGTTTTTATATTTATGGGGAATTTTATGCTGAACTTGTTACGTATGGCAAATACATGACCTATGCTAAAGGGTGTGTGCCACTTACTCGTACCAGGAACTCGTAAACTGGCTGTCTGCAAAAAGGGCACACACCCATTATTAGCACCAAGTGATTGACATTAGGTTTTTCTTTTGTAGCATTTTATATATCATTAATGTCTGCGAGCTCATAATAGTTGGTAAAAACAAATCAAACCGTCATAGACATAACCTATTAAGTGTGAGGGGTCATCAAAGCGGAATTTTAGTTTTGAATACGTAAACAGAACATGTGAAAGTTTAAAAAAATGTTAGACAGTCACGCGACTAATTCTTCTGCTCAGAACTGAACGTGTCTGTAATTTAGAACGTGAATTTACATATCCACCAGAAATTGAAACAAACAAATGGACTTCAGTTCTAGTACAACATTTTGAATTTTTAATTAATATTAAATTTATGGTTGGAAAGGATTTCAAGTACAGAATATGTAAAATAGTACACCAATTAAGTTTATAAATTATTTCAGATTGTACTTGTATGATATTTATTGTTTTGTTATTTATTTGCATTTATAAACATAAAAAACTATTTTTCAACTCATACATATCTCAGGGACTTTTAACTCTGAATTTTAATGGGAATGGTTTACATTACGTGATCTAATTTAAATATTTTGAACGAAGAAATATGTACAGACCTCAACAGAAAATATTATTCTACCTTAAAATTCATCCATGCTTAGCATTTGTGCGAGTACTACAAAAGCTGTTATACTCTCCTCGTTTATACGATCTGGAAAAATAAAATGTGACCTCAAAACCACAATTTCAAATAACTTAGAATATATTTGATCATTTGTGGCGACATATTTTTTATTTTCATGTCCAAAGAACTCTTACACATTTCCATTTAATCATATATTAAATTAGTAACATTGTAGGTGATTATAAGCTATGTTATTTGATGGCAGCTCATAATACATCAAATACTATTAATAGGTTATGACTGAAAGTATACTTTTTATATACCATACACAGTCTGTAGGTAACAAAAGCTATTCATATTTTGTTAGTTCTTGTATTTACGACTTTTGTTTCTTAAATTGTGTAAAAATTGGATATATGAATACTGTTCTAGAAATGTGACACCTGATTTGTATACGTATGTACTTCACTTACATGCCTTACAACATCTTACATCTAGAACCGGATGGAATAATTACGCTTAGAAAAATTTACTGTAACCACATCTTTGTATAAGTTAAATTGACTTGATCAATTTTATTAGAAATATTTTAGCTCATGTGTGGTACAGAAGAAATAACAACCAACATAGGGTATGATTGAACCAACATGATCCTTCGAGCAAGATTATTTTTATTATTATTACAATATAGTGAATGGCATGGATATTATAAATTATACGTAAATCCATATATAAAACCATTAAGAATCTAGTGCCTTATGCATGCCCATGTGCCAGGTAAATCATCCTTCCTACCTTTACTTCACCCTACAGAGAAAAAACAAGTTTCGTCATTTATCGCAATAAAAACTTTCGAGACTGCAAACTTTTGAAATACAAAAACTTAAAAGTTTGTAGACAAAATTAAAGTAAATTATTTTCAAATAATTTATTTCTAAATAACAAATAACTGACTAATGTAAAAATTATTATTTATTGACTCACAGTAACTAAGCAAAATAGATTATTTCAGTTTGTTTAGAAAAGTATTTTAATTTATTTAATCACGTAAAAGTAATGGATAAATTGCATTTAATTTTGATTATTACTAATGATTGAATCACGATATGTTGAATTGTCAATAATTATTTAAGTTACATCATTTTTTATTATTAATTATTAATCAATGCAAAAAATTTCCGTAAAGTTATAATATCAAAAATTTAAAAACGATTGAAATAAAAATAAAGCAAAAACTGTAAACCCTAGAATAATTTAGTAAAGATTTCCCATAAATTACATACCATATAAATTATTGTCAAATGAATACTATTTATATATAATACTATTAAAAGAAAAAACTCATTGTCATATACACAAACACACACATATATACACATAACTAAAACTTTATCCCCTAGCACATCTCAGAAACCAAAAAAAGTTATGATATAGATAATGTAACTAAGTGTTCATTTAGTAGACATAATTTGGCTATATATGAGTAGATAAAGATATGTCCCGTTTACGCCAACTAAGTTACTGGTTACAGAATTGTCACCTAATGAAATCCATTTGTTATAACCTCGTCATATGATTAAAAATCAAGTCATGCTTGCAGGGTCATAAGCCACTAAATGACTAGTAACCGAGATGCCACCTGAGGAAATATATTTTTCATAGCCAATTCACACTGTTAAACATAAAGTCATGCTTGCAGAGTCATATGCATATGATGGAAAACAGTACATTCTAAAGATAACCCATTTATTATAACATATTCGCACGTTTAAATTCAACTGATATTTACAGATTAAAATAGGCAATCAGTTTTACGTGGTATGATAGGCAAATATGTAATATTTATATGACATAATTAAAAAGTGATATAGAAAAAAGTGACATCTAAAATTTTAATAGTGTTAGCTAGTCATGATAAATACAAAAAAAAAACAAATCGTTTTCTTACACCAATTTTTGGTTAGCAGGCTTAGAAATATGGATAACAACAACAATTCAAGATAGATTAATAGTTGATGCAGATTAACTCGTTTAGTGTGAACAGACTATAGAAGAATACGAATACATTTGTAGCGAAATATAGCAAATTATTGTGAATTTGTTAATCTATTGCTTTACATATACTAATTTGCAGACTTATCTCCATCTCCATCGAAGAAAAAAATGCTTCCGTTCTGTTGTTTATAGACCATCTAAGAAAAATAGGTCTTCTTTAACTATATATCTTTAAGCAGATATATATCAGATTTTTGCAATAGTCGATATTTTTAACTATATAAAAAATGCATAGCAATAAAACAAATATTTCTTTATACATCTAGAAAAACAGCAATTGTGCAAAATATAACATTTTCCATGTAGGATTTTATATAATGAGAGAGAAGATCTTATAGATTGTAATAAATAGAGATACGTATGAAGAAAGAGGGTAGAGTAGAGTAGAAAATAATACTGTATTTCCTTATTAAATATTAGGAAAATGATCGACTAGAAATATTTCATTATTTACTCCATTCGTTATAGGGGGATAAATTGTAGACTTAATTAATACAAATGAATCCCTTAATAAAGGGATCAATTTGTAACTTTGATATATATATATACAGTAAAAATTCTATTTTTAAATATTCCTATTGAACGAATATTCCTCTTTGAAGAGTAATTTTTTTATAACCTTATTTTTATTATTATTTAGCATAGCTTAACCCTTTTTTTGCCGGACAACTCTGTTGAACGAACAAAAATTAGCTGCTTGACAATAAATGTCAGCTTAATAGAGTGTTCACTGTATCTCCACAGTATTTAGCCTGTTGATTTTGTTTGTAGTTTTTATGAAATAGTTTTTTCTCTTTCTCTTATTATACAACGTATCTTGTAAAAAGTGTATTTGGAGCACTATAAACTTTAATTGTTTACAAAAGATATTGTTAATTTGTTAGAAGCTGCCATCATAAAACTTAACTTCGATACCACCGCTTACCTCCTTTGGAATATTTCTTTCAATCCATTGAAAAGATTTGTTTCGGCATATCAACATTGTTACGCGATTGCAGACTGTAGTGAGCAGAGCAATGAATTGGTGCGCCACTGCGCCGAAATTTTTAAAAGTTATATTGGGCATTGTTAAAATTAAAAAAAAAATGTAAATGAGTTTGACAAATAGGACACATCACTTTAATTTCACATAAAACACTTAGTTTTCCTTAAAACCCACTATTTTTTATATAAAATAATCATTTTTTTGACATCAGAGTAATAATTTATTTTGTACTAATTTTTTTATTGATTTTCTTTATTTTTGTTTTTGTTTTCGCACTTCACTAAGTAAACCTGCTCATGCCATAAAATTTGAATCCGCCGTTACTTCTTCAACGTTTAACGATTGCGACTGGCAGGGCTAGCACGAGTACGAATTGTCAAAGCTTGTTATGAAAAAAATAACAAATAACAACAACAGCAACAAAAGCATCAATATGTGTAGCATAATGCATTGTTATTGCCATTGTTTTTGTTGCCATAGTTGTTTTGAATTTGTTGTTGTCACTTTTGTTGTTATACGTTTGTTAAGAAATGTGAAATAGAGTAAATAAAAAAGAAACACAATATTGATAAACAAAAGAGGCTCAAAAGAGTAACTTAATTTTTACGGAAAAGTTAAGCCGAAACCAAAAGCACTCAAGCACAAATCGGCAACGAATTCTAAAATTTGCAGTCAAAGCACATGATAACGTCGCGGTCGCAAGCTTATTGTGTGCACCTCCTTAACTTAATTGTTAAGTGTTTCGCGTTTTACTAACTGAAGTGCGCTGCTCGAAGACAATAAACAGACTGCATGCTGCAGCACTTTCAACTGGCAATGAGCAAAGCAACAATTGTCAACGTTACAACGCAAACAATTGAGTAGCGTCGACTTCTACCTTCGTCTTAATAGTAACCGAATACAACAATCAAAAGCAGCACTGCTTGTGCTCGTATTTGCTGCGCAAGGTGTGAGAATGTACGTATACGTGCGGGGGAAAACAATGCACGTGAAGCCCTACATTTTGTTTATTTATTTATTTATAAATTTTTTGCTATTGTCGTTGCTGTCGTTACTAATATTTATTACTATAATAGTTTGTTGTTGTTGTTTTGTAGTAGTTGGGTATCTCTGGGCATTGTTTCAAATGAGAATTGTGACACATTCATTACAAATGCTTAACAACAACAACAACACAACTAATAGCAACAGTTAGAATACAAGTAAATAGAAAATAAAAAAATATTAGAAACATAAAAAAATATGAATGATTGTAAACAAAAATTCATTAAAACAAACTTAGAGTTTTGCAACATTCAAAAAGGGCTAATGTATAATGAATTATCGTAATTATGTATGTTCATATGTATAAAGTAGTGGTTTACGCGGTGAAATAAGAATTACCTTTTATTAAAGTATAAACCATGTTTAAATATTCTTGAGAAAATAAATAAAAACACATAATGATTTTACAAAAAATAATATCTTACAAACAATTGTATTCTATTATGATTAGAATAAAATTATCATTATAATAAATTACCACCAACATTTCTACCACATTTTTTAAATGAAATAATTTTACTACTGAAATAATTCCAATGTTCGAAAAAAGCTGTTGATAGGCAGTTGCTAGTAAGAAATTTGTGCCAGTTTGTGCCATATACTTTTGGTCTAGTGCTATGAGAGTAATGTCACAATAATAAAGAAATGCAAGTGTATTAGAACGAAAAATTATATTCGAAGGAATTGTTTATATTATAAAAAATATGTTTTTTTTAAATATGTTTTAAATGTAAGTAATAAACATAAAACATGTGATATATAATGTCAAATATGCAGTAACTAAGAGATTATGAAACTGCCTCTCTAAAAACTTTTTGTTGAGTATTATTATTACTATTATTTTTATTTTATTATTATTATTATTATTATTATTATTATTATTATTAAGATAAGGGTAAACGCACTGCCCTTATCCCTTAGTCGGATTAAAGTGTTTCTCCAAGTCCAATTCCTTTAATGAAACACTGTATAGAGTTTATCTTTCCTAGCATTAATTTCTTATGTTCCACGAAATACCCTTCTGGGTGTTTGTTTTGCTTGTGCATCAGTGCCGGGCATTCTCCTAGCACACGACATGTTTTCTTCGCACTCTACAGTATCTGCTATTCGATTCCTAAGTTTATTAAGAGATTCTTCGATCTACAATGACCAATTAGTATTCCTGTATTAATTCTTAATTTATTCTTTGTTAATTTAATGCAAACCTTAAAGCGTTTTAGGTTGTAATTTCCTGAAAGCACTTTAGACTGTGATAGTCTTGGTAGACATTCCCAATATTGTTCTTTTTCCTTATCTTCTGCGCCATTCATAGTTCCTTTGAGTTTTAAGTAGAATAGTTTATAGCATCATAAACATCTGTGTATATATAGACTTATTATAGATCATATACGCGTATTTAGTTTGTTTATGCAGCATTTTCAAACAATTTTTGTAAATCTACATAAACTTTTATAAACACGAAAAATCAGATATATTAGATTTGCCTCCATTGAATATTTGTTGTTTCCAAAGTTGAAAGTTTGGCTAAGAGGACAAAAAGCTTTTAACACAAGACACTATTTAAAGCAATAATAAAAAATTGAAGCATTATAGGGGGAATTACATTAATTGACAGTGATAGATTTCTTTTTAATATTCCACGTTAAACCTCCTCGTTTTGCTTCAAAAAACTATTTAATTCTTTTAACGGAATTCCTTCTTAGCGGAAGAAGTTCTTTTAGGTTAGAGTAAGGTAGCAGTTTGTTCAGTTGTCCAACTCAGTTAGACCCTATGATTTCTTTGTGATACCACTGCTCAATATACGACCTGAACCGTATTACTTATGGAACCATTTTGGAAATCATATAAAGCATAAAATGGTTTTAATCTTAGCACTAGACAATTCTAAAAGCGAGCTAAAAGCAAGTTTTTCTAAGAAATTGGTCCTGCATCTAGCTAAAGCTGGGGAACAGCAAAACATTGTATTATTGTTTCTTTTTCCGCTTTATCTTTACAACTTCATTTTTGCTATCAAGTATCTGCCAAATTAAATAAGATATTACACAGATATCTTTATTTGTTCATGCCCTATTCGTTACTTGATCAACTTCTGCTTCTGTCAACTTCTTTTGCTGAAAGTGTGCTTCATTTAAAGTAATCCAGAACCCTATTTTTCATTTAGAGTAAAGTAAACAAACAAATTAATATACCATTTTTCCGGTATGTTCAGACACACCTTATTATGTAATAAATATATTTCTTACAATATACACTTTTTCAACAATTGTATTTAAACTTGAACTTCAACTTTGTGATACTAAAATGAAAAGCGGAAATGTTCGTCGTGGTTCATTACTTCAGCCAAAATTTCAAAAGTAAATATATATAGATGATATACTATATGTACGTATATTTTTATATGCATTGGAGACATTATAGCCATTGGTTGAGTGATTTAAAGTACATATAGATATACCATATACTGTATCAAATGCGTCATTCACAATTATATTGCGATGAACCTCAAAATGTTAATATCTTATAGAGATGACGTAATTTAAACAAACAGTTAATCATTATTAACAGTTAGTAATTAAGGTATTAATTACAATATTTAAATTAAACAATTTAAACAATTAAACTTTTCATTAAGCTGTGTAATATTACTATTAAAATTTTTTAAATTTAAAATATTCATTAGCTTTTACTGAGTTATTGCGATTGATTATAAAAGTATTTAAAATAATCAATTATTGTAAAATTTTTTTAAATATTTTTTTCAAAATACATTTTATTAAATTTTTTTGTAAATATTAATATGGTATATAAATTTAGTATTTAAGCCAAAATAATACAAAGACCTAAATAAGCGTTATGCTTATCCTTATACCTTTATCTCATATATGTTTATCTCATATATTAAAATTTATAAAATTAAGTGTTTTATTAAGTAAATAGCTACGTATGAGGAAAATAGGTTCCACATAGATCACAAGTGCCCGCATGACTTCCACAACTTTTTTCTTTCAGAATTTCATAAAGCTTTCAGTATCTATCTATGATTCTTATTCAATGTCAAAAAATAATAGGTTTTCAAGAAATCTAAACCCACTTCTTACTAAGGCCGGACATATATAGAATAATTGAAAGCTTAATACTTTTAGATTTTTCCATTCCATTGTTTATAATTTCTAAATTAATGTATTTTGTTTTTTTTTGTTCATATTAATCAGTTGATTTTGCTTAATTTGCAGATTTTGAAGTTAAACTAGCAGTACTGTGGCAAGGCTGCTGCATGCAATATTATCGAAAAAAAACAGAAATATTTAAAATATAATCTAATAACATTATACTATATTTTATATAGAAAGTGGTCTTGGAATTATTTTTTATATGTAATTATTCATAAGCAATGTTTTGAGACTACATGTACTAAAGGTTGCATTAGTACTATGTCAAATTTAAAGCTTAGAGTCAGTGTTCATTGGCCAACTAACCCAAAGTCGTACTTGACTTATTTGTTTAAATGATTTTTTTCCAAATTAATTAACAACTGGTTTTATATTTAATTTTTCGTTTAAGTGCAGCCAGAAGATATGTCAACCAATAAAGAATTTAGAGAAATAATTTGATTAAATTTGCCACCGAATTTGAATAAAGACAAACATTTCTAAGGGGCAAATTTTAATGCAGATCTTTCGAATTCTAACCGATTTGGACTGAAATAAAGTTTCTGTTAGCAACACTCCATTTAAGCAGACGATAGTCGATAGTTGTATCTGTTGAAAACATTTCGTTGATGTGATACAAGAAGTTAACAAATTTATTTATGTCAATATTATTTATAAATCATATTTTAGAACTAGTATATTCTGGTTCAATAAAACAAAACAAAAAACAATTGGGAAATTCTTAAAGTAACCAAAACTATTTCTAATATTACCAACAGAGAGCTCACCATTTTAATGTTCACTCTTCATCGGAAAGATTACAGAACAATGATGGGTTTACTAAAGTATCACAAAGGAGGAATGGCGGAGTACCGCAACTATTGAAATACAACTGGGGTCACTGGAGCAATTAGAAAAAAAGACCCCTTACTAGCAGATGAATTTTTCCAAAATACTGAGAACAACCATCTCTCTAATTAGTATCGCAAATTACACAGAACTTTATGTGTGTAGACTAATGTTCACAATAATAAAATATATCGAAGAACTCAACAAGCCCCTTGATTGTTTATGTGCTAATATTTAGTTTCCATCTTGATGAAATAATTATAGGACGGAACTATACGACTTCAAACTTTCATAAATAAATGCCTAAGGAGGATTTTGAAAATCTGGTGACCCCACAAGATTTGAAACTCTGAACTCTGGTCTACATCTCGCCAACTTCCTATCGCAAGTGAAATCAAAAAGCGTAAACGGCAACGGATCGGGAAAGCCACCAAACGAAATATGCAAACAAGCGTTAACGTGGAATCCTCGAGAAAGCAGAAAACCTGCTAGACCTAAGGCAAATGTGGAAGCTTGCACTACAGAAAGAAATTTAAGCAAGCGGGAAAATCATTGGAGAATTTAAAAGCTCGGCAAGAAATCTTGACCATTGGAGAGAGTTTGTTGTGACCCAATGTTCTAATGGGAACTCAATGGAAATGAAGAAAAAGAAGATGCATAATTTTTACTTAAGTGACAGTTCTAATCTAAACTGATCTTACATGTATCATTAATTTAAAGTATTTTGATATCGCTTTACTGTAAAACAGTGGTAGATAAAGTCACATAATGATCTAATGGCAGCTACTTCTTCTTCTATTTATTATTAGACGTTGTAGTTAAAACTGCTTATGGTGAGTTTCAAAGTTCTGGTGGGTATGTCTAAGTTTGTACTGATAATATCACATTACTGTTTGTTGTTCAATTCTAAGATATAAAAGATCAACGACCCTTAACGACGAAATTTTGTCGCAACTATATGAATCATAAGATTTTCCGTATGTGTTACTACAGAGTGAATAGTACCCTAACAATCAATATTTTAAGAATCTGGCATTTAATTGTGGTTCGTTTAGCTCTACTATTTAAAGCAATTATGGTAAAAACTTTGAATTTTAATGCTATTTTAATTTTAATACGAAATAATAACAAATAATAATAATGAGAAAGTTTATTACAAAATAATTTAAAAAGTTTATACATTTAAAGTTTTCTTCTCACAAAAGTATATACATTTTTTTACTGATAATTTTTTTTATTTTAAACAAAAAGTTTTTCTCAATCGGAGTTACTTTTTTATTTATTTGAAGTGCGTATCCAGTTTGGTCAATGGCCCTGTGGCTATTAAGAGGACTTGTTACTTTTTACTTCAAACTTTTGTTTCCATTGCAAATGAAACTTAAATTTATTTCAGTTTTTATAAGGAATGATGACTTTTAACTTTCATTGATGTAAAAAACTATACAAAAATATACACACGCGTATATTTTGATATAAAAATATGAGATAAATTTAAAAGCATTAATGCCGGTTGTGAAAAGTTCGTTAAAGAAACCTAAAATTTTGATTTAAATTGTAATGAAATTTTCACTTCTTCTTTCACTTGCCGCAATATTTGCATTAAAAATTTGTCAGAATCACAAAAAAAAATATTTCTTGGTTACTTTCTTCTTTGTGAACCGTATGTGGACATACCAAATGAGTTCCTTTTTCGGCAATTTAAACTGTCGCTTTACTTAATGCCACTTAACCATTACTTAATTGATACGTACATTTACTGTAAAGGCAGTTCCTTTTAATATCGGTGCAGTGCATCGAATTGGACATGCAATCGAATTGGGTCCAACTAACAGGTCTCTGAATTTTATCATTTATGCAGGTCGTTAAGAGCAGGCACTTTCTGCAGAAGGTTACTCACACTGATTTATTGGATTATTAGTTAAATATGTATAATTTATTTTTTTGTAATAAGAAAGAGGCAAGCACGAAATTTTCTGTTAATGACAATGGCACAAGAAGATACAGAAAAATGTGAAAGAAGATACTGGAACGAAGAATTGCAGTTTAAGTAAATAAAATTTAGTAAGATAAATTGTAATTTAAAGTCAAAACCTTTATATTTAGTAAGATAACACCGCGTTATCAAATCTCAAAATGATTACAGGCTCCTCGCGGAGGTATAAAGATCTGAGGTCAATTATTGCTTAGTCTGATGAAGTGATAAACAATAATCTAGTCAAGGTGTAGAGAGATGTTTTAAAGAAACCTCGAGTTAAAAAAGAGTATGAGTGCTTAAGTGCACTAACTCAAAACAGCTTCAACATAATAATATGTATAGATTATTTAATTATTTGTTTATTTGTTGTTTTTAATGAATAAAAAAATCTTTATAATACAAAATATTAAAACTACTGTTTTGTGAATTAGTTTCAATATTTTATATTATAACTAATTTACAAATCAAAAGTGGAGTATCAACTACTAAGGTTTACGATTCGCTGTTAAAAATAGATTTTATAGTTTACAGTAAAAGTAAACTAATTTTTGTTAGAAATACTCGTATACTCGATATAGAGATAGAGATACATATAGCCGTAAAATTCCATGTTTTGAGTATTAAATTGAAATTTTACAGTCTTTTAAATTTTGTATAGATTATTACTTTAGATATTATAAAAAAACAGCACATAATTTTGACTTTAAAAATAATCATCAAATTAAAAATGTTATATTCGTCTAATCTCACAATACTCGAAAAGTTATTATCACTATGGTTTATTTAGGTAGAATTTTCCGTCAAACTATTTGATTTGATTGACGTTTGCAATAATCTTCAAAAGTGTCTTTCCTCTTTAAGAACCCAAAACTGTGATTATGAAAAATAAATTTATATCTATTGGATTACGTTTTTTGAGATAAGTTGTGTTTACTGGAAATTGCGTTATAAGTTGAGATACATCAATAATGAGTGTAAGATCTTATGATCACTGCAAAAGCTGTGACAAAGAGAGGAAAGAGGAAATTTTACTATTGTGCGTTAACAATTACAGTATAATAATAATTATATTTTGTTGCTACCAAAGTTCTCTTAAATTACTACACTGTGTAATATCGAAAATATTATTTAAAAATAGCTATCAGTGCTGATAATTTTCATAATGGCTCCATTAGTATTATGCGACGTCACTACCGGTAATTTTATTATAAATTTTTTCACTGTCAGCAAAATATTCAAAAAAATCTTGAGGAAATTAAGAAGTCCACCTAGCTATCCGCTTGTACTTCATAGTGATCGTAATACAATACAGATGTGTAATTCTCATAACGAAAATTTCCATGAACAAAAATTTATGAGCATGATGGTCCTAGATTAACTAAATCTGTTGGGATGACGTATCTTTTGGTGAATTATTAAATTTTGTCCTTCATATTCCGTTTGTAAAATTAATTTTGAGCAAAGTAGAACTACATGGCTTTTGAGAGTATCTCAGAATCCATATTTCCTGAAAAACGTACACTAATGATAGCTACTCTCAAGGGTCTTTCCCCAATGTTAAAATGTATGTATATCATAGATTTCGCTCAAATTAAAAACAATTGTATATTAATGTTTGCAGACGATACTGCAAACTTAACAATCTTAACCTTAGATATATTGTGGGATCTATACAAAATGCTCTTATACATATAGCAACTACTATCAGAAGTGAAAAATTATGGCATATTCTTATCAAAACTTGTGCCATTTATTTTTCTAGAGAGTGTATGCTTTGCTTCCTTCTGCTTAGAAATGTCATACACAATGATGTTTTTATAGCTTAGGAACCTGAAGTTAAATACTTGGAGTACAGTTAGGCTGCAAAATAAATTTTAGAGAATATGTTTAAATTTATTGTTCACCAATTCAGTTTACTGCAGACGTTGAGTTAATCTTATATAAAGTAAATAAAATTACCGAAAATTTCTACTTAACGCCAAGTGTCAGAATATCTGCATATTAATATCGTAGTAACGTTTATTTCAAATTAATATATTTTTTAAGTTTTATTTATTGATATTTCAACTGTTTTAATAATAATTAAAAATTAAAATAAATGATAATAATATCTTAGTTTAACAATTTAATATATTTTTTGTACATCAATCGCTTATCTACCCCTTGTGAGCATTTCACTCTAAAGAACTTTCCTTCTAACATGCACCATATTCCTGCAATTATTTTTTGATTCTTATTTTTGAAGTAAAATACCATATCAAAGCCACCTCATCGCCGCAACAGTGGGTTATGTTGTTTAAATACAAAGAAAAAAATCTATTTGCTGCTTAAGCTACAATATCGTAATCTTCCGCATTTTAGATAAAGAAAAAATAAGTTGTAAATGTAAATTTTTATAACTCATTATTTTATATACACAAAATTACACTGTACATGGACCTCATTAGACAGAAGAAAAGTCAGCTTGTTTGTAATATGCGAAAGTGAAAGAAACTCCTTAAAAAGCGTCATAGCGTTATGCAACAGTAGCGCCTCTTCATTAGCAAAACAAGTCCAAAGATATTCGTTAAGGAAAAGGAAATCCACTCTCATTGTGTTGCGGCAACGCACTGCCACACATTTTTCCGCTTTTTTTCGTTTTACATTGAAATTCAGCATGAAAATTGAGATTTATGCGCCTTAATTAGTGCTGGAGTCACTGTTGAGCATTGTTGAACACGCCTTGGTCAATATTTTCAATTTTAATGAATTCCATAAAATTAAAGATATTTTTTCTTTCTAAACATTTGTATAAATTTAGAAAAATATTTTGCAGCACTTCATAATGCATAGAAAGCTCATTGACTTCAGTTGAGTAAATTTCCTATTTTAATAAAATTTTAATTGCTCGCAGCATTAATTGCTACCGGCTGCCTCCGAAGTGACGAGATTGATCAGTACACACACAATGCTTTTGAGCATGCAATCTTATCTTTGAAGTAAAATACCATATCAAAGCCACCTCATTTGACATTGTTTGTGATTTAATGGACCTGTTCGTGCTACGACACCATGGGTAAATAAAAGGTTAATTGCTTTTCAATGGGTGCAGCTTTGGTGATGACTTTGTTGGGTCAACATATGGTTGGTTGCTTGTTACTTTTTTAAATAAATTCAATTACATTATGAGTAAAATGTTTTTGAATGCAAAAATTAGTATTATAAATTTAAGAAATAAATTTAAAAATATATATTTTAAGGTTCTCTGCAAACATTTAGTTAAGAAGATTTTGTACTTTTAAAAATTTTTTAAATAAATAAATATAATACAAACAAATGCTATACTTTTATTTATTCATCTTAATGTATATTTTAATTTTCTACTTAATTGTCTATTTCTGATCAAATTACAAAATTTGACTTCATGTGCATATATTATATATAATGTGAAAATTTTTTTTATAAAATCATTATAGGCGTTTTTCTCACGAATTTTGCAATTAATTTTATTTTAAATTAATTGCAACCTTTGATATTCAATATTTTAATATGAAAAATTGTCACACCTATGCTTTAAATCATATCGACAACACGCAATCTAATAGAATCCGCAACCATTTAAGAACAGTTGGAATGCAATTAAATAGTTAATTAATAAACATTTTAAATAATAGCAATAAAATAATAATAAAAATAAAAAAACAAATTTAAAAAATAATAATAATAAAACAAAAGTAATAAATAATTCTTTATAAATTTATAAAGTGTTTTTTTGCATATTATTTTAGATTGTTTATATATATTGAAATGTTGCTATACAATGTAACTACTGCGACAGCAACATACATAACATTTGTTGATAATTGCAGTATTAAATGCACAATAAGGTGAAAAATGCTACAAAAATACTCAAATATCTCAAAAATAAGTAAAATAAATAATCTAATGTAATAAAATATGATCGAAATGAATATTTATTTTATTATTAAAATTTATTTTATTTATTTATTATTTTATTTTACTTTTAAACTTGGAAATTTTTATAAAGAGCTATTGAAAAAAGTTTTAAGGTACAAATGTTCTTAGCTTAAATTCCATATTTGGTTCTAATAACTAGCACTGGTATTGTATTCCTTCTTGTATTTTTAGTGCTGTTAGCTAGCACTGAGGTTCAACACAGTAGGTGGATAGCATCGAAAGCCTATGTGAGACTTGAACTCCCTAAAACGACACTTTAGAAAAATATTGAGACAACTTTAGCCATAAAACTGTGAAAGAAGTCCGGCTAAGTTCATATTTCAGTATTCAGTTAATTAATATGTTAGAAGAAGAAGAAGTATTTCAAATTTTTTTCAAATGTATCTAAGCTAGGCATGAGAATATACGGACACCATTTGTGGGCTATAGTGGGCATTTCAAACAGACTGTGACTCCTTAGCAGAATACTCTGCGCGGGTTTCAGTATTGACGATTGTACAACGAAATTGTTTGGGCGAATACTGAGATTTTGCTCTTTCCACATTTATATTGAAATCGTTCGAGAGCTCGACATTAATACTTGTTTAAATTGTTTTTGCTGCAATTAGCTAGTACTTTAACTTTTGCATATTTTGTTATATACAGGGTGTTTTTGACATAAATATAGAAAATAATTCATTGATTTAAGAAATGAAAACGGTAGAAGCGAATGCACTTTCAATATTAACTGAAATTCAGGGTATTTAAGTATCAACAGTTCTCAATCTTCTTCGTATTTTGATGTCATCTTTTTCTTTTTAATCATATAGTTTGGCAAAAAAGAAGATAGTTTCGTTGCTGTACATATACTTTAATTCAATGATGTAAGAAATTCTTAAGACTCTTATGTTCTTTAATCAAAGTCTATGACCTGCATACAATCTATAACCTTAAATGCCCATTATTCGAAAGTGTGTTTTAGACATGAGAACATCAAAGTTTTTCATATATTGAATAAGTTTAGAGATTCTATTGTATGCTTCATTAACTCAAAGTTTTCCATATATATAATAAGTTCAGAACTTTTGCTGTGTGCTTCTTTGTTATGCGGTCTTTAATTGCAAGGAACAAACCACTGGTATTAATGAACATGACGACGATATACTTGAACTCTTGTTTTTGTTCAAAATTGTATAAAATGATGGTAATCATTTATGATTTTATAAAATCTTATGTATTGTACTCATAAATAGAGAGCCCATAATTTTCTCTAAGCTGACTTATTTTTAAAAAGTTGTGTTTTTTACCATCTCTATTGTTGATCGCCAATTGTTCACATATGCACATATTGAAGGCGATTTATATAAAAGTTATAAAAGAATTCCTATGGACTGTTTTTTTAACTATTGGAGCATCAAGTTAAAGAGAATAATTGAGAAACGATTTTGCTATTTTATTCTGGATTTTTTAGTAAAGGGGCTTATTGGTGTCCTTAATTAACACTCTTACTGTAATATTATACAGCGTAACCTTAAGGTAATGAAAATAAGGGTATTATTATTTGTTAAACATGTAATTCAATAACAGTGAATGACAATATTTAAAAAACATGTATTCATATTCCACACTATACAAATTTTCAAAAATTTTGTTTATTTTTTTTTGGTAAGTAATACAAAGAAACTAATAACTTAATTAATTAATTAATTAAATAATTAATTGCCAAAATTTTTCACTTATTTCTGTATGTTTGAATTTACTTTTTGTCACTTCTCTGATACCTGTGTATATATGCCATTTACATGTACTAAATAATATGGTAAACTAGCAATGTGGCGAATTTAGAATATTGAAAAACCTGAAGTAATTAACTCTAGGTTAAGCACTTTAAGATAAACTTGAACTCAGTAATGTTAAAACTGCTTGATCTAATGATTGCCAATACAATCACATAACGAATATTTCTATATATACACATCTATATCTATATATACATATCCATCGCCAACATTTTTGCAACAAATACTTCTTAAGATCATTTCTATTTTTTGTATTCATAATTATATTTAAAGTCTTTCTTATGACAATAAACACTTATTTAAACAAATTCATTTTAAAAATAAGTTTAAAACGATTTCGTTAATATACTATAAATAATTTTTAACAAATATGCGAAATAACAGTTTTATTAGTTGATTTTTGACCGCCAATTGGCAAAGTTCAATGAAACTGCATTCACTTGCATGACTAAATGAAAAATTAGGAAAATGTTGGATGAAGCCTAAGAAATGTGAACGCACTATTTTTGTACACAGAAATAAATTAACTCCTCAGCACGACTTGAACTGCTAGAGGCAGAGCTTAAAAATCTCACAACTTCATTTCAGCGTTCATAAAGCAAAGCTGAATGCGGTCAAACGTGTCAAGACTTTAATGAATTTTGCAGACCCTAGCCAATAAAATCAAATAAAATAGGAAATGTTTTGACGGAATTAAGTTAACATAATTTTAACTGCAGTTAGATATTTCTTTAACACCTAATAAGGTGAAAAGTTTGTAGTAAATTAACTCACCGTTTTAACCTTATAAAAAAGTGGAGTGATTTTTATTGTGAGGAAGAAACTGTTTGTGAAATTTTTAATTTTGTCAAAAAAATTTAGTTAAGTTCAAAAAAATTTACATGTCAAAGGCACTACCGAAATAAGATTCCCACCATTTGATATACGTAAATCTGATAGAATCAGTAATAACATCTAAATCTGCACCAATATTCTACAAACAGCTTATATAAAATCTAAATATTTATCAATTTATCTAGATTCATAATTAATTTCCCATAATGAAAGTAGTATATAATAACCTCTGTCATATATTGAAAAAGCTTAGAACAACACTTATAGACTGGTAATAGAACCAAATTACAAAAAAAACTTTTTTTGTCAAAAATCATATCATGCATTTAAAAAAAAACGGATGTACAAGACATTAATTAGACTCTTTCTTAACTATGGAATCCTAAACGCTGGAGAGCATGACGTCATTTAGAGGCGATTCCCATATATAAACGTAGGATCTTACAAAAAATATACAATAGTCATATGGTTAACTTTTCACTCATAGTTCACTGTGTCATTTCATCGATGCTACAACAGTGAGTTATTTCAACAAGTGAACTGCGCAGGAAGTCTTATATTCTTCACTAGCTGTGGGTTTATACAAAGTCACAGCCTTCTCTTAGACTAATTTATGTATTTCTCACAAGCTTTGCTGATTATTCGATCCTTATTATTATGTAGGGCAACCTGTCAGTTTTCGCGTTTGGTTTCAGATGTTTCTTATGCATTTTTTGACTGGATCTATTCTGAGATATCTTAGCATGTCATTCGTGCGGTTGTATCATGGCAAAGCATAACTTTTGGCAAATTGTAGCTCCTGGAAGTGGCTCCGTAGCTCCGTAGAGAAGTGCCGATCTGATTATCTGGCTGAAGATCAACTTTCTGTTCTTAACGCTAGGGTTATTGTGTTTAAAAAGTGGCCGTAAGCACTACAGTGTTTTCGCACAATTACTTCTTTTAACTTTAACTGATTTGATGCTGTCCTCTCAATTTATCGCAATGCCACTAACTCTTACACTCCTTGAAGAAGACCGGCTTCTATTGTTCAGACAAAAAAGGAGGTACCGTTGATTCTTACACGAAAGGACCTCTCACACAGATATAATCATGGCAAATTGATGTCTTCGAGTGGAAGTCGTGACAGTTATAAAGGTACACGTCCTCTCAACTTAACCTAAACTACAGCTCATTTGTAATTCGATAACACGTTGTTTTAGAAAGAATAATAAAATACTAAAACTATTAAAGTTCTTAAGATCTTAGATAAGATAGATATATATTATAACTGTCTTATAACTATAAGATAGTTGGTTCATATAGTCAGAATAATTGGTAAATACTACTGCCAGAGTATAGTCAGAATAATTGGTAAATACTACTGCCAGAGTATTTATTGAGGAAAAAAGCAAGTGGATCCCAAAAAAAATAGTTTCATTCAGCACCTATTCATTCAAATACATTTATTACAAGATTTGCAAAGAAATACAGCAGATATATACTAATATAAAGTAGTTGAAAAACTACTGATTCATTCCAAACTAAAAGAAAGACCCCGGAAAGAGAGTGATAGAGAGAAGTGGTTCACGAATCATTAGCATTCTCCAGATTATTATACTATCCCGATTATTGTTATTATGAGCAATATTGATTTCATAATATACAACGGCAATATAATATACAATACTCAACCCAATATGTGTAGCTATACAAGCACGTATATTAAATTGTATAAAATGATATATGTAAATGTTATAAATAAATATATATTTCGTATAATTACACTCATTACCAAACACATATATATAAATTAAATGAATTTAGTTATATATATAATTCAATATTTCTTATATTCATTTTAGACTGCAATGAAAAATGTATCTCAATAACTACCGCCAAAGTTATGAGCAACGCCCCGATCGTGCATTTCAAAGTCTTATGAATTATTTTTTTTTATTTATTGCTGTTTTGATTTATGTACTGCAAGTGTGTAATTAAATCCGAAAATATTTTTAATAAATAAAAATTATCTTGTAGTTCAAACGTGATTAAGCACATAATTGAGACATAAAAATATGAAGTGGTAGATAAGCGACAAGCACAAAAGTATAAATAAGCTTAATTATGCGATTTTATGTATCTTTGAAATATTTCACATTTTCCCTAATTTGGATGAGAAATGATTTTTCAGTATTGTTAGAGATTATGATGTAATGAACTTTTTTTTGTCAAATATCTCTAACGAGATTAATGAATTTCTTTCAAGTACCTTTTACTTTCATTTGACAATGCTTGTTGGGTTGCATATTGTTAAAATGTTAATATGTCAACTATTTTTATAAAAAGTAAAAGACAAACGAATGCTTTTCGTTATAAAAAAATCAAATTCTACAACATTTATAATATTTGATGGAGTATGTTAAACATCAAAGCATAACATGTAGTTGCGATACCTATTATCACAACTAATCAGATAGTGAAATGCACACATTTTACATCTTATACAATACTATATATTTTTAGAGTTAGATAGTATGAGTGCATTACTTCATTTGATTCAACGCTTTTAAGTTATTTTGATTTTGCATTCAACTAACAATTATTCCGTTCCATTTGGATCTTTGAAAACAAAATTATAAGCCAAATATGAAAACGTTTGTTGCTTAAGTCTTTTGATCTCATATATCATATTTATATATCAGCACTGAAACCTGATACAAGCGTGCAATTACTATTATTTTCATATGTTAATGCGTTATAACATAAAAACCAATATGTTTTACTCAAAACTGCATTATATTGATAAATTATTAAAAGAACATGCCATTGAACTGTTGGTCATCGAAGGCGTTAATATTTTTCTATTTTTCTACCTACTTACAGATGCCTTGCCAGTTGCCCATTAATGTCGAAAAAAAACAAGGCAACTTTGGATAGCTTGAATTGAAGTAAGTTATATTATGCATTGGACATTTTGCGTTAACCGGAATATTTTGCAATTCAAAAGGATGAGGTCTGAGCTATACAGCAGGCTCAGCCACTATGAGTGAAATAGTTTTTAAACACCAGTATGATGATATATGGCCAAAAGATGTCCTAATGGCAAGTTACAGATACTTAACTATTTTGACGTTTAGTAAATTTTGAAAGTCATAGCTCATTTTAAACTATTTCTTTGTTGCTCGGTCAACTTACCAGTAATCGTTTCACTAAATTTCAACAACGCAAAATTTCAATATCTGATCCAACCAAATGCAAAGTATCACTTGTATTTGATATTCGGCTTTATGTGAATTTAACTGCTTGGTTAACTCAGGAATACCATAATTTTCTCTCTTGAAATTTTTCTAGTTGATCCATTTTTCAATATCTGTAATTGTTCGATGCAAAAACGTCGTTTTTTAATAGCATTAAAACAACATTTCAGACCATATAAACTTTCGATTTTTCTCTGACTCAACTCAACGCATATCATCTGATTTTCTAGGTTTTAAGTAAATCCATATAATTTTAGATAATTGGTTATTACTGCATATATTACACTCAAAAATTATGAAATAGTCCGACTAATTATTATTTGCTAAACATATCGTTATTTGTCGGTAATATCAAGATAAACACTTTTGAAGCTTTAGAACCACTCACTGTGTCTTAACTTGATCATCGTCAGTATGAACTTCCATCATCAAACAATTATTTTCGGTAACGATTATTTTTTGCCAATTTTTAGAATGTTTTCATTTCCTTAAAAAAATATTACCAAATATTTTACTAAATTCAATGACTCCCAAAACTATGTATAGTCGTTAAGATCAGTGGGGATTGATCTCTTATCAAATTCCAGGTACTAAATAATGCACGGAATCTTACTTTCACTTAAATAACAGTTTTAAAATAGTAAAAACTTTTATTGGCCTTCGGTTTATTGTGATACCAAAAAGTGAAAAATAATGAAAAGAAGATATCATATACAGGATAGGTTAGGTTAATCAAACTGGCTATAAGGCATGCAAAAATGTATTGGTCCCAAGCGATATCAAACATAATTAAACATATAGATTTTGTAGTAGAAACACTATTATCAACAAAAAACACGGAAACGAGAGATAGTACTGAGGGCAGTACTATCAACAGGATAGTTTTATAAAAAGTTTTTATAATTATTAGTACTTAAACTAATCGTGCGTTTGTCTATTAATTTACAGTATGTGAAAGTAAGTGAATTACCAATACATCTTGTTAGACTAGGCAAAGTCTACGTATGTTCTTTGTGACATATATGTCACATTTTGGTAATTATATATTAAATTAAGATTATATAGGTAAGCACATTATATAAAGGTTACTTTATAACCAGTATTAAAGATATTATTTTATTTAAAGAATTATTTCCTGAAATTTTTGTTTTATTTCACATGTTTTTTTAAGTGTGATTGCATATTTACAAGATGATTGAACTTAAATTTATTGAAATCGGTACAGATTATATATTTTAAGAAAATAAGCAATATGTCAAAATAAAATAATAAACATTGATTAGTTGCATAAGGAGTCAAATGAATTAAATAATTCTGCATTAAAATTTTTTACGTATTTTCTATTTCTACCTAAAATCGTGTAGGTGGTACATTGCATTATTATTTGAATAAGTTTTCTATTTAATTATTTGAAATTATTACATAACCTTAAAAGTTACTTAACAAAGAGTGACACTTTCACGACAAGTTTGACCCCAATTTCTCGCCTTAGTGAATAAAATTGACCGAAAAATTAAAAAAATTTCAAATAAAGGCTGTCCCTATAGTCATAGGAATTATTTCTGCTCGTTATGTGAGATGTCACTTTTGTTTTTATTAATCTTAAAAAAAGATTTGACAGTTTCATTTTCAAAGTTGATATGTTTTGTAGACAAAGCCAAGTGCAATAAGTGGGAGTTTACATCATTGCAGCATCAACAGTATAAAATTATGCATTTGAAAATGTTGCATTTGTACGACATGATACAATCCATGATATACAATTATACAATACTTGTATAATTTTATTATAGTATATTATTTATTATATATTTATCCACCAAAATGTAGGGCATACTTTTAGTTCAACATAAGCCTTTGTTTTTAATTATTAATTGTTTAAAGATAAAAATTTGGGATAAGCTCATAGCTGATATTTTATTGTGTTCTATCTGAGCTCTTATATGGTAAAATAAATTTTTAAGCACTTTACAATTCTTTTATTGACTATTTCTTTTATGCTTTAGGTGCCTTAAACCTCAAAAATATGTGACAATTTAAGAAAACCAAAATAATGTTTCTTATCCCTTAATTACATGGTCTCATGTCACAGCGATAAAGTCTGATTGTTTAAAGAAGAAATTTGTTTATTAGGCGTTAATAAAACTTAACCACTAAGTTATATTGCCAGCAAATGCAGTATGTCGAAACACTCCAACAGAAGTCTCCACTAGAATTTCTACGAAGCCTTGTTTACTGTTCGACTATTTATATGAATACAGACGTGAGCATCTCTCATCATTTAATGACGGAAACTCTTCTTGAATCACTTTGAGGTCGGACAAACAATATCCCACGCCAACTCTTTTAGCAGTTTTAAAATTATAAATATAGCACTTTTGCATTGATTTTAAACCATAACGCATACGTTCCTATTAATCTTACTTTTTAACAACTAGTAGCCTTGTAGCTAGTCAAGATTATAAGTAACTAATATGATTGACAGTTTTTCACTTTTTTGGGTACTTGCAGTCTAGATACTATATAACAATAATAAAAATCCAAATAATATTTTAGAAAGTTACTAACGATGAGTATTTAAGAATTTCGGATACAGCTATGGGGTCAGTCAAAAATATTTTGTGGTTTTATTTTTTTACTACATACGTCTAATGTAGGCGCGATTCTCTTTTCTGGAGTTGTCCATTTGAGAGCGGATTTCAATAAAGACAGATTTTTCAAGTTTTTTTGCGAGATATCGGTCTTTAAAGTTGGAAATTTTTATATAAAAAACACCAACCAGATGGCGTGGCTAATGTTACTCGCCATTTTTTATAATTGCAAAAATTGCATACACTTCTTGGGACTACATGCCTTGTATAAATTTATTAGTGTCATCAACGTAAACCATTATACATATTGAAATCTTAATTTCGCAAGAAGTTAGCTATGTCAGCACATAACATAGAATGTAAAACAGCTCTAAATTAGTTATATTAAAATCCTTTGTCAAATAAGCATAACTGGGAAACGAGAATCGTGTCCTCTTGTATTTTCACTTTCTTTATGTTTCAATTTTGCCTTATTAATTAATTGTTGAAATGTTATATCAAAATTTTTATTTTTATTTATTTAAAAGTGGAATTTTTTTTAATATTAAATAATCAAAATAAAATATATTTTAAACTATTCAGTTAACACACAACTGGGATAGTCTAAGCTTCTTTAACTCAAACAAATAATTGCACGCACGATTAAGAAACAGAAATTCAATTGGAAACGCTGCTTGAGGATTTAGTTAAGTCTCCATTTGAACCAAAAATCAATTCATTAGGTTAAAAGCGGTTCAAGCAACTACGAATATTTCGTTACATTTTTAAGTTTGTAATTGGATTTTTGATTTATTGCCCGCAAGCGTTCGGAGTAAAAAGGTGATTTATGCCAGTACGACGTACTCTTTCATGACCAAATGATTTTGTTTCACTTAAGTTGCGTTGACAAATGGTCCATGCCACGTTTGGCAAAAACGCTTAGTCTTAATCAACATCATTTTAGTCGTGACAAATCCTAATTGAAGTGTAAAATTTTAAGCTGTCATTAAATAGTTAAACTTGATATCTTTAAGTGATTAATAAGGGGATTGAAGTTAATATTGATTTACAAGCTTAATGGTAATAAAACCATAATAGTTCATGATGATATGATAAGCCACTAAAAAGGTTGATAAAATTTATTAATGCTTTTTGGCACAAAACACATATTTAATAGTTTTTTAGATAATTTAAATGTCACAGTTAACTAAGAAGCTTAACCATGACTTGTTGTTTTAGACTAAAGATCGATGACATACATCGAGGATCAGATAAATTACCTCTAAAATTGGAAGAAGTGAAAATGAAATTAACTAATAATTAATTAAGTAAAATACTTTGAGTAGAGCAAAACAGAGTTATCAATATTGTATTTCTGAAAGTAACCGTAAATAATTCAGATTTAGCTGAATTCTTTCGAAGTAAGTTTTGAGAAATTGTTGATCATAGCAAGTTTTCAATGCGTCGAGAATTCAAAAGCTTTCTGCATTAACACGATACTTTATGTAACTACACAAAAATAAATTCAGTAATAGCAAACTAGTGAGCTGGGTGACCAATTCATATCACAAAAACCTAAAATCAGGACGTGTTATGTGGTTTGTAGTGCCGTCCTTATTGGAATCGCGTACTTTCGAGATCCTTTTTTTGAACTTCACGCTAAAAAAATTTTGCTAATTATACCGCTGCAACAATTAGTATTATTAATTGGTTCATATCTTTTCGTCATTTTTAAAAATATGGGCCTATCACACCTCTTGAAGAAATATTACACCACACAATTTTTTTATGAATGCAATGCAGACAGTAGTCTCTAAACAGTTACTTGTGGATATCCACTATCCCAGATGCTTCAGTTTTTGTTGTTCACATACCCACAAAGTGAGAAATTAGCTTCAAATTCAGTTAGTTAGTTACAAATTCAATAATTATAGTATGCTAATAATTATTTACTCTTCAAAATACTAACTCATGAAAAAATATATAGTGTAGTTGCACTATTAAATAAAAATAGAAATTTTTTACTCTTTTAATCTATTTACATGGACGAAGTCTGACATTAATAGTTTCTGTAAAAACCTCTTAAAAATACATATTTCAATGGTTAATAAAAATGTGGTATAAATATATAACTTTATTACATATAATTGGCATAAAAATTGCAAAAAATTGATTTAAAATATAACTTTGAAAAATTTAAAAACTATCTTTTAAATGCTCAAACCATATGTGAAGAAACTATCAATTAAAAGTATTTTTAGAAATAATTTAAAATAATTATGAAGTGTAAAATTTTTTCTTTGAATGCTACTGACATATTATCTCAAGTTTCATTTTCGTACACTATAATTTGATATTATTTTATGTTTATTATTATTAATATTTGTTTTGAAGGCGAAAAAAATTTTTATGAAAATTAATCCATAACTTGTTGTCTCGGCGATTGGTAACGTGTAATCTGAACCAGTTCAACAAAAATATTTTAAAAACGAAAGTTAACAAAATGTTAAGATGTTTATTTTAACTTTTTTAATATTTGCTGCAAAACTATTTATTGAAACTATATTCTGTTATATTGTGAAATAAATTATAATAGTTCAAAAATTGTATATGTTTTTATACAATAATTTAGTGATAAGTATGAAAAGTAAAAGGATGTATAGTATTATATAGTATGAACAAATACTATCAATATATAATAATATGTCATATATAATAAAGTATTAAAATACACACAGAAGGTAGGATGTCCCCTAATTTTTAATCAATATTTATTCACACATACTCTTTAATTTTATTCGCTTTATAAAAAATCACTTCAAAAAAATATTTCTGACTACATTATTCTATGCTGACCTATGAGCAACCTCTCTTGTATTATTCAGTGATAATACATATACCAAAATTATTTAAATATTGTTCTTGAAATTGTGTATTTAATATTATTTTTAATATATTCCTTTTTTCTCGAAACAGCATGCTATATATTTCAGTGTGGACGGAATCGTTCTATTTTCAACAAAGCTTTTAAAAATTTGACAAAGACAAAGTGACTTTGATATTAGAGCCTTAATTCCAATTAATTTAAATTTTTTATTTTTTTTTTTTTTAACACAACAATCAAATAGCCTGGGTAAAACTTTCATGATTTTTGCATTAACATATTCTTTGCACAGTTAAAGAACATTAAAAGCAAAAAGAATATATGAAATTCAAAAAAAAATAAACCTTTAACAATAAGATTCCATGAGCTATAAGTTTTCACTGAGATAGAAAGTAATTATCTGCTTTGAAAGCTTGAAGAACTACAAAACAGCATAGCGAATGCATTTTTAAATAATAGATGATTTCTTGCTTCACCAAAACTATTAATTATTGCTGAATATAAGTAGACAAAAGGAGTTTAGAAGACAATTATCACTTGTAACTTTATCCTAAAATTAAAGGATTTTATGTTTTGACATCATGTCCTTAAGTTCAGGTCATACTAACTAAGCTTATCTTCTATGACTGTATGATAATTAGTGTATGAACTAAAACATAAAATGATTTAATACAAAAATTATCAAATTAGCAGGTGATATTTTTAAAAAAAAAATGATTATATACTGATAATTCATAGATAATTATGAATATTATCATTCTAATAAGATAAAGATATAAATAAAGCATAGGCAAGTTTCATAAGACAAATTAAATATCTGATTAAAAAGAAGATGCTCTAAAATGCGTCGTTATTTTTTATATTAATTTTAAGCCGTGACTTTGATATTTTATATAAATATTGTCACTATATATAAGATTTTAATGATAATCAATAAATAATAATGAATTTTTACTTAAACAATAACAATACATCAATCTTCCCTTCTTCGAAGGAATATTTTGGTAATTTTAAATAAATTTTAACTACCTATAATAAAAAAATTTATAATCCATTAAGATTAATACCATACAATAGTTTTACAACTTTAAACACTCACATTAATAATACTCTTGGCATATGTAAATACATTTATGTACTAATATTTTATAACGCTATTAAAAATATCTTTAAATTAAAACAATATAACCATAATTACCATAATTACTATCTATTGATGTTGCACTTAATAATAAATTATTTTTATAATTTTTAAATGACAACGCTTTATTAAAATCTAATTTTCATGTTGCAGTTTTTTAAGCATGAAAAATATTTTCCAAAATGTTGCCGCAACATTACGGCGTTGCAACAAATGTCGTGTGTTAATTGTCAACTTCCCTTAAAACTAACTTGCAAACAAACTTGTTATGCTAATCAAAACATTTTAAGTTTTACATAAACTGTGACAATTTTTAAATAATCTTTTACTTTTTTTTTTGAAATTGTAATTTCATAAATTGAGTTTAATTTATGTCATGAAATACAAAAATTTTAAAAATAATGTGGAAAATTATTTTTAAATATTTTTAATGGCATTTTAGTGACTGCCGTGTTGCAATGACAATTATTTACATTTGTAATTATTGCGATGATTGTAACCAAATAACGAAATATATTTATTTTATATATATATGTATATATATATACATTTTTTTTAATGTATATATAGTTTAAAAGTTATTACATAAAAAATATTTTTAAAAATAAAATTTATAAAAAAAATAAAAATTTTTTTAAAGATTTTCGAAAGAAGTCGTGAAAAATGCTTAACATGTAAACCGTCAAGAGCTGATAATAATTAAAATATTAATATTACCGTATTATTTCAAGGAGGATCCCCTATAAGTTGACCATTTATGCCATATGCTTCTCATAAAACCTGCGTCCAGGCTCCCACTCCTGATCCAAATTGGAAAATTTTCAGATTTCTCTTAGTTTGATTTCAGAACTTTCTTCTTAAATTTAAAAAGGTGGTGCATATAAATAAAGTGAAATAAGAAAATAGAATAAAATTTAGAGTTGCTAACTGCACCTGATTAATATTATCCACATTTGATTTAATTTTATTGACCATTTTTTCAACAGTGTAACACATTTGCTAACATAATAAACAAATATTTCGAAGGGTTTAAAATTGCAAAATGAGTCTAAAACAACATAAAATAGTGCTCGAAACGAACACTATAGTGCTTTATAGAGGTATGATGCAAACTATACGAAAAGCATAAGAGTGCAATCCTTTGCCTTATTAAGTTGAACAGTGTTCTTTCTATCTGAATGGTGTTTAATATATATATTAGGACATCAGAATTATTTTTTTTCGTTGCAAACTTTCGTTAGCTATTATATATTATTTTTTTTCAAGTATCTAACAGCATTTCATAAAAAAATATTAAAAAATTATATTAATTTAATATAACTGCATTCTTTGATTAGAATGAAAATTTAACTACACTTTAATAAGCTAAAATCTGACAGTGTTTTTAAATTATTTTGACATAAATATTTAAGGCATTAACAAAAAGTGAAACTAATTCTAATAACACAAATTAACTCGGATGCAAAAATAACACCAAATAAAAAGTAAATATCAATGGTAAAGTTGTTTAAATTTTTATTAATTTTATTTTTCAAAGGCAAAAAATGTAAACAAACTCCATTTCCAGCTTTTAAAAAAATGGACTTAAAAGTGGGAATCCACGGTTTGTTTGATCAAAACGATCGTGCCTAAGATTTTTATCGCTTAGCGAGAATCCTTAGCGCCAAAAATGTATTAACTTACGTTGAGCACTATTATTGTCGATATTAGTGACATCACAAAAGTGGATAGTTATTAATTGTTTAAAAAATATATTTTTACACTGATGGCTTATCGGTTTCTTTGAAAGTGAGTCAATAAAATAAGGCGAAAATTATTTATAATCTCTACAAGGAGAAATGTAGTTTAATAAGGCACACAATCTTAAGTTTTAAAACATTATGTTTTGCAGAAACTGTATCTAAAGATAACCTTTAAAACATTCAAATCAGAAGCCAGGAAGAAAAGGCTATCTAATTTACTCAGTAAATTACATTCAAAATTGGTAGCTGAAAAAATTAATCGAAGGCTAAGACTTCTACAATTAAAACAAAGTTGTTGCAATATATAATATATCAAAAGTGATTATATGCAAAATACACAATATTTAATAAAAGCACCAATGACTAAAATTTTATCATATCATGAACTTTTAACTTTTTATTACTCAAATCTATTTCTGACAAAGACAGTATAAGACAGTACACATTCATAAATAAAAAAAATTTGACAGCTTTGCATGATGTTGACAAATTTTATAAAGAATACTTACAAAGTACGTCAAATACTCCAAAGATTAATTTTAACAAAAATGAAACCTACAATAAAATAGTCACGATGTGTCAATTATTAATTTTTTTTCAAACAATTATTAGCTTCCACATTGCAAATAATAAAAATGCAAATATATAATAAGTAAATATTTATACCAAAAACTTATCAAAAAATTATTGTTCAGTTTAATATATATATTATTATTTATGTATAGTTTATTGCACATAAGCATATTATAATATTAAAGATTACCATATTGAGTTTAATTATTTTTTTTATAGTTTCTAAAACATTCACATAAATCTTTCATTAAAATCACAGCATGTAAGCAGGTGTAAGTTTCAGAGAGTTACTGACAATATTGCGAAAAACCTCACTACCAAATGTGTTTAATTTTAGTATTAAACAAAAACAGTTTTAAAATATTTAATACAACAGTTTAAATAGAGATCGACATTAATCCATAACATCATATTACAATTCTGTTTAGTCATAAATTTTTTAATTTCAATAAAGGAAATGCAAAACAGGATATTTTATTAACGGATATGTGGCAACTATTTTAATAGATTTTTTAAACACAGAAGTTTTGATTATTTATGATAATTAATACTTGAGACATACGTTGGATCAACAATATAATTTGTTGCATGCTGATTTCACAACACGAAGTATTGATCAGGAAATATCTTCAAGTTTTTTTTTATCGTATAGTTTATGTCTGCTTGATACTTTGTATCAATCTTCTTATACACAAGTAATTATTGTATTTGTATGTAAGAGGGACTTTTTTAATTGCACAGAGCATTATTAGCAAACTTTCTTCGTTATTTATAGAATAAACGCCTACCACAGATTAAACACATGGTAATACCATGTCAATAGGGTCGTAGTGTATAAGTACAGTGTAGTGTAAACAGCATATGCCATATTTTACTTAGAAAATTATTATCTTTGTTCTATTATTTTTGTTCCGGCAGCAAAACAAAATTACCATCCACAATAGGAATAAAGGGAAGAAAAAAACACAAAAAATTGTAGAGCTTTATCATAACGAAATTACCACAATATTTTATAATATGTCAGCAAGATATATCAATAGTGTAGAGCAGGGCTGCCCAAATCACGGCCCACGGTCCACATGCGGCCAGCGGATAGTATATGTGCGGCCCGCAACAAGTTTCTATACTACCACAATTATGCAAATTTTCCCTTGATATGTTTTGGTAAAATCACATTATTTTATTTTAATAGTATCCCCAAAAATTGAATTCAAATGAATAAATTAATAAAACTTAATTTCATATTATCACAGTATTTTACTCCCAAAATTATCCAGTGACGTATGTACTTGTTTCTGCGGCTCTCCAATCTGCACAGTGACTTGTAGTGGCCCGCGATCGTATTTGGTCTGGACAGCCTTGGTGTAGAATCAAGCTATATTAGAGTATAGTACCTAAAGTATATGGTACATATATTTAAAGATTTTATATTCAGAAAATTCAGAAAGTTTATAGGAAATATATTTTATCCGATGTTGTCATAATTAAACTTGAACTACTCTTTTTTTTCAACACTATTATGCATTACAATGAAAATGCTTGAAAAAATTTATGAGTTATTTTCGAACAGGAGGCAGTAACTCGCTTCAAAAGCTGACTGAAGTTGAATTTTTAAAAAAAAAAAATTTGTTAATTTAATCAAAATTTTCGATTACAATTGGGTATAAAGACAGATTTAGGGAATTAAAAATTATTATATTAAATATTAATTTAAGCTTTTTAAACTATTGACATACTGTAAAATTTGGCTTCCATACGAATTTTCCTTTTCTTAAGGCCAATAAATTATCACTAAATCTATTGGGCATATCCATTAGATATATATATATATACTACATATTTTTTCATTATATTATAAATAATTTATTATACCTCATTATAAAATATAGCGTATAGTTCATAAATATAATATCTAATTAAAAATTATTTTGGTCCTGTGGCAAAAAAATTTTTAATTTTTAATCATATGAATTCTTTGCGACCCTAAGAGAAATTTTAAATAGTATTATTTGTAAAAATTTTAAAGTTAAAAAGACATTGAATTATAAGAAATTATCTACATAGCTAATGTGTTTAAACAAAAGATACTAAATAACAGATAGAAAAAAATTTATATATAAAATTGCTGCGAGCAGTAAAAAGTATAAATTATCATATTAAATAGTACATGCATTGATTATGATGAATACATATCTAATAATATAACAGATATTAATTACATTAATCAGTAACAATTTCTTTGCAATTTATCTAATAATTTCATATTAAAAATCCATCATCAGAATGTAAAACTTAACTAAACTTCATATTCGCATCTAACTACTTAGGTGCATGGATCATTAAATCCAACATTTTTCAATCTGATTAGCTCCTTGAAGCAAAATTACTGTCAACAAACTTTAACAATGGCCCATTTAATAGATTTTGTTTGCTGCCAATCGGCGACTTACGAATTTGGCTGCTTCAACGGCTTATCTTGATGTGAAGTCAACTTGATTTGTAGAAGAAATAGCAAAATTTGGCGTATTAGCGAAATTTCGCCCGTTCCAATACAAAGTTTTGCTATGAAATTCATGCAGTAGCAGCAAAAGTTATTGTTTGGTCTTGGATGAGCTGCATTACTTGTTTCGCTAAAGATCCCTCATTTTTGATAAGTGGGTGAGTGACTGCAGTGTGGCCAGTGAAAGTGAAAAACTCGCACATAGAATTGAAGTTATTGGCAACGTTTAGAGGTTAAAGTCAAGAAAGGTCAATAAAAACTAAATAAAATTGCGTAAAAGTCAAATGCGATAATGTAATAATTTGGTTTCTTCTTTGTCGATAATTATTAACGAATATTTTATTTTATTTTGTTTTTTAAATAGTAAATAATACAAATAACAAATCATGAAATAAATTTTTTTAGTATAATAAAGATAATTATATTTATTGATACACCAATAACAAATCATACAGGAAAGTAGGCAGGTAAGAGATTTGAAAGGGTGAAACCCCTTCCAAGTTATATTGATGAGCTATATACACAAAAATACAATATCTATGTGGCTGTTGTCGGTTAAAACCGAACCTATACATATTGCGGTATGGAAATATGTGAGTTATTAACACACATATAAAGATTTTATAACTGATCGAAATAATTTCTGATAATGAAGTATCTTCTATCAAATTCATCTACTCCGTTCAGCACGACAATTGTTATTCGGAAGCTAATTGCACTTACTAGAACTTCAATTCACCTAGATACCGCAATTGATTCAAATTAAGTAGTCGATCTTTTATCGAAAACAATCTTGCAGATTGTACTCAAGATTATTAGGTTTTTAATATGTAATCTTATTCAAAATACGGATAATAAAAATATGAGGAATCATATTTCTTGATAGCAAATTTCGAGTGTACTGGATGGGGAACTAAATTAATTTCAGATTAACATACAGTTATAAGGATAATAAATTTATTTATCGGAAACATTACTAGTGTTTATTTTATTTGATTTTAGAGAAAATATAGTCAAAATGCACCTACATATAGAATTTGATCTGAATTCTGTCCAGATTACTAACCCAGATATAAAATGACGAGTGTATGCGGGTGAAATAAGTTGCAAATGATAAAAACTTACTTTTTATTTCTTTATCTCTCTCTCTCTCTCTCTCTCTCTCTCTCTCTCTTTCTCTCTCTCTCTCTCTCTCTCTCTTTCTCTTTCACTCTCTCTCTCTGAATCTCTCTCAAAAACGACTTCTGACTGCCGCAACGGTGAGTGGGATGAATAAAATACATTATATTTAGCTTATCCCTGTTCAATATATGTGCAACGAAAATTGTAAATGATAGGGAATCCGTTTCAATAGAAAGACCTTTATTACAAATTCTAGTAGGTTTGCTACCTTTTGAATTTTATACCAGTAAACAATAGACCAAAGTGGATATTTAAAATGGTTTTCATAACTTAACTCAGACACCGTCATGAAAATAACACATATACTCCTCTAGCTCTCTAGCAGCAACCTAACAAACCCTACTGTTAAAGAAAAATTTGTTTATTAGGCTGTATCGGAAGCAGTTATGCTTTCCAAAAAAATAGTGGTTTTAGTTTAAACGAATAAAAACAAATTTAATTAATTAAATTTTATATTCGTTATTTTCATATTGCATTTCTCTAAACTCTTCTCAACGGATTATTACGAAATAATCAGATTTAAAATGAAATCTTGTATCCAACCTCTTTGACATAACGCCTTATGCTTATATAGGCAACTGCTTTATTACGTATAAAATTTTCTCAGTAGGTTCAGTAGGTCATTAATAATGTAACTTAGTGATTTTATATTACATATTCACAGTAAACTGATATGATTAGTGAAGTAACTTGACTCCAAAACTATTTAATCAAAAAGTGACTCTCTAGGCCATTGCTGTCGATCCAATTTCTTCCTCACCGCTTTAAAACGTTCACAAAATAAGACAAAGCAGCGACACGTAAAAACTGTCACTTTGTATTTAAAATAAATTATTCCTGCATTTTCGAGTGTTGACACTTTTGATTTTATTAATCTTAAAACGATTAATCACTTTCATTTCAAAATTGAGATGTTTTTAACATGCAAGAGAAGTGGGAGTATTAAATACTGTTACGTTACATATTAAAAAATGACTTGTAGAGAAAAAATACTTAAAAATTTTTATTTAATGTAAAGTAACCCAAATTGATAAACACAAAACCTAAAAACCTTTTATATTCCAATACACCGGAATACATTATCAACATTTTCGTTTTTTACAAACAATTGTGTTGCAGTTTGAAAAATAACAATTAACAATCATTCAGTTCATTTATATAACTGTGGTTTATGCGTTAGTTTTAGTTATCAACATGGCAATTACAACAATGGTTTAAAAATAAACAATAAAAATTTAACCCCAAATTTAATAAACACTGAGTAAGTGTACGTTGTCTTTGTGTTTTAATACGCAGACCTCCGATTCAAATTTGGCAGGGTTTAATCCCTGACACTTGCATTACAAAATCAGATCCAAAGTCTCCAAAGTAACGTATAATTTTTGTTTAAATTTTTAGAATATTTTTGACTATCAGTCTGTGAGTGCTTGTAGATACCTTCTGCTCAAAAAGTACTCAGATTTTGCAAATAATACACACAAATTTAAATTTTATTCCAAATTTATTTTATCTCCTTCAAAATATGCTCCTTCTGAAGCGATACACATACCTTTACCAACGCTTAACCCCATCTTCCATACAATTTTTGTAGGCCCATGAAAATATGGCTTTTAGTTCCTACAGCGAATTCTCTTTTACCGATTCAATCGACTCAAAACGCTAACCACGAAGGGGCAATTTGAGTTTCGGGAACAGGAAAAAGTCGCACGGATTCAGAATATGGTGCCTGAGCGATGGCAGTGGTGCCATGTTTGGTCAAAAAATTGCGTACAACAAGAATTTTCCATAGTAAAAATCGCTAAATGCACTTGAGGTAATTTCACATTAACAACTGCTGTAAACAAACTAATTGACAGATGCTGCTCAAATTTGTAACATATGTCAAGAAAGGGTGTACCAACATAACAAAAAAATTTTTAAAAAAGGTCTATTACTTAAGAAGTAGTTAACAAACAACGAAATCCGAATAAGTAGAAGGTATATAGAAGTTCTTATGCAATTTTAAATATATTTTGGAACTATTGTTTTGTTATTTATTTTATGTAACATATACATAACATATACGTATATATGTATATTATACTATACTCGTATATATAATATATACTAGTATAATATATATTAAAACCAACAAAAAAACATTTCAAAAGCAATGCCAAATATTTTAATTTCTGTCATTGTTTTGCAATAAACGATCTTGTATCTTTTAAAATTAAGAACAAAATATTCCATTATAAGTAAATAAAATGTGGGTTGGGCTTTATCTCGTTTTACCTAAACGCAATACTTTACTGTACGTAAAAGACAGAACAGAGTTGCCAATATTGGCAATGGATTTAGCAAAGACAAGATTTAAAACAAAATCAATTTATTAGGTTAAATGCGGTTAAAGAGATCACGAGCTTGCTTGTTTCATTTTTCAGTTTGTAATTGGACTTTTGATTTATTATTCGCAAGTGTTCAGTGTAATGAATCGAGTAGAGTTGAGTTGATGTCAATACGACAGATTTCTTTCAAGATCTAAAAATTTGCTTTAGTTAAGTTGCGTTGACAAATGGTTTATGTCACCTTTGGCCACAATATTAATCTTAATCTCCGGACTACAGTCGTGACGAATCATAATTGAAGTGTTAAATATAAACTTGTTGAATAGCAAAACTTAAAGTTTTGTATGCTTAATTATATTAGATAAATTTATCATAAATAAAATTAATTTATCAAACCTTGAGATTGTTTACATAATGTGCTCAACTGTACTGAAAAAGAAAGAAATAAATTGATATTAATATTGAATATTTGAATAAAGTAGTCAACTATTAAGAAATTTTATAAATTTCATTTGGAAAAGTCATTATATAAATTTTTTTTAAATACAAAAACAATTGAATTTTGAATTGAATGTTCTTGTGCCTAAATATAAACAGAGAAGCTTACGTATATGTTCCGTAAGGGATGGATGTTCTGCTGGCCCTCTATCTACACTTTTTCAAAAATTTGATCAATTCCAACAATAGCTGTTTGGAACCAAAAAAAGGACATATTTAGGAATATGTCCTAGAAAATTCTGTCAACATTTAATACTATTTTTAGTAATATGTCCTGTTTTCAAGTCAATTTGATTACTTGGTGTAATATTTTTCAAACGATTTCAAAAATTTTTAATAATTGAAGCAGAAGTATTTTAGATCTATTTAGATCTATATAATTATATTAAGAAATGTTAATTACTTTTGTGACTTTGTAATCATTTTGTTTTTGTGAAACGTTGAATAATTGGTCTTCAAGTGGAGCAACACCCTCATCATACCTACATCTGAACAACACGATTTTTATTATTAAATAGAGTTGACTTTATAGGTTTTAAAAATTGTTAGGTCCTTATTCCGCGATTGAAGTTTGAAATCTTTCTGTTTTCATCTAGCACAGAGCTGTCGAGACCAGATGCAATCGCGGACCAATACCAACCACTGTACAGATTGGAGGACCGCAAAATAAAATACATACGTCCATAGTTGTTTTCGACAAAAACAAAAATACGGTTATAATGTCAAATTTAGTTTTATTGATTTATCAATTAAAATTGATAAGTTGGTATACTATAAAAATGAAATAATGTGGTTTTATCAGTACACCAAGAAAAAATTTGCTTAATTGTAGTAGATTAAGAATATGTCACGGCCCGCACAAACATAAGCCGCTGGCCGCATGTAGCATGCAGGCCGTGCTTTGGACAGCCCTGGTCTAGCATACCTAGGAAATAAAACTTTAAATATTTGAATAAAATATTGTCTTAAGTAGACTGATCTTTTTGATAGAAAAACATTTTTTGACAACCAGTTATTATCTTTGTCAGATCATTTACAACTTATTTAATTTCTCCATGTGAACTCAGAATTGTTCTGCCACTTATTTTATTATGGATGACACTAACTCAGATTCTCCAACTGCTAAAACAATTTTTATTTTGTGTTCTGAGTTAATAGTACTAAACTCGGTCACACTTAAAATAAGTAAAGAATGCAGAAATTGAATTTAAACAAACAAAAAAATTAATTAATCCTTATTAAAATTAGAAAGATACTTGCATGCTATTATAAAATAAAAATGATTTCGGATATGTGACCACGATAGTCCTATATTTACATCAGTACTGATTTTAATTAAAAGGTTTTTTTTTCAATTTTCTTAAAATAGCATTTTTGTTGCTTGGCAAGTTTGTTTATTGCCACCTCTCACCTGCAAGTGATGTAAAATATTTTGGGACAGCAAATCTGTTGTACATCGTTTAATTGAGGTTTTCACCTTTAAGATATTTACGAACGTGTGGGCAGTAAAAAGCCATTAATTATTACTAATAACCGCTTCCAATGCATTTATTGTCTTTAAATCATTGTTAAATGCCCATTAGACATGCACTTCATAGCGCAATAGCATCTCATCTAAGCTGGTAACTTAGTTTTTCATTTCATCTTTTTGGTGTTGGGGCTTATGTTGCGAATTTAATTAAAATTAACAGTAAAGAAATATATAATACTTTATATAAACAAATTTTTTATAAAATATCAGTTTGACTTGCAGTAGAAGACGATATTGAGGGTCATTACAACATGCTCGACGTGTATTGCTGAAATAACAAGCAACAATTAATGTAAAACACAATTTTAACGACTTCCGATTTTCAAACGGAAACTTAATTTTTTATTGCAACAATTTTATTATATTAATTAAAATTTATAATTGGCAACTATATTTTACTCTTAATATCACATAATATCGAATATACCAGTAATAGTCATATAGGAACTAAATTATTTTAAATAGTAATGGTAAAACCTACCTTTTCTTTTGATGAGTCTAGAACAGTATTAGATGTAAAGCAGATATTTTATTACCTTCTTCAGTTTGGATCATAGAAAATCTTGAATAAAAATGGAAGTGGAAAAGCATAAACCATAAACTTATGATTAATATAAAATATAAACCCATGTTAATTTGGAAAATTTTGAAACAGAAAAATAAGATTTAACACAGACTCCTCGAACATATCCCTTATAAATTTACCTATATAACTAAGATCAGTTCTCTAATGGAAAATGTATAAATAGTTACTACACGAACGTATGATACGAAGACAAGTTCTTTAAAAAAAATTTTCTTTTTACTAACATATGTTAAGAAAATTTAATTTTAGACTATTAAAACACGTAAATTAAAATATGAAATAAAAGTAGTAGAAGTAGTAGAAAAAAAGTAGTAGTTTCTGTCGTTGTCCTTTCTTTGTTATTCGAATCCGTCTAACTTTTAAATAGTTTCCTTCGTCATAAAGACACGGCGCTATCGGCAAGAAAAAATTAACATTAGTAGTAGTTATAGTTTTAAATTGATTTGAACCGAAAGAGAAGATAATAAAATATCAAAATTTGCGCCTAACATATTGAATATATGGCATATAAAAATCTTCTTAACTAACTTCAATCACAAACTGAGAATTACACCCTTATATAAAATTACTTTTATCATGTGGATATATGTAAAACCTTTAAGAATCGCAAACTAGATTATAATGAATGCGCTTCTAAAAGTTAAATAGCACAAAAGCATGGTACGTTTAATAATACTTCTGATACCAAAGAAAACAACTATTGTAATACCATGTTTCCCCTGCTTATTTAATAAGTGCAACTTAGAAAATTTCATTAACCATACAAAAAGCTTCAGTGCTTTCTAACTTAATTAAACATAAATCAAAGGAAATTATTAAATATTATTCAGAAACATTATATATACTCAACTGTTTGCGTTTTCTGCGTTTCCTATGATCAATAAATTGTTTCTTTTTTTTTTAGCAATACAAAATTAAATATCATCTGTTTACAATTGAAATATACCATTAAACAGAGCTACCGTGACATAAAAGCTGTTTCATAATCAATAAGTAACTTATGCCAATGGAAACACCAAAATCTTAAAGTTACAGTGGTAGCATTGCATTCCATATTTTATTTATTCAGGTTTTATATATTAAATATTCAAGGAAATATACACGAAAAATATTGCTACAATTTAGCTAAGATTGCTGGATTAGCTGGTACTGATGCTTAGTGAAATGAATAATTAGGACGATCCTTAAAACATTTTGGTTCCCATGTCTTTATATATACTATTGTAACTTATTTAAGCATTACAAAAATAAAAAGTGATGTTAAAGGATGGAAGTTTCATAGATAAAGACGATATAAAGAGTACCCAGTACGACATAGAAAACCGGAAAAATACTATTATCATATTATACATGAACACAAAAAGAACCGATTCTAAATAGCATTGTCTATTTAAAAGAAAGGTATAGGTAAAGTATAATTGATTCGTACATAAAATAAATTCAAGAGCTGTACCTGGAATCTATAACATAAAAAATCATGTAGGTGGTATGGGTTTATTGTTGCTGTTCTAAAAAAAAAATTTAACTGAAAACAGAAATGCAGTCAAATTAGTTTCAGTATCTTCAGTATTTTAAGATATTTTGCGAAAAAATACTTTGCATTATCAGCAAGTTTTTTATAAATGTCTTTCAACAAAGTTTAACGGCTTAAAAGAATCGTGAATTTCTTTGATTGTTTTTTTTTAGATATTGACGTTGTTCTTTATCTTAATTTTGATCTTAATTTTGTATAATGTTTTTTAGACACTCCTTAACAGGATGTTCCCATGTTTTAACACAAAAGACACTGGCATGAAAAAGACAGAGGTTTTGTTTCTTTATCCATATTTTGTTGACCTCTGATAATTTTGGCGTTAGATTGGTTAGCAAATATAATAACACTGCATCTGAAGTCACAGATCTGTTAAGAGATATTTTTACACATATATGTATTTATGGATAAGTTAAAATTGTCGAATTTTTCTACTGTCAAATCAGTATTACAGTATCTACTGTACATACATATATAAAGTAGTATCTGTAGTATATACTCAATGCCGAGTATGGAAGCTCAGACGAAAATTAAATACGCAACTCTAATTTACTATACATACTTGAAAAAATACTACGAAAATACAATTTTACGTCAGAAATATTATATTTTTTTTTACAAAAAATACATATGAGTACTTAACTTACATATTTTTTTTAAATTGCAGTAATTAAGATTTCTAACCACTTCAAAAACTATACTAACGCTACAACATGAATTTCTCGCATGTCGAATACTCAATTATAAACGATGTTAGCTCCATCATAAAACACTTGCTAAGTGTTAAACTTTCCATTTCACTGAAGTCCCATTGACACACCAATTTCAAAGCGGATGGTAATTTGGTGATGTTTTGATTTGTTATTCTTGGCTCTTGTATGGGTGAAATCCGATAACAAGTGCAGATAGCAGCGCGTTCGACAACCACCAAGGCTGACGGAACGAAAATAAGGATTGTGTCTATTGGGTGTGTCATATCATGCAAATTCATGCATCACTTACACCCACCACCCCACCACACCAACACCGATATGAAAGAAGCACAAAGGGTGTGGTAATTAGCATTTTCCCAATGTGTTCACCACAATCCTTCAAGTTAACTTTTTTGTAAAATATTACCCAATAAATTTTTCACATTTTTGCCTAAAGACAGCAATTTTCTGTTTTTATCGTTTTAAATCATAAAACTAAAGATAGAAGGAGTTTTTTCATATTCAATTTTATTGTTTTTTCATTTTTCGACTTCTATTAGTTTAGTTAACCTAATGTTATATACATTATTGCAAGCCTAAGGTAAATGTTCGAAAAAAAAATATATATTATTCTAATACTGTAATCTAATCTTCTAATATAAAATCAGATAACTTTTAATCATATATTTATATGCAATCTGATATGAGATACGTGAATTATTAACAGGAAGTTTAATTAAGACTGTGTCAAGTAAGCAGAAATAATTTCATAGATTCAATAGTTTGTACAACAATAGTGTAGTTACCATAAGCATTATTTTTAATAAATATTTTCCTTTGCATCACATAGTGAATTTGTAAATACACTCTATCAATAACATACTCGAAAAATAATCACTAAGTCTTACAAGTTTTATTCAAAAAATAAAGTATGAACAAACTATATTATTAAACGTTTTTGGTTGTTATCTATTACACAGGTCGTTCTGCTCCCCCGATGGAAGGGACTTTCCTGATAAAACTGTTTCTGTTCTGTATTTAATACAACTGTTTTCGGGGTCCAAACTCGCAGTAAAGTGGCACCGGCTCTGCCATTTCTAATATACAGTATGTGCCTAGCTTAAAATAATGCCTTTTTCTGTCGATTTCGAGTCATACAGTTAATCCTGGAAAAAAGAAACTTTAAAGCGGGTTAACGGATTTTATTGCGAACCTCATATTCTACCCCTAGGTATATGCTCCTATACATGTACGGATACATTATCTTCCTCAATCTCAAAAAAAAAAATTAATACGCAGGTTTATAATATTATTGCAAGGAAATTTTATTACATACAAAATACAACTAATCATTATTAATATCAATACAATATTTTATTATTAGTCATAAAAACATAATTGCTTTTTAATTCAGACTTTTATTCAATTTTCTATAAGTAAATCTAGCACCCGGTAAATAAATGAATAATTTGACTTGTTTATGTATAACGATAACGATAAAGACCAGGTTAAGGAAATTTTGAGGAAACGCCCAACTTAATAATATAGTATGGAAAACACAAATTTCTATTAGATAATAACTGCTTCTATTGCCTTAAATGTCCTTGTATGTCGAGAAAAAAACCAAAAATTTTTTTTTTAATTTCAACCCAGGCTATTTATTTTAGAGGTAATCGAAGTATAATAATTCGGTTTGTTAAAGAGACTCAATATCATTTACACAGGTAGTTGCAATATTTTCGAAATCCTATGTTAACACTTTTATTTTACGTAAATTCCAGTACAATTCGTTATCATACATATACCTACATATGTTATAGGTGAATTATTTTCCTATGTTCATAAGAAATCCCTGTGCAAAATAACAAAATTTTTGAAATAAATTGTTATTTGTTAAATTATTTATTAGTTTATATACCTGTTATTAAAATAAGTGCAGATAAACTGTCCTCCTGTTTATATTTACATTACCAGGCAACTGATATGACCTAATATTAGTATAAAAGATATCGATTTCCTTAAGGCAGTATAGATACTTGCTTATGCTGAATAATAACCCATATGCACCATAAGAAGGGAAAATACAAACAATTATTTTTATTTATCAACAATCAAAACAACTTTGTGATCAAATATATCCAACAATCAAATCTCAGATTTAATATCAATACAATAGAATTTTTCTCGTTTAAGAACTTACAGTTGTTTGTTCAGAGTTATTTACATATATACAAATTTAAGTTAATTGCTTGGATGAGCGTATGGCCGCAGGATTATAATTAGATCTTAATAGCAATGACCATCGTTCATGCTACCATTACGGTTGTTTTCCTCTTAACAACATCTCAAATTAATGATTGGATGTTGATTGATTGAATGTACCCAAGCTGATATTTCAATTAGATAGTTTATTCAGAATATTTTACCATTTAGTAGGTATACGGTAATATTTAAACTGACTTGAAAACTTTTCTACAGCAAAAAAAAATTAATTTTGATTTACGAAGATTTTCTTGCGATGATTTATTAAAATAAGTCTCATATAATCACTAAGACCGTGTGCGAGTTCGAGTAAATTGAAGTAAAGTAAATTGAAATTTCTTAGGGATTTTTTGCACTGCTCTGATGTAAATATTTATTTAATTATATATTGCACTTATTTATTATTTTTAGTTAAAAGTTTTCAAATTTTTTTATTTATTTACTAAACATCTTATAAAATTTTTACTGGTAACACCTAATTTACTTAAATTTTTTCTAATTGACCATACTTGAAATTCTGGTAAATACCAACATTCGCTGCCATCTCGACATAATTTACTATTTATAACGTATATGATTGCTTGATTGTATTTCAACGTTTTTAGTAATTCTATATTTCAACAGCCACGTTTTGGTTTTAAATATGAAACCAATTTGCTAAAATCAACTTAATATAAAAAAATTCTAGATTAAAGTAATGCCCAACGGTGCTGAACGAAAATTTGTCGCCATGATAAATTCAATAAATTGACTTTGATCCCCTTGACAAATAGTGCAATAAAAGGAGATCAACGATATCTCAACAATAAATTGCAATATTGTAAATAAACTTAATTTATTTGGGTCAATACCATAAACTGTGGGAGTAGTTTTTTGAAAGAAAAAATTTTAAAAAACTGAACGGAATAAAAAAATTATCTGCCATTAAATTAGCTGGTATTTTGAAAGAATGCGAACGGAAATTATTGATAGTGATCGCGTCGCGAAAATGTTCAGCGCCACTGCAAAGTTCTTAATTCTGAGTTCTTCTGAATTCAGAGCAACACTTTAGGTTTATATTAAGTGTAAATTCATATGAAAATGAAGTCAATGTACACACAAAAGATATTTGTCAACACTCTCTAATATCACCTACATTTATATATGATCGCAGTATGTGGTATATAGGTATGATCAGATCGCGACAAAATGTATTGCCTCCATTTATTGTATATTAAATGGCAGAATTGCTAATTTTCTGTTCGACTGGTTCGAATCTTTTGCTCTTGAACTGATTTTATTGCCTTTCCTGCTTTCGCATGTCACTTGGGTGGTCTCTGGAGTTAGTGATGCACACATTATTCACATAACTTATATGAGATATGAAATGGTTTTTATTTTTATGAGGTGTGGACATTAAAACAATCAAGAAAATAATAATAATATACAGTCATGACTAATCATAATGTTATTGAATTTATTTTAAATAATTTAATATTTCAAAACTAAGATTATAACTAAGATTTAAGTGAGTAAAAACGTAGTCACTATCACAAAAACTATAAATGAAAGTGTAGTGCAGCCTCTATTTTTCCTGACTTTTAAAATAATATTTTTGTCTTCAAATATTTTATTCATAACTTGTATGTATGCATTTTCAAAAAAAAGAAAATAATTTTATTTTGAAATTGTTTTAAAAATATTTTCAAATTATTTCAAAATTCGTTTCCGCTTATGAATAAACTCTAATAATTATTATGAATGTAAATATTTACAATTCATTACTATACATTAGTGAATGAAAAATATATGTCAGTGTTTGGTCTATACATTTTTAATATATAAAAAATTATTTGTATTTGGAAAAGTGAAAGAAACTCCTTAAAAAGCGTCGCTGACTTATGCAATGGTAGCAGCCTCTTCATTAGCTTAACGAGTTCGTTTGCGGACTTCAAAAACTAAATCTCATATCGAATTTTCACTATTTGTTGCAGACTCATTATGTTGCCGAAACATTTCGCAACATATTTCGTCTGCACATAACCGTGTGCACCATAAATAAAGTAATTTTAATGCTTTAATTGAAATTTATGCCATTTTTATTATTATTTCTTACTAATGTACAAATTTTAAAAGAAATAATTAAATTTTTTAAAATTTTTTCACGATTCATATTTGAAAATTATATGCAAACACATATAAGCAAACCCGAATCTAGAAACTAACTGTCAATGGAATGGACATGACGTTATATCACAAAATTATTGCATATTATAAATAAATTATATGAGTTTTAATGTACATTAGCTATAATTTGCAATAGTTTTGTAAAAGTAGAAGATATTTAATTTATATATGTATTTTGTTAGTTTAATCTTAAAAGTTTGAATTTATATCATATCAAATACAGCAAGAAAACAAAATATGAAGACTTATTACTTCAGTATTAAACTCATGAAATTGTTTTTTTTTGTTTTTTTGTAAGTTCATTAAAACGTCTGTTTCTTATTATTTTACTTTTATAATATAATTGCTGCTTTTTTAACTTACCCAGATTTTTGACAACATTCACCATGGTCTCATATTTTTAAGTCTATTATCCAATTCATCGAGTTTACTATTAATATTATAATGAATATTAATTGTAATACCGAGTTAATCTTTCATTTGCCAGCATCGCTTCAAATAATTTTTATGCAATCAAATTAGTTTTTTATCTTATCTCTAGTGTTCTCTTAAGTCAACAACCAACAGACTAGCCAACAGATATTTATCAAATCTAACCACAACAATCATATAAAATTCAATATCACTTACATATTCTAAAGCTAAAACATCTACCTAAATTCATTCAGAGAGACAAAATTGAAGATTTTAATATATAATAATATCAGTCCTTACTGCACAACTCCTATAGATCATGTTCATTAGTATCAAACACTTGTTCCCCTAGCCTTTTTAGTCAAATAAATGCCTGCACATCAATATTCCTAGAGAGATATTTAATACTCAACCCCTTTCCTAAAATTACCAAGAATATGAAAACAAAACTTTCTCGTTTATTGAAAACAATTGTTCAGCTTCTACTCCACATTCTGTTTTTCTACATCCTTTGAGAGCACAAGGATGAATATAAACAACAGAATTCCAAAGACTTAATGTGATCTAGCTGCTCTTTCATGATTGTACTGTATTTCCCAAACCGATACTGTTATGTCGATCCAAAACTTATCACACTACAAACAATATCAAATCCACTCTTATCCAATGGTTTTAAATCATCCCTCAAATCCTCTTTTATCCAATGCTTTTAAATCATAATCGATTTTTTAAATTTTTCTACAATGACAGACTATAAATAGTCAAATCAAATTTGTATTATTATACTTTGCAGCATTTGGCATTCGGAATTTAGATATATTGAGAATAACTTCAGAAAATACATGAAATCCGAAACATAGTATCTGGTATCATAGAAATCTGATCCAGAATGTTAATGCAACAAAATCACGACATGAAAATAGATCAAAGATAGCTTAAAGAAGATTAAATAGTTTGCAATGATATATATAAATAATCTAATGAGCTAATAATTTTCGGAAAAATTAGTAGGTATTATGTTATATTTGGATATGTTTATACATTTATTGATTTATATCCGGTTTTTTATTGAGCTTGAGCAAATATAAATATATAAATATAAATTATTTGAGTTGAATATCAAATAAATGTTTAGCAACAATGACAATTGGTATATCCTTTATTAAACAAAAATTAAATTTATTAAAATTGAATGAATAGATACATATTAATATCTGAACATTTTGTTTGTTTTATAATATACCTATAATAAAAAAAATATAATTTTCTTTAGTTGAATATACTTTTTAAAATAAATTTTAATAATTAAACCCTTTTTCTTTCAAAAAAAGTTATAGTACTTATGTGTAAGTGCTTTCATAAAACAAATTATAAATAATATATTATTAATAATACATATTAAATGTTAAAAAAAAAATATAATATCACTAGTTTTTGCATATAACTTAAAACTAAAAGTTTATAAATATGTACCAATTGATATTTTGATTTATTGATACATCATTATTAAAGTATTATAATAATAATTTTATATTGAAAATCAAATTAAATAAATAATTTACTGAAAAGTATTTGGTCACATCTCGTGAATTTGTAGTGTACATTTTTGGTCAATAAAAGGTTACACTTACAAATTGTGTAAAAGTGAAAATATTTATTTTCTTTATGCAAAAACATGTATCCAAAAATTCACATAAAAATCATTTTATATGGAAAATCATATAAAATGTTACTTCATGACTCTGTATCTTGTTACAAATTTAACCTACGCAAAGTGCACGTATGCATCTTGTGAAGACATTGTTTGGCTATTGCCCGCATTTGCATGTTAACATTTTCATTGACAATTCAGTATTACAAAGTAAGAAAGTATCTTTGACTTGAACTAACAAATTGCGACTATCTGAAGGTATTTCACTTATAGAATTCATATTCAATACATAAAAAATTGTTTAGCATTTAAGCAAAAAGTTTACAATTTTCTGCTGATTTTAGTAGACTTTTTACTTAACTTTTAACCCCAGAAGATCGTTTAAATATTTTGAATGAGCGCGAGTATTTTGCTCACATTTGTTGAAGAAGAAAAGATTTGTACATGATAAGAGAGGTATTTGTTAACACAATTGCAAACAAAACTGTGTATTCTTTTTTCTAAATCAGAAACTAAGATGGACTTAGAAACTTGCCTTTAAGTTTCTGGCTGTTATTCGCCTGGAATTTTGGTTTTGACATAAGTAAAACGAAATTTAACAACAACTGAAGTGAATTACAGATATTTGGTTTACTTATGAAAACCAAATATCCCAGGTGAATAACAGCCACAAATTTTATATTTAAAGAATTGTCACACAAAAAAAAAATTTTAGAAAATTCAATCAAAATTCAGTACCATGAATATTTTGGACATGCGAACTTATGCCAAAATTTGCAACTTCAACAACTACCAGCAGTTGGCAGCACTACTAAAAGTTGATTTCATTTGTATAGGGTTGGACTGACAACTAACACTTTCTTAAAGTAATATTTATGTGATTAAAATGATTGAAATAATTTAATAATTTAATTTCATAGCAAAAGTAACAAAACTCCAGCAAAAATATGCGAACATAAAAAGTCTTTGGATCAGTTGGTTAAGGTGCGCTGATTCTGAGCTTCATATTTGGCAGGACCCGAGTTCGATTCCTGGTACTTGCATTCTCAAAAATAATTATTTACGAATAATTAAATATAAGAATTATTTCCAAGACCACTGATGAAGGGTATTTGGCAATACTCGAAACAGCTGTATGGTCAGCCAAAAATTCAATTAATTAAAATAATTTAAAAAAATAAATTTTTGTTGTTGTTTCATTTCTGTTCGAAAGCCTCTTTATAATTTAATTTAATAATTTAATTTAATTTAATAACAATATGCTCTCTACCAATTAGCACAGCTTAAAATGGAATAATTGAAATCAACACAAGCTGTGTGTGACTGCAAGAATTCGTCGAATGGGACTTCGATCGAAAATAATTAGCAGACAATTGAGATCATATATAATACTCTGAAGTTTTATAACATTACTGAAAAAAATGTAATTTTTTGGTAAAAATAGTTCATCAACTTCCATAGCTACATTTTTAATAATTCATTCCATATATTATACAACATTCCTCATGTCTAAAAAAGGCTTCTGATTATGAATATTATGACTGGTATATTTATTTATAAATTAATATTGATTACATATAAATAAAAACCGATATTTACTAAATAACTATTTTGATTAACTATATCATATAACTGCAGCAACTAAAAAGTTATCCTTCTTACAGCCCTAAAATCTGTAAATTTACTAGTCAAATATTAATTTCGCTAAAATTTACATATCAGATACGTCGGCAGCTGAATTGTGTCATTTAAATTTAATAAATTATACATACGAGGAATTTTCTAAGGTATTTAGAAATCCCCGGATTATTCATATGCGTGTCAGTAAATAAGGACAGTATTCGCTACAGGTACGAAAATGGTTTGTGGGTAAATTTTTGTGGGATATTTGGAGGATGCCAAAATACCCAATGTAATTTGGAAAGTTTGTAAATTTATTTCACATACACAAGCCGCGACATTTGGTTTAGGTATAGAAATGATAAATACAGAATGCAGTTACTATGACCATTACCAAAATTGTAACCTATATCTTTATGTTAAATTTTCAAACAATGGCCAACCTTTCTGTAAAATTTTAAGTTATTATTTTGCTAGAAGCCCTTCTTCCTCGCTGTAAAATAACTTAAATAAATTGATTTTGGAATCAACCCATCACAATTCTCTATTAATTCTAAGAAGAAAAACTATTTTTCTAATGATAAAATTAACGCATTTACAGGTACCGGAATGTTGTTTGTTGCAAATTATATCACTAAATGTATTTTGGGAAACGGAATTTATTATTAAAGGAACAGATTTCAGAAATATATAAAAGCGCGTTTTACTCTGTATGAGATCAGTTCTACAAAAATTCTGAAGTAATAAGGACCGCGAAAAATTAATAAAGTCAAAATGAATAGCAAAGAAGTCTGCCGGTTATCATGGTTTATAGTCGATACACAATATGAAAAAACGAAACCAAACAATGAAAACAGATATTTTCTGATACATTCAGTCGATCTCTACAATTCAGATGTCAGTTCCATGTATATAAATAGACTTGTTAAGTTTAAGTACAATGGCAAATCCATGGAAGGAACACTTTTACTAGCTTCTGATGATTATTGTTATATGCAAACTGAATTGGAAGCTTTGAAAAAGAATATGACTATAACAGAATATAAAAAGGAATCAATTAACAATGTGTGTTATCTAATTCAATACCAAAAGGAAGATGCTGTCAAACATATAATTGTACAACACAAAGATTTGTTTTGGAAATTAGACAAGAATACAAAGGAAGATAACAATATATTGCAATTTATTACAAACAATAAAAAAGAGCTGTCTGATGATTTGTTATCCATTAATGCCACAACTTCTTTGGATCTACGAGAATTTGTTGAACCTTTTGTAACAGACGGCGAAAGTGAATATAAAGTTAAATTATTGCAAAAGTACAATAATAAATATATTGCAGAAAAGCAACTAGTAAAATTAAAAGACAATTGCTTTAACTTGATATATACCGAAATAGTTTCGAAAATTGATCTATCACGAGATCCTTGGATGCTCTTACAATTTACTAATGCTACAAGTGCTGTATATTATAAAATAATGAAATACAATAAAACTGTTCGACAAGCTGAAAACTTATATAAAGACGTTGTAGCCTATATACAAATGGATGGCATCGTATATCAAGGAATAATACTACTTAAATCTTATAATTGTGATATAATAAGAAATGCTCTTCAGATTCTGAGTGAGTACGCATTGCCTGCCTCATTCTCTGTTGACTATGATCTTATAGAAGAGATGATCGTCGAAGAAACTGGACAGAGGAATGAGTTGGAGAGTAATGATTTGCCCACTTCAAGCATTTATGCTACCAATAGTGTGAGAAAAATAAAGCAACCGCAATATAAAATTAAACCGGCATCTAAAGTTATGATGAACTGTAATGATTAATTTGGGTTATAATTAATCTGATAGTCGATAAATAAACGACTTACAAAATAATAGCTTACCCATTTTAAGCTTGACTTAACTAAAACAGTTTCAATACTACATTATTCAACAATTAGTGGACAAATAAGTGATAATGGAATACTAAGAAAAATGGAAGAAGAACATTAAATCTGAATAATGTGATAAGAATAAAGTAGCCGATAGCACAAAAAACCTATATCTATGGTAAATATAAATTTCAAAAATTAATGTGAAGTATTAACTATATATATAACTTATATATTTTAAAAATAAATTAACATAGCTGTTATTAAATTATATTATGCAGTATTTTTTAGATATTAATATAACAATAAAAATTAATAATTGTATAATATATAAATTTTTTAATTAATATTTTCTTATCATAGCAACTATTAATATATAAAAAGTAGTTATAATTTATATATGCGTATATATGCATTTATAATGGCCTCATAATCATAAATTTTTATATTTCATACTCCATTAAGAGATTAAGGATGTCAGGAATGATTTCCATCTATCTCTATTCTGTCATAGTTGTCTGAGCTCGTTAAACGATTTACCAGTTTTACTGTTTATTGTTATGTTGTAGTGTTGTCTGAGCTCGTTAAACGATTTGCCAGTTTTACTGTTTATTGTCATGTTGTAGTGGGCCTGCCTCTAGGCTGGGTTTCATGGAAGGTTCCACATTCGCGCTGCGTGCGGTGTATCAGCATGCGGTTTTCTATCCACTAGTATTTTTTTTTTCGGATTTCAATATTTATAGATGTCAGAAATACATCATATTCTGGAAAGCCTGTTGAGATTGATGAATTACGATCACGTGAAATCACTGACATATTTTATTTATAGAATTTTATCGTTATTGATCATTTAAAACCCCTAGGATTAATCTCAAAGCGTATGTTCTTAAAGAAAGAAACTTGTAACATCGCGTTAATGGCACAATGCTGTTGTCTTTGCTTTTCAATGATCAAGAAAATGATCCAATTTTAAAACTATCCACTACTAGGAACTAGAAAAGGGCAGTAAAAAACAATGTCATAAACAAGCAATCAAGGAGTAAAATAGATGAATAAACAACATATAATTCAAAAAAATATTTATTTGTTATAAGAAAATTCTCCTTTATTATCATAAAAAAAAAATAAGATTACTTTTCGAACAACCTTATATCAAAAATTTACGTGAGTTTAGAATGTAAATATTGTCTGATTATTGATATGTTATGCTTCAAATATCTTATACACTTTCTAAAGATTAAAGGAATATTTTATCCTCTTAACTAAGTGTTTTGAAAGTACATAAATTATAAAACATTTTTAGTCACTTCCATATAATTAAGTGCATCAAAATATATAAATAATTAAAAACAAATTTTATTGGCATATTAAAAGTGGCCTAAAAGGTCCCCTAATAGAGAAAGTTGAAACTTAATACAAAATATATTTTGTAGTTCATTGAAAAGCCTGTAAGCAATATTTAACTAACTAAAACTTTACAACAAATTGTAAGCAATTGCAATAAATTTTTACAAGTCATGTTACTTAAATTTCAAATCATCAAAAATCAACAACGCAATTTTTGGTGCTCTTAAACAAAGATTAGATCTGCGAAAAGTAACGTTGCACATAACCGCTTTCCCTATGAATTTGCATAAACGTGCAGAACAAAGTTGGGCAACTGCAAAGAAAAGTGAAACTGAATCGCTCAAGTTGAGATACTCATGAGTTGATACTAGATCACATATATGTAATGCAAAGAAAACTTCATAACGCGGGTTGCGTCAAATGTTTCTGCATATAATACACATCTATTGCTTATGATGAAACAGAGGTCCATAATAATTGTGTCATCGAACTCTAAAAGTAATATTTATTTTCCACATGTGACAAATACTTGTATGCGTAGTTGAATGTTAATATTTATTGAAATCACTAATCTGAACTTTACACTATTTTTAACTAAAAAAAATTTATTTAATAATATTTGAAACATTTTTCCATCAAACAGTTTTGTAATTTCCATTGCTTAGGGGAATTGAATTAAATTAGTTTTTGATGTTTGTCTCATTGAATTTACAAATATTGTTGCGTTCTTCAATAAACTTTATTAAAGTTTAGTAAATGCATTAAAAAAATATGATTTAACTGTTGGCAAATTTAGATTTTTTAAACTAACACCAACGTTGAATGATGGCAACGCCTTCTATTTATTTTGCAATATATCGGAAAAATGTTTGAAACTCTATTTGTTATAATAAAAAAATAATAGAAATAATATTAATAATAAATTGTTGCTTGAAGCGTATCTTCTTAGTGTAAATACTTATGTCACGAAAGCATTTTCAGCAAGAAAATAAAAATTACTTGAAAGATATTTGTAGCTTTAATAAAATTAAATGAAATCAATTTCATGTTTAATAGCATCTAATAGTAGCCTATCTTCACTATGCGGTTTAACCAATAAAATATGGTAAATAGTGCTAAATTACATTAGTTAGCACGATAAGTACATCCGTATATAGTAAAATATATGAAGATAAGTTTAATATTAATATTTTTCTTGTGATTTTGCAGAATTAAAGTAGGGTCTCTTTGAAAAGCTCCTTGAATTTCATAAGCTATATCTTTATCAGCAGATTTTTCACAACAAAGCACTAGCGTCAAACTTTAAACTATATCTATTTACCAAAGTAAAATATGCGTATATATTTAGTAATAAATAATATATTCACCTTAGAGTAGTTCTGTTGATCACATTTATATCAACTTTACTATAAGTACCATTATGTTTACAACAGCAAACTAAATGAATCGTGAATTTTTTACAATACCGACAACTTTAAATATTCTTATAATAAAACATTAGTACACAGTCTGATTTAGATTCTCGGATTAAATCACAGTCAATAACTCCTTTTAAGTTGAAGAAAACCACAATCATTGTCCTGAAAGCTAACATTTAGGCATCAGCTGCTATGACTGACATACTGAATACATTCCTTTGAAACAATTTTAACATGTCTTTGCAATTTTAAACTCTCCAATCCTTCTAAATGAACTGTTAAGACATACAGCAGTCGCTTCGAAGACATTTGTTTGACTTTGTAGAATTTTGCACTTTTCTGTGCTATTTAACCCGATGTTTATTTATAATATTTGATCAATGTTCTAAACGATTTTTTTGGACCAAGCGAATTAACTGAAATTTTGACAGCGCTTAGGAGTTGTATGGAATAATGCGATCTAAGACAGAGTAAATATAGAACTTGGTTTTCAACACAATACATAATAATTTCACACTAACTGTCATTATTCTTGATAGTTATTGAACGCCTGTTGTAAGTTTATATCTTTACATGCTTAACTATCATATATACAATATATAGTTTGACAAACAAATAAATATTACCGACAATTATAATATACTTAACAAGTTCAAATGTTAACCTATCACCTGTGTTAACCTATCACTAACTGTTATTACATATCCTACGTAAATTTCTATCTTTATGTTGTGACTTCACAAATCTTTTTGCACAACACAAATCTAACTGAAAGAATAATAAAATTATTTAAATGATTTTTAAATAGTACTCGCTAATGGTGCTCTGATAATAACAAACTGATAAAAATTACTTTCTACTTAATTATTGGTGTATATTTTTGGTGTACTTCCTTAAGTCAGCCTACGTCTTCGTGTCAGTACCACATGCAATTAAAAATTGTTCACATGTTGCTGCTGTTTCAGTCCGCATAGCCACAATGTTTATCAACATTTTACAACTGTTTCTTTTTCGCTGATTTTATTATAAGTTATGCAGATCTTAAGATTATTTTATTTCTTGTTTGACTTACATATCGCGTGTTTCCTGTCGTATTTTCGCGGAATATGTTATTGAAATGTATTATACAGTTATGATTAAAGCTTCAACTGAAATAGTATTTATAATACATATAATACAGTATAGCTTTATAGGCAAGGCCAAAACAGAGAGCTATTCAAAATGATCCTAGTGATCCTAATGATTTTTTAATTAATTTCTAAATTATTTTTTTTGTACCAAATTAATAGCATTAATAAAGAACTAAGAGTGTTTACTTTATTATGATTATTGATAATTAATTAAAATAGTCTGTATCCATTTTGATATCTTTCTTGTTTTAGTCCTTCCTGGTTTCAGTCCCTCCTGATTTCAGTCCCTCCTGGTTTCAATCCCTCCTGATTTCGGTGCATCCAATTTATTTTTCAAGCTATATTTATCTTAACTGTATATCACCATTATTATGTTTAAACATTTTAGACTTCGATAGTGATAAATTCCCCCACAGGATGTTAACAGGATATTCAAGTGAGCTAACCATTTTAAATGACCCTTCTCTAATATGGCTTTATTTTAAGACTGTTCAAATCTTTAATATGGACTGTGATTCAGTATCTACGATTTACTTACTCTAGCCACAATGTCGACAGCTAATTTTTATATTTGCAAAAACAAAAATTCTGAGTCTCAAATGATTATAACGCAGTGTTGGTTGGTTATAGTAGCAGGCTAGCAGATAACTTTCCATTAACCTCGACGTTTTGCTACTACATTTCTCACAACAAACTTTAGAATAGAATGTACAGTCCAAATCCATCCTGTCAATTTTAGATAATTTAATAAATCTTTCGTCTATACAATCTGATAAACTGTCAAAAAAAGTTCCCTAAGAACGTATTTCTTCTGAACGGCATTCACATTCACATTCGCAGAGAAAATACGGCTTTCACAGAGAAAATATTTAATATTTAATTAATTTAATTTATTTAATTAATTTAATTCTAAATCCTGTTTAATCTACGTTAAGAGAAATTTATTAAGTTATTTTAAATTTTACTAGACTAATGGCTATTTATATATTTTTATATATTTAAAATATCAGAAGTGTCAAATTATATATACATTAGAGGTTTGTCATATTTAAAGATGTCTAAGTAAATCTGATGTGTTGTATGAGGTACATATTCCGTAACAAGATATTAATTTATAGTCTCAATGTTTGAAAATTCTTGTCAAGTTCTGTAAGGTCTGACTGAGTTCGTTATATTAACGCCCTTTCGTAACACTTTGTTCGTGATTAACATAATGATTAATAACTCATATTTCTGTTTTCAAATAAAACTAAAAGTATAGCAATTTAAAAAAAATTTAATTAATTAAAAAAAATTTGGGGGAGACAAATTATGCGTATAATAGTTATCAACACTGAAAAATCATTTCCTAAATTCAGTAATAATATTATAGATACAATTCATATCGACTGAATGCTATGTTATTTTGGGTACACAAAATTAAGCCACTTACACTTTGACGTTGGTCAATTATCCATCACTTCAAAGCTTTAAATCTCACTTAAACACTTTATCATACTTTAAATACATTACACTTTTAATGCATTTATAAGATATTTCAAAGATTAAATGTATTCACAAATGAAATGTCATGAAAGTATTAATATTGTGTGTATGAAAATGAAAGAACTTTAATAAAATTGGTGAAGAATGAAAAATAATAATCTGTAGATAATAAAATTACTGAAGAATGAAAAATAATAATGTGTAGATGGACCCACGCTTTACTTAATGGAACTTTACTTTAATAGAATCATTGCCATCAAATAGTTTTTAGTGGCTAAATTATATGATTTAGATTAAAGATAATGAAATCATAACATATGTTATTTCAAAATAAAAATCAAATAAAATAGTTTCTATTCTGAATATAGAAAATATTAACTTAGATTCAAAAACTTTTTATTTTTTTATATATACAATTACTTTATTTACTAATTACATGGCTTGCAACCATATAGTAACCATATAGTATCATATCTCATCTTTATATTGCTTTTAATTATTTGTATATATTTCAGATTTGAAGTGTCAGACATTAAACTCCATTTCTGGACTTGCATCTTGCCCCAATACGCCAACATCAGACTTAATTTGGCTAAAGAAACCATTGGATATACTACAGCTATAAAAATTCGCTTCACCATTATTACTGTTGTTTTCAAGTATATTTGTTTGCTCTTCTCTATTCAATATAAATATTTTGTCATATATAAAAAATATTAATTAGATTACAGGTAACTACATCATAGGATAGCATGATCATAACATTTAATTATATCTGGCAATTACTACATTTAATGTATTATATTTTATCTGTGCCATGGAATTAGAGCAAAGGTGAACGTTTCAATACTTTTAATATTATTTACAAATTAACATATGAATTTTTCTCATATTATTAATAATACATTAAAAAATTGATTAATAAAATTACTATTATTGACTAAAATAGTATTATATTAGATAAAATTTTCAATATATATTTTGCACACCTGTTGGTAAAATAAATATTAGAGTTGTGCAAAATAATCTCCCTTCATTATGTAGAGGGGGGCGTGAAAGGCATTTCAGCTAAGCAACTCTTTGATGCATAACGGTCATGAAAGTAGTTATTTTAATCCGAAACTCAGGTTAATGCCAACATTAATTTTTTTTAAGGCGTTTACAAAATGTCCTCCCCAATGCAGAATTTATATGCGCAAAACTGATTCAGTGCGGCATGAGCGTTTATACCTCAGCTTTGGCGAACTACAAAAATGCACCAAATTTTTTTTAAATTTCGTTTCTACAATGTTTTTTCTTTTTTTTTTTGAATTTTCACATTAAACATTTTAGGCAATTGAGTCAATAACTGGTCTTATAAGTGTTTACATTAACGATGAAGTTTCTTTAAGAAAGAAAACAAAAATAATAAAAATGAAGTGTAATGAGTAACAACCACTTTCGGCTAGTAGCCAACATTTGACACTATCGACGTGGTGGAATGGTTCGAGATAATTTTGCTCAACTGTCAATGAAATAATTTACAAAAAGTGGCAGCGGCAGGCGTGCAGGCGTGCAAGTTGCTCATAACTGCCTTGTGGTTATTGGCAATATTTCGGATCGCACACCTTGCGATTTGCTTTTGTTAAATAGAAATTCACACAAAAATGTAATTTTAAACAAATTATTTACAAACCAAAACAACAAATAACAAATAAAATATTTTTTATCAATTTTAACCGCCGATTTTCCACTGCAGACCTGCGTGTAGGTGGATTATTGTCGATTGAAACATTTGTGGAGGCGCAACGATATCCTTTGGTAATGCAAATAAACTATCAAAATGCATTACCAGTTGCAATATTTGTTAAAATTAAAATATTTCTTAAAGTTAAGTTATTTCTTAAATAAAATGAAACTATTTGATAGAAGAAAACAAATCTCTTAACATTATTGAACTTAGTACCTTCGTTTAATATTCGGGTCTTGAAACGTTGATTTTATGATGGCATAAATTAAAAATAAAATCCTGTGGAAACTGCTTTAATAGAATTGCTTCTAGAATATTTTATTAGTAATATTCTACTGTTATTTATATTCAATATAATATTATTATTACTATAATTCTAGAGATTATCAGAAATCTCTTGAACTTAGGGAATACACAGAGTTGCATATTAATAGAGCAGACCCATAGGTTTACAATCGCAGAAAGTAAAGCAAATTAACAATACTCCAAGCTTGAACATACACGAAAACTCTTCAACTCTTGGTACTTGTGATTCTCAAAAAAATTTTACGCATAATTAAATACAAGAAACATTACTGATTATGGGTATTTGACAATACTTGCAACAGCGATCAGCCAAAAATTTAATTAATTAAAAAAATAATAAAAAGTTTTTGTTGTTGTAGTTAAGTTGATTTATTTCATTGTGCTAAACCTGAATAAACATACTCTGTATATACCTCGAACTAATGTCTCCAACTCTGTACTACAAACCTTTGATATAACATTTTCAAACTACGTGTAAATATTATAAAAGGAGCTGACATAATTATAACCGTCGCAAAATCGTAGTAATTAGATCTTAAACTGGTAATATTCTTTTTTAAGATACTGTATGATAAAAAAATATTGTTAATAACTGATTTTGAGTTTGACCTATAATCGTTCAGTTGATTTTTATCAGAAAAATTAAAATAATATTAAACCCAGAGATATAGGTTAGGACATGAAAAACTAAATATTTTATTGTGTAAAATATACAGATATTCTTTATTGAAATTTAATAATTACTTTGTGTGACTGATATCAATGGAGAAAATTATACGAGGGCTGCTATATGTATTTCTGGCCTAATAATGAATATTTATCATCAAAAGTTGTTTTATTGTTTTACAAAGTATTCTCCAGAATAATTTATATGCTTTCGCATGCGCTCAAACCAATTGTCGAAGCACTTTTTCCACTTCGGTTGGGACACCTCCAAAACAGCATCTTCTGTCGACAAAAATCGTTTACCACGCATTTTTTTTTTTGATGTGTGGGAATAAAAAGAAATCATTGGGTGCCAAGTCAGGGCTGTATGGCGGATGATCCATTAATTTGACATTTTAGCCGGACAAAAAGGCGCTGGTTTGAGCCGATGTGTGAGAGTTTTCGTTGTCATAGTGAACAATAATTTGTCTTCTCTCGTTCGTTTTTCGAATTTCTCCGAAGACTTCAGGCAAGCAAGTGGTGTACCACTCAGAAGTGACCGTCCTTCGTTGTTCAAACGGAACAGTCGCCACATGACCAGTTTTGCCGAAGAAACAGGCGACCATTTGCTTCGAAGTGCTTCTTCCACGAACAACTTTCGTTGGATTTGGCTCGTCTTCGAAGAACCACACGATCGATTGTTGTTTTGTTTCGGGCTCATACGCATAAATCCATAATTCGTCACCTGCGACAATTAGGCCAGAAATATATATAGCAGCCTATAATGCAATAAGTTTATTAGAATTTAAATTATTTAATATTGTAAATACTGTAAATGTTCTTAGCAACTAAACTAAATATAGCAATATATACTCAAAGTTCGTACATTGCACTTTTGAGTTTTAGTTAAATAAAGAGTAATCTTCACTGACATAGAAATGAAATATGTACATGCAAAGATTAAGTAATTGTTTGGTTTTTCTGTACTCTAGAAGCAAAACAAGCAAATTTGTTTTAATCTTTTTAAAAAAAATATAAATTTTTTGAAAATATGTTAAAAATTTGCTTACTAAACTTATCTACGAAGAGTATTTATTCTTCAACTTGCAATGGAAAACTTTTGTTATTCAAGCTGAGCCAAAACGTCAGCGGTTATTTACACATCGTTCAGTACATTTGTTGTTCCCGTTTGAAGGAATGAATTATTGCATTTAATACCACAAATTCCTATTTGCCTTCATGTTTGTAATTCCTCAGCTAATTTTTATGCAACTCACGCGCATGGAATTTATCTGTACAGACCTTTTTATCTTGGGACTCATTACTTATAGGTTCAAGTGGCTGTTTGTGACTCAACCTAGACGTCTTTGTTGAATGCATAAAATATGAGCTTGCAACGCCTTTTACTAATAATGCGTTGACTTTGTTTAGGTTAATTTACATATTTTCCATAAATGATTCTGTAAACTTTAGAAAAAAAATACAATTGGTAGAATATTTTACTTTAATGTCAAAAACTTGGAAATATTATTCCATATTCTTTTTTGACTTTTTGCGTTTTTGTATCTTTTCATAATTCTTTGAAATGAGTAATTATATAATGTTATATAATAAGATTTGTTTTACTTAAAGGAAACCAGAAACTATGCTGTAACATATAATTATGGATATGTGAAGAATGATTGTACCAAGAAACTTAATTTAATAAAAAGAGATGTTAAATTTACGCACTTGGTGACTAAGTCAAGTAGTTTCTTTGTAAAATACTTTTTACATTATTTAAATATTCTTTTAGTAACGTTAGTGAATATATGGACCACAGGAAACTCGAAACAATCAATCCAGTTACAAAAAAAAAAAAAACAGCAAACCCCATTGTGATATAAAATCATCTGACATTCCGAGTTTTAATGGTTGCATAAAATTAAATTATTAAATTAAAAATGAAAAATTAAAACTAAATTTAAAATTCATGTCGAAAAAATCTTTTGCGTCAGGGCTTTGAAAATTAATGCATTAAAGAGGCCAATACTTTGGGTCAATTCCGCATACTTTATTGATAGAATGTAATGTTTCCGAACTTTAATAATAATAAATAACAATTATATTTTTTTTAAATCAAAACTTGTTATTAAATTCCAGTGTATCAGCAATCGATGTTTTCTCATTTTCTAATTATTAAGTAGAAAGATATTGCTCAATCCAGCAATTTTTAAGAATAGTGAGAACTATTATTGAACATTTTTGTAATGTATGTCTACATTAAAGTACACACTTTGCGCATTATATTTTATATTAAGTAGTATAGTATATCACCACCGCATTTTTATAGTTCTGCGTTCATGCCATCTATGTACGATGCTCACTTTTTCATAAATAAAATTTTTAACGAACGAATCAGTATAATAAACTTCAAAAACGTAATATTCTTTGCGATATTTATTAAAAAGTTCTGCCGGAATAATATAAAGATATAAAGAACTAAGCGTTGCGACGCGATAGGTGAAAGCGACTTAAAGGCAGCCTATGCCCATAATAAGCGACTGCTCGAAATCAGTGACGTCGAGCAAGGCGTTAATATTTAGGTATAGCATTATATAATATATTTTATATAATATATTTTATATAATATATTATTATTTATATAACTAAAATTTGCATTAAGAAAGTAACTACTTTTTATTTTCAGATTAAACGATTAGATCTAAATAACGTCTTAGCAGAAGATAATTATTGCTTTTTGATTCCTTTTTTTCTGAGATTCATACTATTGTTGAGTCCTAAACCTCTATTTAAACAGTACGATTGTTTAAATACATGCCATTTTACAAACAAACAGATCTATTGACTTCAACTGTGTCAATATGTCAAATCCTAGTTGGACCGCATTCTACATGTATGCATTGCAATCAATTATGTACATTGGATTTCCATTGAAGTGGGCAACATTTAATTTAATATATTATCCAGAACCACTCCTCATTTAAGAATCTTTAGATTTATTCTTCAAACTTTCTTTGCACGTATTTAGAATCTAAAGAAAATGATCAAATAAATAATTTTAAATAAATTTACTAATTCTCGAGGCACTTCATCAAACTTTCATTGAACAACATGCATTTGCAAATTCCGCATTGTTAACACATTAAACATCAAAAGAAAATTTTAAGTTAATTTCTTGTTACCCGTGGTTTAATTTACTTAATTGAAACTTTTACTTATCGGAGCCAGCGTGTATCCTGGCGCCAAATATAAACAACATGAGTGCGTGTAATTACCGCAGTGTGCCTGATCCTGGCATGTCAGAAGACACTGCACGCATGCAATAAATTAATATTGAATAAAAATGCACAAATGCACAAATGCAATTATTTTAGTTGCAGGCTTCTCAGCTCATATTTTTATACGTAAATGCGAATCCATAAATAATCAGTGAAAGAACGAACAGGTCAAGATACTTAATTGAACGGCTTCACGCACGTTTAACAAAAATTTATGAAAACGTTGCATGAAAATCGGTTAAGTGGAAATCCCAGTATGAACTGAAAACTGTTATCTAAAATGTTTCATATCAGTTGACATACTTAAAATTTTATTTATTTATAATTACGATTAATATATTTGCATTGGGAATATATTTTGTTTAACCAAAATATATTGTATGAATAAAATCATATAATATTATTTCAAGCAACTAAATGGACTCACGTACCTGAAATAAATTAAACGGTATATATAAACAATGGATAATGCTTTTAACTTATTCAGGTATATATTGAGCGAATACTACTTTATTCCAGTACTTACTAGTATAAAAACTCTACTTTATTTGAAATTGTTTCTCATCAAATATAACACAAATCACTAAAGTTAAATCAAAGATCGTGGCAAAATTCAGAGTGAATCAATCAATCACGATCATGTTCATTTAAGTTTTGATCTTAAATTTTATTAAATAATCCTTCAGTTCTATCATATAACTAATTTTTCTTCTACCAGTAAATTATTAATATACTAAACTAATTTCAGTTTTATTGTTTAAACTACAAGTACTAATGCTTTCCGGATTCATGTTTGCTATATTTTTAAATGTTTTAGCTAAATTTGTTTAGTTTAAAGATAAAAATCTTTAACACGATCTTTTAGTTCAAGTAAACGCTAGTAACCCAAATTTGGCTTAATATCCATTATCGTTGAAACTGAAGTTGATCCAGTTTTCAATGCCTTCATTCGAAGAGCAATAAATAATAATGACTCTAAAATATTGCTACAATTTTTTATGAGTTTTTTATTTAACGGAAATATTATATTTTATTTGGAAAATATGTATCAATTTTGACAAATTTGAAATAAATAAAAATAATGTAACTGTTAAGGGTCTTATAGAGTTTTAAATGAATTAAAATCATGTTTTCTGACCTCAATTCAAGTTATTCCCATGAATCAATCATTTCAACATGACTGATATATAACATTTAAAAAAACTATAAATTAATTTATAGAAATATTTAAAATAACTATATTTAATTCAAAGTACGAGTGTCATTAAGTAGTTAAGTAATTTTGACTAAATATTTTTGTAATAAAATTTTTTTTATACCATAATATTTTTATTTCTTCGATCAAGAAATTATAATCACTCTCCGTCGAAAGTTAGAGTGCGAGATATGTTAATAAACTGGGAGAATAGCGTTAAATATCTCGGCAACACGTTGGACAAACGATTCACATGGCTTAAACATGTTCAACTGAAAAGAATTAGCTGTGCCAAAATTATTCATCACCTTCAACCGCTATTCAGAAATGAAAATCTCAATGCTGAGAACAGGACGCTGATATATATCCAAATAATTTGTTCGTCACTTCTATATGGATGTGTAGCGTTTAGCAAAGCTTCAAACACTAATATTCGCCAGCTAGAAATTGCACAAAGCCAGGCTCTGAGAAGACTTTTCAAGGTACCATGGTACATTAGGACGAATGACATCCTCAGGGACCGCAAGATTGATCCGTTCAAAAAATACATAAAGGATAGAGCCCTGAAATTATTTGCGGAAACCGACAGACTTACCAACACCTCGTTACAGAATCTCAGAATGGTTACAGGCTCCTCGGGGAGGTATACAGATCTGAGGTCAATTATTGCTTAGTCTGATGAAGTGATAAACAATAAATCAGTCAAGGCGTAAAGCGGGGTTTCGTAGATACCCCGCAATTAAAATAGAGTAAAAGTACTCAAGTGCACTGGCTCAAATAGCTTGAGCATAATAAATAAAGTATATATTATTTAAAAGGAGTATATGTTATTTGAAAGCACCTTAAATTTTTTATATTAATTTTAAATAGTTAGTTTTCATTTATTTCATATAGGTATGTACAAGGGCTTTCCCAACGAAAAACCATTATTGTAAAAAATAATTTTATGCTTATAGGACATGTAAGAAAAAAACCCGAACAAATCTTTTTTTTTAAACATAGGTCATTCAAAGTTAAGAACTGTTTTTGTGATATTAAGTAACTTATGTATTTATTTATACATTTTGGCAGCTAATATCTCTATAATTTTTTTCTGAATTTCAAAAGTACTGGCACAATATATAACAAAATTGTGATACTGCTTCCAATAATATTGAAATTGTGGGCCTGCATATTCACTTCAACACTGTCGCATTTTCCGTCTTAGAATACCAAGTATAGCAAACGGGTGTTGTAGTAAATGATGATAAAACAAAGTTTATCAACAAACAATTCTCTTGTGCGTTTTGAGATAGACGTCACAGTTGACAGCTATAAATTCTAAATAATGAAAAAATTTTATTATCTAAAAACCAACGAAAAGCTTGATATGACGTCTCACTAGTGATTCTACAAAAAAATCACACTTGCTAAAAAAAATTAAGCTACGCACTAAATAGGCAATTGAGTAATAAAACTCTCTCCACAAGAAAAAATTAGTCTCTACAAGTTTTTTATCATGCCTGTCTTACTTTATAGTACATAAGCGATAGCAACGTGAAAGCATTAGAAATAATCAAGAGAAAAATTCTTTGTTAAACGATGATAAAGAATATCAAATTAGATAGAACAATGAACTATAACAGCTTTACCATAAAGTAGATATAGTTATGCGTATAAAAATTCAGCGGCTTGGTTGGTTTACATCATACGGTTCGATGATAATGTTCTGCATAGAAAAGTTTTTTATTCTAAAACATGATGTAGACTACCTCCGAGTCTTTGGCGCAAAAACAAAGGGATCAACTATATGAAGGCATTCGATACTATCAATTAGCGAGAACAAATAACTGATCGGACACGCTAAAGATGCTGCTGAATGCGAAAAAGAGTGAAACGTCTGTAATAATTAAATAGATAAGTAAATAAATAAACTGTTTAAATGTTTTTCGCTTAATCGGGTATATAGATTATTTGTCTGAGTATTAGAAGTTCAAGTCAAACAGCAATTGTATTAAGAATGTATCAAGATATTAAGTAATAACATATGTATCATATATTTTATCATAGTTCTATATTTATATATATTATTCTTGAAAAATCATGTCATTAGAAATTCTCAATCTCAATTAATTAAATATATTCCTGTGAACAAAAGAAAATTGGTTTTAATTCGAAATTTTATGATCATTTTGTTTTTCAAGTTTTTATACGAGATCAACTGCAACTTTCTTCTGTCTAAATAAAAATAAAAAGTATTAATTTTAAGTAAGTTATTTGTCTTTTAGAATAAGAATCGATTAGTATAGACTTTGAAATAATAGCATGGTAATAATCCTTAGCATGGTCCGTCCTTCATCACCAACTGCCTGAATAATAGTTCGTATGATCTTAAGGTAAATCTCTCTCTCTCTTATCCTTATCTCCCAGTGGAGCATAGGGCCTCTACCATCTTTTTATATCGTATTCGGGTTTTTGATTCACAGCATCTTAAGGTAAATACGATTTTTAAACAAACTGCGATAGTAATTTTTTGCTTTAAACCATGTTTTAATATAACTACACATTATAAAGAAGACACTGTCTTACAAAAGTCAAAATAACATATTAAGATAGCTAATGAAAATATCACAACGCTATTATAAAGTGTGCTAAAAAAGTTCATTACATCGATGCACTTCTAAGTACGTCTTTCAAATGTGCTAACTTAGATTTACAGATACTGAATGTGCTAGTATCTGGTAATTAATGAATTAATTATAATTAATGAATTTTTGTTAAAACAAAGAGAAAACTTAAATTTAGCGATGAGCAAACGGTTTGCGTACTCAATACATTTTAAATTATTCAATGTGAAAGATACGTAATAAACAAACTATGTAAATATGTTTGGAAATGCAAGAAAAAATAATTTTCATCTTCATAGATGCGCTTTCTTGAACTTTTCAGATACGAATATTGCTGTTGTTCGCATAATTTGTTACAGATTTTAGATCTTTGTCCTGCGTATGTCATGAACTAAGCGGATGGAATATCAAAAAGGTTAACAGTGAAAACGAATATGGTGAAATCACTTTCCCTGCAGATTTACATAAACGTGAACAAGACATTTGGGCATCCACACAGAAAAGTGAAACTGAGTCACTTAAAATGAGATATTTTTTCACTGATACTGACATCACATTTGTATCTCAATTTATGCAGGAAAATTTTTACTTAAATGTTTGCTCAACTCAATTCAACTTTGTCAACTGATGAAAATTGATTGGTTACTTTTGGTTGAAAATGGTTTTAGTTAAATTATTGACATTACAAAAGTTAAAATATAATTTCATTTTTAATTGATTTGAAAAAAATCCACATAAAAATGCAAATGAAGCGAATATCATCGAATGACTTTAGATTATTGAAGTAATAAAAAATTACTTGTGTTGTGTATGAAATATATTTATAATTTATACTTTATAGATAAAATATATAATATAAAGTTTGTTAAAAAAGTGTCAATTATTTAACAATTGTTAGAAAAAAATCAATTATTTGATTGTACATGAATAGATTTCGCTTCCATTAAGACGACTTCAAAATTTTTTAGAAACATAATTAACAGCAATATTAATCCGCTAAAAATATTATATAAAAATAAATTTTTATATCCACTTTTTGATGTTATTTACTAGGTTGTCTAATAAATTTTATTTACCAATTATAGAACCATTAAAGCAAGATAACATTTTAGCTCTCATATGATAAATCTCAAAATTTAACTTCGACATGTGGGTTCATTCCTTATTTTCAAGCCATTTGATATCGAAGTATCACTATATTTTTGACAATAAAAAAATTAAAAACGATGCAAAAATGGAGTTCTTAATAAAAATGGTTTAAAAACAAAGAATATTCATATCGAAATAGTAAATGTATTGGGTGAATTCGTTTCTAAAATAACAATGATTTGAAAGTAAACTCATTTCTTTAAAAGTAAACATACTAGTCTTAAAATTGATCTACGTGGAGGACGTCCAAAACCAAATCAACATAAAAAATTGCTACAAACATACAGTATACGGTTTTAGAAGATCACCACCTAAATGAAAAATACTCTGAGCATTTCATAAGGCACAATAACAAGATTTTATATAAAGTTGTGTACTTCACCAAGCTATATGCACAATGGGAGTCATATTCGGTAACAATGCAACAAAATCTCATTCAAATGAGACAACTGGAGAAATCCGGACATTTGAAGAAGGTATATTTTATTTTATGAATCAATTTATCAATCTGGATTAAATTGTTTTTTATGACTCTGAATCATAATAAAATGGTAAGAGGTGGTAATAACTCCTCTATTTTTGGGTGGGACCCAAAACAAGTTTCGTTTTAAATTATCTTCGAAGTAGAAAAGTGTAATGAAGCCGACATTTTGTCGTGTAGAAACATTTCTGTATATGACAAAAAGTAAACTTTGGCTAATTAGCCCAAATGGTTTTACCGGTAATTTTACAGGATGCAAAAAAAAATTTTTGATAGACTGTTTTCGAACTTGTGAAACACGGCGTAGCTTGCTCAAAATTAAAAAGTTACCCACTGGTACATTACTGCTGACGTAAACACTGTTGCATTTAGAGTAACTGCGCCGGAAATTCAAAAAGTCACTGACTTATCAAACCACCCTCGTATATTATATACAGAGAGCGGGAAATTAATTTAACATTTTGTATCTAAATTCATTCATAAAATAATATTCTGATAACTTAATTTAAATCAATATTTATATGTATATACAATAATGATTTGTCACGACCGATTTAGATAAATTGTTTAAGTCAAAAAGTAACGCCAAAAATTTGTCATTGCATGGCTTTGCCATATCGACACTTATCTCCTCTTGACGCCAAACACTTGACAATCACACATCAAGAATGCAATAAAACGCCATATACTAGGATATATAACAAGTTGAAACGGTTATTAACCTAA